>NW_026067935.1:2707763-2856232 GCF_014885135.2 Alexandromys fortis
TTTATTTATTTATTTATTATGTATACAGTATTTTGTCTACATGCATGCCTGCAGGCCAGAAGAGGGCACCAGACCTCATTACAGATGGTTGTGAGCCACCATGTGGTTGCTGGGAATTGAACTCAGGACCTTTGAAAGAGCAGGCAATGCTCTTAACCACTGAGCCATCTCTCCAGCCCCCCTAATTTACTTTCTATCATAACTTGCTTTCTATGTCTGGGAAACTATAACTATAGCTATCTAATCTTCAGCTCCCTCAGAAACCCAGTAAGGAAATAATATTAACTGAATAAGCAGGAAGTGCAAACAAGCAACTTCCAAAAATGTGAGAAATGACAGAAACAGCTGGATGCCTGGAGAGTCATCCAAAGTTTCTCTGCAATATTGGGGCATCCATCTTCGGTCTTCAGGCCTAGCATATCTGATAGACTTTTCTGTGAAGCAGGATATTTTGAAGGGCTGTCCCTCCTTGCCTTGACAGTGTTTGGCAGTCACTTTCTTTTGTGTCTGGTTTATTCAATTAGGAAAGCATACTGTCAGCAGTTGAGGCAAGGACATTTTCTTGCCCAGTGACTTACTTTTGCAACAAAGAAAGTCAGCTCCATGTGCAGTTTCTTTGATGCTCATTATCTTCTCTGAAATAGATTGGTGCTGCAGGAACAGACATGTCTCATTGTCATAAAAAAGAAGAACCTAGATTATTAAAATATCTTAAGTGCCACATTCTCTGAAGTGTTTGAAGATGACTTCTATATCTAAAATATATCTTTGTTTGATCTTGTAAACATACCTACTGTGACTACAAGTTCAATTACAATAGATGACTAATTACTAACCCTGTATTTCCTTATTATCCTAAACAATTGATAATAATTGGATTCCACTGATCCCATCAAATTTTTTCTGAGACATAGGGATGCAGGGTCCCTCTTAGGCACTTAGGTTAAATTATCCTAATTCAGAAATTGGTCCCAGAAGTCAGGGACTGCCCCCATCAGAAACCTGAACCAGGACAGTGGCTTGGTGACCAACTGTCAGGCATCAAGGTACCTTATAGATAATAGATAGGAACACGACTTCCATTCCACAGTCACAAGGTAGCTGGTGATCAGCCCTTAAACAAACGGTAGGTTCAAGGGAAGCTGTTGAATCTCATGACATCCATGTTTTATGCCCTTCAAGTTAGCCAAAGGATATCTGGGCTTGGGAATGAATTGTGTTTGGAAGAAGAAACTGAAAGACATGATGCCACCCCTGAAATCAAAGTCCTTGTGAAATTGGGAAGACTCACTGTATCTCAATCTCAGGATTAGGATAGATGAGTACTAAGGCTCAACGTAAGCAAGGGTCAAAGATCAGGCAGGGGGATTCTTCCCATGAATCAGAATCAGTGCATGAACACAGAACATCTCCTGTGTTCAGTAGAGGGGGCAATGCACTGTGTCTGTCCACCAGAGTTACAGATGAATCTCTTACATACTCTGCCATATTCCTTAGCTTTTCTGCTCTAAGTGATGATTCTGTTCCTGGCTCCACATTACATTCTGGGTCTATTGTGTAGATAAGGTGTCCCCAATCTGTACTTGGACCCCATGAAATTCTGGGTCTACCACATGGAGAAAGGTATCACTGTCTGTCTTTGGCTCCCCATTACACATTGGGTATTTAACAGGGAGAAATTATCCCTTTTCTGTTTTTGGCCTACCATACATGCTGGATCTATCACATAGAGAGGGTGTCCCTACTCTGTCTTTGCCCTCTCCAACATTGTATGTTGGGTTCTATCATAAGAGAAGATAACCCTGTCACCCTTGGCCCACCACTGCACATTGGATCAGTTGTAGAAATCTGTCACTTTTAGTTCATGGCTCTTTGAACCTGATGGGCTGCCTCTGTATCTTGGTTCTCACCCATATTTCTGGGTGGAGTGAATGAATGGGATTTTTGAATTTTAGTCTTGGGGATGGATGGAATTGCCAAAACCACTGCTCATCATTCAGGAACAGGGAATCAAGGTAAAGGCCTTGATGATGCTTATGTTTACTCAGTAGCTGTGCGACCCATTCCATCTTGAAACTTCTTTTACAGTTGGGTTGGGACCACAGGGCCATGCTTTGGTAGCAAAGAGTACATTTTAAGGGATGTGTCACCTTCAGTACAGGGACATCAGTGTCTCTATGGTCCTCTATCATTCTCATTCCTGATGGGTGAACTTAGTGTGGGTGGGCCGGTGATATCAGAAGATCAAGGAGCTTAGATCCTTACATTGCTCTCAGAGGTGAGCCAGAGTCAGTGCACACTAGATTGCCTAAGAGCACGAAGGGCTTGTGCTAAATCCACCCAGACTTAAAATTAAGCTTTGGACTTAAAAATAAACCTTGGATCCCACATCCCAGTCCTCACGAGTGAGGAATAGGCTGGGAGAGTGATACTTCTACAGTCCTCAGCTCTTGCCTTGTATATGGACAGGGGAGATGCAGAAAGGGAAGGATAGACCAATTTCACAGTCAAGGACTGTAGTGGGGGCATCTGTGAGGAATGCTCCCAGATGCAGAGCCAGCAGAGGACTTAGGAAGTCAGTGTGTATGATTCATGTTGCTGTGAGGGCACCATGTCTGATTCATGGAATATCCTGTAGCAGGTCTTTTCTGGACATCCAGCTCCCAAATAATGGCGATGATACTTCTTATTAAGTATAAAAGCTTGGCCTTAGTGTAGGCTTGTTCCCAACTAGCTCTTAAAACTTAAATTAACCTGCTTATATTAATCTACATTCTGCCACATGGCTCGTTACCTCTCCTTAGTACTGTACATCTGACTTCCTCTGCATCTGACTGACAAATCTGTTCACCTTAGATTCTTTTTCAGAGTTCTTACCTCTGCCTAGAAGTCCTGTCTATCCTTTCTTGCCTAGCTAATGGCCATTCGGCTCTTTATTAAACCAATCAGAAGATCCCTTAGGTGGGTGAGGTTAAATAGAGACACATCTTCACACAGTTTACAAAAAGATTTCCCCAATGATATCCCATGAAAACAGCTTAAGACAGTCATATTTGGGATATCAGTTTCAGAGACTGGCTCCATTGCTTTTGGACTGAGGTAAAGAAAGAATGTCATGGGGAGGGGGAGAAAGAGAGAGAGAGGTGTGGGGGAGGGAGACAGACAGACAGACACACACATATAGATAGATAGATAGATAGATAGATAGATAAGCAGACAGGTAGACACACACCTGGAGACGGACTGATTGGCTCATTTTATTACCAATACAAATTCCCAAGGACGTAGTGACCTGCTTCTTCCGACCCAGTCCTACCTCTGATGGTTTCTGCTACCTCCCTGTACTGCCGTCTAATTATGAGACCGTCCGTGGATAACTGACACCAGAACATGTGGGATCTAGTCACCCTTCAACGACAGACCCAACATCTGAGGGCCAAGCCTTCTCAGCGCAGGAGCCATCACAAGCAGCTAGCATCAGCTCCACTCAGAAACCTACACATGCTCTGTAATTGGGCAACAAGCCAGCCACCAATTCGAGCTCCTGTGTTTCAGCACGGAAATCGCCACAGCGGAAGTGTCTGTCTTGCAGGCTACAGGGAAGGTGAGAAGATGGATTTTGTGAGAATAAAATACATTCCCCAAATAGACCGATGGGGAGTCTCTGGCTGTGGCAAAGGCAAAGGGGAAGTTGTGCTGTTTAGCTCCCAATTGTCAACATGACACAACCCGGAATCACCTGAGAACTGAGAACCTTAGCTGAATAATTGTGCAGACTGAGCTGGCCTGTGGGCATAGCTGTGGAGGATAGTTTTGATCGCTAATTGACCCAGCCCACTATGGGTGTAACCACTCCCATGGGCAGAGGCCCTAGGATGGAAGGGACTGGCTGAGAGCTGGACGCATGTAGACAGCCACATGGATGAATCTTTTTTTCTCTGCTCTTAACCGTGGATGTGATGTTGCTAGTTGCTTGAGTTCTGGCCTTGATGTCTTTCAGTGATGGACTGTGCCCTGGAACTGTCAGCTAAAATGCGACCCCATCCATAAGTTGGTTTTGGTTAGAAATGAAACTAGAAGAGAAGACTTCCATGGATGCTTAGGACCTCTAGGGTACAGCTGAGATCATGAGTTTGGGGCTTTATGAAGATTGCAGGTCTTCCTCATGGAGGCGTTTGCACAGTGCTCCCAGGAGAACAATTTGGACCAGAGCCTCGGTCAGTCTGTTATCAGGATGTTTGTGCCATGTCTGGCTAATGTACTTTTGTCGGTACTTAACCTAATTGCCCTGTAAATCCCCGTGATTATATGCTGTTTACTTCCTAAAACGTCCTTGGAACAAGTGTGTAATTCACTTACGGGTGAGCAGAGCTGCTTTCTAATCGTTATTTTCTGTTAGTATCATCATTTACTTACCTGTTAATAACGTGAGGAACTCGCTCCTCGTATTCGCAAAGTTCACACTTACACGCCAGTCTCATTTCTGTGGATTGAAGGGTCAGCCCTGCTCTCTCCTGTCCAGGTAGCCAAGTGGTGAGAAGGGATGGATTAGGAAGTAAATAGCAAATTGCCTTTACAGAAAAGAAGGCTCAACATCTCTGAGAAGTGTCAGACTTCTAGAAAAAGAAGACTCAGGCTGGGAGATGGCTCAGCAATAAAGTGTTGTCTGTGCCAGCATGAGGATCTGAGTTCAGTTCCCAGCACCGGTGTGAAATGCTGGATATGGCAGCCCTCATTTGTAATAGAGATAGGGGGATCCCTGGCGCTCTGCAGCCAATTCATCTTGCCTAATCACTGAATTCAAAGCCTGTGAGAGAGACCTTCTTCAAGCAGCATGCCTCAGGAAAGAAATCTGAGTGAGGATGGCTGATAGTCATCACATACATGTTCACACTCAGACATAAACACAAGCACACTCACGTGCACACATGCATGCATACACATGTGCCCCCAGACACAAGGCACATGAAGGCTTAAGTCAATAAAAGAAAACAAGGTATTTTGATTTATCTGATGACTTAAAGAGTTGAAGATAGACCAGAAGTCTTTTCTGCTGAAACAGGAAATAGAAATATACTCATAATATATGAAGTTTCTGGAGCCATTCAGGTGAGATCAAAGCCTGAGGTCAGTTTTAAAATACACTGATAGTCTTTCTCTTACTTTGGCAAGTGCCTAGAGGAGGGTAGTATGTCATGTCCATGAACAATGCTCATAGTTCTTAGCCAGAGCAAAGTGGAGCAAGAACCCTGTGACCTTGGGCTGTTCCAGTGACCAGTGTCCCCATCTGTGACATGCATATGACCTTGTACTCATTGCTTCCAGGGCAGTATGGAGAGATAAGTAGGGAGGGGCAGAACAGAAGTAGGAGGAAGGGCCTCCCCTGGGAACAGAGTGTAGGAGGAAGGGCCTCCCCTGGGAACAGAGTGAAGAGGTGCCAGTTCCCTGTGGAGGATGTGGAGACAGAGTACAAACAACACCACGTGCAATCCAGTGACTTGTGCCATCCCTCCTCAGCCAGCCCTTGGAACTAGAGCCCCACCCCTCCCTGGTATACCCCAAGCTGAGTCCAAGCCTAGTCATGATGTTGATTGATGGCTATGAGCATCCCACCACTGTCAGGTTTCCTGTGACTTTCTAGGAGGGCACTCTTTCATTTAAAGGCCATCTGTGCATGTCGCAGAGGGGTGGGAAGAGCCTTCTACACATACCCCAGGGCCAGACCTGATGGTTGGCTTCTGCCTCTCCCTGTCTTGTCTGTCATGAGAGAACAAGAGTGTTCTTTCCAGCGATTGACTGGGAAGCTCTGTACACTGACTTACAAACTGCTTCCTGAACTGCCAGTCTCAGCATCATCTGGATACTTAGTAACAGACACCAGGGGCCACCTTGACCTTAGTCAGGCTAGTGATGACAGTCTGTTGTAGCATAGCTGCCAGGTCATTGATTTAAGTCGAGAGAATGAGAACCACACTCTCACATGTGGATCCGAAGCCAAGGTGGGTGATTTGTTGGAGAACTGTGAAGTAGGAAGGACTAAGGATGGTGCAGATGATGGGGACAGAGAAGAGAAGAGTGTGTCGGTCAGTAGAGACAGTATGCTCTTCCCTAAGGCACGTTCCTTTCTATTTTTATTGCATTGTTAAGCGTGTGTGTGTGTGTGTGTGTGTGTGTGTGTGTGCGTTCATGCAGCTTGTATGTGGCAGAGAACAGCTTGAGGGAGTGGATCAGGTTTGGCCTCGAGTGCCTTTGCCCATTGAACCATCTCGCTTGTCCTTGTGGCGGCTTTCTTCTACCTTGTAAATAGCATCTACTTTTTTTTTTTTTTTGAAACAAAATAGCTAAGAAGGTGTGTCTCTTCAGGTTTCAAAGGGAAACTGGACTGTGTTTACCCATAGAAAAACTGGCCTCCTCAATAGTATCTGTCAAGGGACAATGGGAGCTTGAATCATCTAAGCTCCAGCTTTCTTAGCCTTGCTGATAACATCAGAACCCCCCATTACCTGTGTGTTTCCACAGATGAAAAGCAACCCCAGGCCTGGACAGAATTAAGATGGACTCGTGCCAAAGGGCCTGGCAGGCTCTCCATGTCTGGGTCTTGCCGCCCACTCCCTGTAGAAAAAGCTGGTGTTTTGCAAATCTTTGCAAGTCTCTCGACTCTACTAATTGAAAAGCCCGTGCACATAGGAGAATGAAGTTGGCACTCCTGTCTCCTAATGCTTTAGTGTGAAGAGGCACACGAAAGCTCACACAGCACTTACACTTCATAGTGATCCTAGTTTAAAAGCCAGGAACTTGTAGATTTTTCTCCCCCTAGCAATGTGCCCTCCATCTTTCCTCACTGTAAACAATATTTCACAGACTGCAGCACAGACGGCCAGACATCTCTTGCTCCTTCTCAGTTCCATCAACATGTCCAGTGGGGCTGGTTGTCATTATAAACTGCAGAGGAGCTCGGCGCTTGCTATTCTTGCTCTGGGAAGCATATGCTGATTGGTGGAACAAAAGCTGGAACCGTGCCATGAGCACCCAGCAGGCCACCTCCACAGTTTTGATGTCTGGGGGTTGAGGTTTGGAGGATGGGGACTTGTGCTGGCCACAGGTGCTCACCGACACAGAAGAGTGTGTGGGTATATTTTAGTTTGGAATTGTTTGCCCCTTGTTCATTCAGTGGCAGTCACTCAAGGAGCCCTGGCTGTGTGCAGGATTAGCCTTGCCCAAACAGAAGAAAGCTTTGATTTCTTTGTCCCTGGATCCTGGGAGGCAAACTTCTGAGCCCTCTGAATGCCTAGTAAAATTGTTTCTGTTCTCCTGGGTATGTGGCCCATGCCAGTATTCCGTGTTAACTCTACAGTGTGTAGGAGCATCAGCAGGCTCTCTGGAAGGACTGGGGACTGAGGCTAGCCAAGCACATGTTCGCCATGGAAACAGTATACAATGTCCCCACCCAGGGTGCACCATAATTACAGGACATGATGCCACCACCCAGGAGCCATTATGACTATAGGATACCGGGTCACCACTTGGGGGTCACCATGACTACAAGACATCAAGTCACTCTCTAGAGGTCACCATGATTAGAAGGCTTCAAGTCACTACCCAGTGGTTACCATGACTACAGGACACCAAGTCACCATCCAGGGGTCACCATGATTATAGGATATGAAGTCATCATTCAGGGGTCACAATTACTGCAGTCATCAAGTCACCACCTAAGGGGTTACCACCATAACTAGAGCCTCAAGTCACTATCTAGGGGTCACTATGACTACAGGGCACCAAGTCAACACTCTGATTGTCACTGTGACTATGGACATAGAACCACCACCCAGGGGTCACCATCAGCACAGTTACACCTGGTCATCACCACCAACCCATATAAAGCAAACTTTCCTGTAGAGGGTGCTGCTGTGGATAATATACACAGGTATACAAGTAATGAAATTTTATTCCTTGTTTAATTCAGTGTCTTTTTCTAATCTTTCTACCAAAGTGACGGAAAATTCATCTCAGTCAGTACTTAGTCATAGTTTTCAGTTCCATTTCCTCATCTTTCCCCGAGTAGCATCTAAACCTGCACTGGGCCTAAAGTGATGGAGGGTGAGTTTGGTGTCATCATGGTCTTCCACCATTATCCACCGTACAAAGACCAGGTCACCTCTGAGCTAATCCACGCTGTCTAAGCAATGCAGGGGAACATTGGCTGCTTTTCCTGCGGCTCTCAGACTCCCTAGGAGTCTATATTGCTGAGCACACCAGGTTTTAGCTGCTCAATTGTATCTTCCTTGCCCATCCTCCAGTTCTCATTGAGCCATGCTCAAGGGAGTCTGCAGCGGGAGCTGTGTTTTGACTCAATCAATACCCACCATGACTGCCTCTTAGCGTTCTATATTCCAGAGGAAGAAAGTGGAGACATTGACTCCTGAAGACTCTCATCATCACTAGGTCTTCAATAGTAGCCCAGGAATGGATGTTTTGCCATGCAAACACACATCCCAAGACCTCACAAAGAAGAGAATTCCAGCCAGCATGTGTCTGAAGTGTCCCTCTGGTCCTTTCCTCCCGCTCACATGTTCAGCTACACGAGAGGTCATGGCTACGAGCAATGGCTTGGTAGAACACAGCAGTGTTGGTTTTCTGGCTGTGATTTCTTGGGCTGGCCTTCATATCATCAAAGTTCATTTATTGACTCTTGCAGATTCAGGACGGCTGTTGCCGACCACAACCAAGACCTCTGACTTAAAAAAGATAGGATATTAAAAACCTCACGGCTAGCTTCTTAATTTACAGTAGGAACCGAGTGTCCCGGCTTCCAAATGCATACTTGATGATCTGTGCAAATTTTTTTTTCTTCCCACCTGGACCACAAAGTCCCCAGTATAATTAAAAACTGCTTAGGAAGAATTACACGGGGTCAATAGGACTGTCTTATGCCAAGATCCAAATGTCGATCAAAGCGTTTTCAGGAGAATACTAGAGCCCGTAGATTCCCCCCTACAACCTAAGTATTCTTCCCCCCAGCACACATCTGTATTCAAGAACTTTCATATATTGTCAGATATGCAACCTAGGGTGTTCTCTCTATGGAGTAAGCTTATTTTTGCCTATAATCTTTTCCAGATAAATCAGCAGAATAGGAAAACGACGATGCTGTGATAAAAAAGTCATTTCCCACAGTGCACATTATTTTTCTAATCACACTCACCGTGTTCAAAGATATGCTGTGGCCTATCGGCGGGCTTCCAGTGTTCCGCAACGGCATACAAACGAAAAGCGAAAAGAGAAGAGAACCAGAATCCCAAGCCGTGATCAGAGAGCATTTAGGAGTGGGCCATCTCAGATACGTTCTCTGTTATAAATATATGGCAGAGAGAAAACAAAATACCCAAATTAACATGCCGATAGGTTTTCTCTAAAGAGGTAACATACTTGTTCTAAATTAATGCCGCCCATCTCTTGTTTACCACCTCATCTCCCCCGAGGGAAAGGCTATTTTAATTACGACTGTTTTCTTAGGAGGGCATGCATTTGTAATGTCTAATATTAGGTCAGTAAGCAGCATCCTTAACTCTGTGTCTTGGCTGGATACCTAGAACCCAGAATTCATTTGCAGCTAGTCTGGCTGAGATAATGATAATGGTAATTAAATCTCATGCTTCACTATCTAAAGATGATGATGCTTCAGGCAAGTGGGGAGGACGGGGCTGCGCCCCAGCTATGCCATTTTCCGACTGGTTAGGTGTGTTACAATGACTCCAGTGCGCCTTTTCTTTTCCTCATTCAAATGAGAACAAGGACCAGCGGCTAGACAATTGGCTCACAGTTGGAAGTGATGATATCTGTGATATTCTGAAAAATTTAAATATCCCAAGGTGGTATATAGTCCACCCCTTGGACATTTGGCCCCTTGGAGCCCATCTGTCTAAGCTAGGTTTCTATTGTTTTGATGAAAGATCGTGGCAAAAAAGCAAGCAGGGGAGGAGAGGGTTCATTTGGCTTACACACCTACATGGTAGTTTTGTACTCTGTCCCTGAAGGAAACCAGAACAGGAATTCATGCAGGACAGCCACCTGGAGGCAGGCAGGAGCAGATTGATGCAGTGGCCATGGAGGGGTGCTGCTTACTGGCTTGCTTCCATGGTTTGCTCAGCTTGCTTTCTTATAGAACCCAGGATGGCACCACCCTCCCCATCAATCACTAATTAAGAAAATGCACTGCAGGCTTGCCTATAGCCTGATCTTAAGGAGGCATTTTCTTCACTGAAGTTCTCTGCTTCTCAAATGACTTTAGCTTGTGTCAAGTAGACATAAAACTAGCCAGCACATCACCCAAAGGAGCTAAACATGTATCTAAAGAGAGACTTGCATGTGACCTTTTAAAGCAGCTTTCTTTAAGGTTGCCAAAGCTTGGAAGTAGCCAACATGTCCTTCAGTGGGTGAAGGGCTAAAATCCCTGGAAATCCACACAATGACTGTTATCCAAAACTAGAAAGAAAAGAGCTCTCAAGGACCTGAAGTAAACTTCGGTGCATATGGGGATGTGAAAGGACCTGGTCTGGAAAGACTGCCTAGAATTATAATGTAAAAAGGATTGAGGGTGGGAGAGAGATGGATGGGCAGTTAGGGATTTGAAAATGCTGAAGGTACTGTGTCACCCAGTGATGGGATTTACATGGTGTTTAACCCATGGGACATACAATGCTAAGAGTGATACTAGGGCTGGCTGGTCTCTAACTGATGATGGTGGGTCTCTGTGGGTTCAACAGCTGTGGCACTTGTACTCCCATCCTGTGGGATGCTTATGGGGTGGGCGGTGCATGTTTGGTAAAAAGGTGTGCAAGATATCACCCAATCTGTTGCTTAATACATTGACCGTCAGACTATGCTAAAGACAGTCTATCTTAAACACATAGTCATGTGACTCACCTAACAGTAGATCTTGAAAGTGATAACGATTTGGCTAACACCACGAGGTATATGGTGATTAGCATGGAATGTATTTTCCCTTGATTTCCTTTCTCTCTCTCCCCTCCTTTTTTCAATTCTTCGTCTCCCACCCCAATTTCTCCTTCTTTCCTTTACTATTGTGTCCTCCTCACAGTTCAGTCAAGGCAGTAGCACCCCAGGTGACCCTTCTGCCCTCTTTAAAAAGCACAAAGGAGAGCTTCTGTAACTGTGTTGATATTTGCTTCTTTTAGCATCCGTGTGAGTCTTATCCTGTGCTCCTCTGTGGACTGATACTTGCATGCCCTCCACACACAAGTGGCTGTGATCACCGTGTGTCCTGTGAGGTCTGCAAACACTCTGTGCACGACTCTAATTCTGCACACTGTATCCTGTGATGTTTGCACAGGTCCCAAGCGCAAACAGTGGTGGTCACTGCACACCTTGGGCTTTGCCTGCCCTCTGCATACAGGTGACTGTAATCACTGCACACTGCAATCTGTTTCACTTTTCACTTTTCTACCTGATGCCTTTTGGAAACCACCTAGGGGTAACCAGTTTCTCTGCTACTGGGGTCCCAGCCCTGCTGGTCGCCATTCTGTGTTCTGTACCAAGAGCAGGAGTGAGTAGACCACACCAAAGAAACAGTGTGGTCAAATTCAGGTAATAATGGGACCACAGAGATAGGAGGCCAATGACGGTTCTGGAGTGATAAAATTCATGACCTCTACTGGCTTGTGATAGGAACATTTTTGCGGCAATGACAGTATGGTTAAAATGCAAGGGCATCAGAAGGAGGAATTATGAATTATGACTAATGAAAGAAATGTGTGGTGTCAGCAATCATTTTGAACTTAAATATATCTATTTTTTAAAAAAAATGTTTGTTTATTTTTATTGTGTGCATTGGTGTTTTGCCTGCATGTATGTCTGTGTGAGGATGTTGGATCCTGGAGTTACAGACAGTTGTGAGCTGCTATGGGGTGTTGGGAATTGAACCCATGTCTCCCAGACAAGCAGTCAGTGCTCCTAACTGCTGAGCCATTTTTCCAGCCCCTTAAATCTATCTTCATTTGACTTGAAGGGAATTTGTGTATGCTGACTACATAGGCACAGGTATTTAGAACTTCTGTTATTTAGAGCCCTGTATTTGTTATTATTTATGCCTTATATTTTAAAGCAAACATTTCTGTGGCTAATGAGATGGTTCAGGAGCTAAGAGAACATACTGTTCTTCTGGAGGACCAGAGTTTAGCTACTAATGCCCACTGTGGTGATCTTGTCCAAATGCCTACCTTGACTTAGGACAGAATCAATGAAGCTGCACAGCTGACCTCTGGGTGAGGAAGAGGTATCAGTACAGCTTGTGGTACCAGGAGAGGACTGTGGGCAAACAGAAAGACAATTGTCTAGTACCCCAAAACTTCTACAGCTCTATTAGAAGTCCAGGAATGTTTGCATGAGGCATGACTTCTACGTATCTGTGTTTTTCTTTTCTTCCCCTTTGTGATTACAGCACGCCCTGCTCAATTTCTGTTATCCTCACCAGAAGGACTGAGAACTGAAGTCACCACCATGGGAAAGACCGGCTCACAAAAATCCAGTTCTGGATTTTGCAGTAAAACTAGGAGCCAAATGCTGGAAAGAGGAATGATTGTGTCCATAAGAAAACTGAGGGCTTGGATTCTCTGCTGGGTGCCAGGCGCATCTGTCAGAGAGGCGGGCTGGGTGTGTGCCCATGATTTGGCCTGAAACTTACTTGTTTTAATGACTGCTTGAAAGGGAACCCTGGGTCACTCAGAGCTAAAATCAGCCCTGCCCTGCAAACTTCGGAAGGCCAGAAGAGAATGGAGGGAATTTGGCTGTGTGTGAAACCTTTCCCCATTGTCTAAGAATCTGCCGGAGGGTTCTAACTGTTAATGTGCTAGCGTAGTTTGCTCCTCCAGTTGTGGACACTGTGGATTTGTGGTTGAATTCCTCTGTAGACTCTTCTTTTTATTTTTCCTCACTTTTTTCTTTTCTACTTTGTGTGTGTGCAATTGCACGTGTGTGTGAGGTACACATGCACACAAATACACGTGCATATGGAGGGCATCAACTGACACTGGGTGTCTTCTTCCATCCCTTTACACTTTGAGTCAGAAGCTCACAGAGTGGGTTAGCCTGGCTAGCCAGCAAGCCCCAGGGATTCTCCTGTTTGCCTCTCTAGTCCTGGGATTATAGACAAATGCCATCATGCCTGGATTTTCACATGAGTGCTGAAGACTGAGCTCAGGTCTGCATCATGATTGCATGGTATATACTTGTATACTTGACTGAATTCTTTCCCCAGCCCTCATTTTTCTCATTTCTTTAATCGTGTGTGTGTGTGTGTGTGTGTGTGTGTGTGTGTGTGTGTGTGTGATATGCCATGGCGAGGTTGCTACATCCTCTCTCCCGATTTCCCCATTCAATACTTTGGATTGAATTTCGTGTCTGATTCTAATGGCATTTCTCAAAGCTCATATTTGAATAGACCCACCCTCCGCCCTCAATAAAGCACTTCTGAACACAAAATCCAATTTGGAGTCCAGAAATATCCACAATTGTCTCAGCCCTACAGGTGGTCCAAGCCCATAGGGGAAGTGACCTAGGAAGGACAATGGTCAGGACCACATTTGGGATGTTTTTAAGTCTGCAAAGAATGGCTCAGCCAAGATACCCATCCCCCCTTATAATCCCCTTACCATACCTGAAATTCCAATGTGAGCGTGAATATTACATTTGTATTCCTGCCTCTGTTTTTCTGTTTTGGTTTTTTCAAAGGACTTCTTTGTCCTATTTAGGAGAATACATGTTTCTCCTCAGGCTGCCCGAGGGGATGTGCTTAGATGATATGTGGAAATATGATGTTCCCTCCCTGGGGACCCTCCTCTGCTTATACTGCAGACACGGTGTCTGCTGCTGGGGACTCCTGTGGAAGTGGGGGACTGTGAAACGGGGGACTCCTTTTCCATGCAATCATTTTACTGATCATGCTGAGAAGTCCCGCAGCTCTGCTTCATGCAAATCATGAGTGTTCATTACAGAAGATTAGGGTATATTTTATTTGGAAGTATGTTCTGAGTACTTTGAGACCTGGAAAAAATATCACAGGATATTCTGGTGTTGGCGTGTGCATAGAGATGAACCAAGAATACAAAATCTCTCTTGGGAGGATTTCCCCAAGTGACTGCACAACTTGTGCTTAGCACATCAATCATACATGCACATGGTATAAATACTTACATGTGTGTATATAAGTGTACAAATGTACACACAAGGAGTGGTGATGGTGCATGCCTGCATGCTGTAGCTCTTTTCAGTCTGAGGAATCTCCCAGTGACGATTTTTTTCACATCTCAGCTTCCATTCTCACCTGCCCCTATCTTAATACCCGTCCACAAGGCACCCGGAACACGGCAGTTTATTATGTACATCCCGATGTCCATTGATGTCCCAATACAGTCTCCAGGAGAGCAATTAGGACCACACCCACCCAGTTCCTTATGCACCAGCCTGCAGTCATCTAACCAGCATGGTTCACACCAGGCTTTCTGTCCCTTCACCTCTCACCTACGGTCTCTTTGGACCATCTCATCGACCATTTTCCTTTATGGAACACTTGTTTCCAAAACTCTCCTCAAGGTTGTCAGTGAACTACAGCCTAGGACATTTATGGACAATGCGGAACATGAAGACATGGCGTTTGCTTTGCTTTACTGTTATTGTTTTGAGCCCAGGCTGACCTGGAACTCAGAGTGTAATCCAAGATGCTCTGGAAATCCTAACAGTCCTCCTGCCTCAGCCTCTAGAGTGATGGGGTTACAGGCAAGAGCCACTGTGCCCAGCTGCAGTGCACATTTGTGTGGCTCCCATTCCTCTGGGTGGCTGGGGATGGGGGTGCACAGGCCGGTCTGTTTTCAGTAAGCAGCACCTCATGTTTGCAGCCTGCTGGCTTCTGGCCAGCTCCATTCCACACACTCAGTCTTCTGTCTTGCTCCTAGGTATGTCTTGCTCTGTGGTATGTCCCATGAACATACATAGACCTCACAGAACAGCACGCCAAACCTATTCAACTCTTGAACCTAGCCACGTCCCGAGGGTCCAGGCTCTGTTCACAGTTCAAGTGTAGAGACCCCTCCTCTGTCCCCTTTGTGGGAGGATCTGCAGAGTCACATAAGGAAGATTGTGACTGCGGGAAGCTGAAAAATCTAGCCAGCGTTTATAGCTTCCACACCTGGCAGGACTGGCTCGTTCTTATCCGCAGTCCTCGGCTCATTGGAGACACCCCAGGGGTTTTCCCCAAGTCCCCAAAGTAGCATCATAGCAAGGATATCTTGTTACTTCACTGCATTCAATTTCTCAGATTACCTATTTACATACACGCTTCCCGTGTTCCTCTCCAATGCTGGCATCCAAGACCCATAAATCTCCATCCGCGATCTGAAGCAGGTACGAGGGAAAGACACTCGCTATAGAGCAGGGGAATGAATGCTAAGTTTAAACGCCAGCTGCTGTCATATTCATTTTTTTGCATATTATCAGATTCACTTAGAATTAATTAGTGGGTCGGGTATCTGATCAGGATCTGGTTGTAACATTATCTGTGCCTCGGAGTGGTTTCCTTCATGCTCTCTCCCTCGGCTCTGCCTCTGTGAAACAAAGCCATTAACCTATATAGATTCATGCTTAGCTCTCGGCTCTGCCTGTCTGTGATGATAAACCCGAGTCCATCGAACAAGGTAAATTTGCATTGCTTTCATTCCCGTGTGCCGGGGGGGAACGATCTGTCTACACACCCTGCATCACTTCCAGGCACGGGCAGCTTTGCAGGGAAGTGTCAATTAAGTGTCTGTTATGTACATAGACTGTGCCAGAGGTGGACGTGGCAGACAGGATGTGAAGGAAGTCAGGGCCACTGTCACTGGGAGCTGGCAGAAGAGCAAAGGTGATGGCTGGGGCCTCAGGCAGAAGTAGACAGTTTTTTGAGATGTGATTTGCTCAGGATTTAGGAAAGCTTAGAACATGCTGGGACAGATTTTTTGCTTAATGTGAAATACCATTTGTGTGTGTGTGTGTGTGTGTGTGTGTGTGTGTGTGTGTGTGTGTAGAGGCCAGAGATCAACACTGGGGCCATCTTCTATTACCTCTACTGCTTTCACCCTCATTTCTTATGTCAGGGTCTCTCAGTGACCCCGGAGCTTTCTGTGTTACTTTCAGTTGCTGGCTAGCAAGCCTTGGGGTTCCTCTTGTCTCTGTTCCCAGATCTGGGGCTACAGGATTGCACCCGCTTTTCTGTGGGTGCTGAATCTGCCTCCTTGTGATTGTACAGCAAGCATTTTACCCCCTGTTGTGGTTGAAATGGGAGATGTGCCCAAAAGACTCATGCGTTTGTACAGTTGGTCCCTAGCTGGTAGTGCTGTATTAGGAAGGGCTGTGGCACCTCTAGAAGGTGGACCCCTGCTGGAGGAAGTACATCACTGAGGGAGAACTTGAGGTTTGATCACTTCCTATTCTCTCTGTGGCCTGCCTGCTTGATGCTGTTGACTTTCCAGCTTCATACCCTTACTGCTATTCCTTCTCCGTAGGATGGACCATAGCCCTTCAAACAGTAAGCCAGAATAAATCCTGCGGCTCTTAAGTTGCTGCCCTGGTTCATTTTTATGGTCACGTGGGAAGTGGGAATCCCAGTCGAAAAGTTGCCACTTTCAGGTGGCTCGTTTTCTTGATTGCTAACTGATGTAAGAAGGCTCAACCCACTGCAGTTGGAACCAGATAGCCCTGGACAGGATAAGAGAGCTAGCTGAGCAGGAGCTTTGCAGCAAGCCAGCCAGCAGCGTTCCTCCATGCTTCCTGCCCCCAGTGTGGGCCATGGCTTTCCTCAGAGATGGACTGTGAACTGGAAGTCTATGCGTTTTGATCAGGCTGTTTATCGAGCCAAGGGCAAAGCAACCTGGAGTGCTTGCTTTGGCCGTGTGCTTTGTCACAGCAAGGCGTAAAGGAGCTATGACACCCATGCAGCCGATCCAGCCCCTCCTTTTTCATCTTGGTTTGGTAGAAGCTAAAGGTGACTCACTGTGCCTGGCTGAGGGCCTCTTGATAATCACTTTTCCCGATGGCTATGAAAACAGCCCAGTAATTTCCAGGCTTTGATGTGACACTAATGACGTCCCCTTCCCTGCACGGGAGTGTGATAACTGTCAAGAAAATCTCTGGACTCATTTAAATGTGCAAACCACACAGGGGCAGATCATTGTCTTAAATGAGGCCACATGGCTTATGGAGTCGCTAAGCTGAATCAGCTGTTAAACTCCATTCTGAAAGCCAAGGGAAGGAGCCAGCAGGGCTGTGTGTCATTGGCTGAACTTAGTTCTCACTCCCTCATGTATTGCCTGGGTCAGTGTGCCATATGTTCACATATTTCTAGCCTGACCGTGAACCAGTGAAGTCCACAATCAAGCCTGTATTTGTGTTAGAATGTCTTGGAAATCCGCCGAGGTGTTACCTTGAAGACTCACCTTAGCCATACACCACTAACAGGTAACCGAAAATGGCTCAACCCTGTGGTAATACCTATGAAGGTGAAGGGACTAGAAAGCATGGGTGGGTTGTGATTGAAGTCACCTAGACGTCCCTAAACCAGCCAGCTTTAAAGATTGTGTTTACAGACATGTAAATATACAGATGCATAATTAAAAACCACCAATAGTTAATCTTTGTTATGAACTGAAACCAAATCACCATGGAGACATGTCTGTTGGTGTGGCTGTGACAGTGTTTCTAGAGAGGTCTAGTAGAGGTGGGGAAACCTTTGACTGTGGATGACACCATTTTCTAGGCTAAAGTCCTGGGAGGAATAAAAGGGAGAAAGTAAACTAGCCACCCCCACCCTACCTCCAGCTCCATTAAGATGTGAGCCGGAGAATTGCCCACCACAGCGCTCCTCTGCCTGCCATGACAGTGTGTATGTTGAAACTGTGAGGCAAATTAAACCCTCCCCCTCCTTAGGCTTCTTCTTGTCAGGTAATTTGGTCCTCGCAATGATCAAAGTAATTAACACATCTCCCCAAAGCTGCAGAGTTTGACAAAGGATGCTTGGCACCACCATTGTTCTCCCTGTCCCGTTGTGCTGATTACTTTTGTCAGCTCAACACCAACTACAGTCATCTGAGAAGAGGGAACCTCAGTGAGGAATTGCCTCCATCTTATTGGCCCAGGGGCATTTCTGTGGAGCATCTTCTTAATTAGTGATGAAGGAGGGCCAAGCCTACTGTGGGTAGCACAACCCCTGAGCGCATGGTGGTTCCAGGTTATGTAAGAAAAAAAAGCAGGCTGAAAGCCGGGCGGCGGTGGCGCACGTCTTTAATCCCAGCAGAGGCAGGCAGATCTCTGTGAGTTCGAGGCCAGCCTGGTCTACAAGAGCTAGTTCCAGGACAGGAACCAAAAAGCTACGGAGGAAACCCTGTCTCAAAAAAATCAAAAAAAAAAAAAAAAAAAAAGCAGGCTGAGCAAGCTATGAAGAGCAAGTACTGTTCCTTCACGACCTCTGTCTGCTTCAGCTCTTGCCTGCAGGCTCCTGCCTTGGTTTCTTGCCCTGGCTTCCTTCAGTCATGGGCTGTGACTGGGAGGTATAAGCCAAAAAACCATTTCCTCTCAGGTTAGTTTTGATCACAGTTTCTTTCTCACAGCAACAAAAACCGAAGTAGGACACCAGTTCCTCACACCTCCCTGTCCGTGTGCTTCCCATCCACTTTCCAATGCATCAGAAATCGGCCCCAAACCCTTCCCGGCTTCAGAACCTTTCAGCTCAGATCTAGTCCATGGATACTGTGAAAGAAACCTAAAATGGATCAGTTTTACTTCTCTTTCATTCATAGAATAAAAAAAATGTCTGGGGTCTCATAGTCTTCTTCAAATTTCATTTTCTTCGGTTGATGTAGTTTTGCATGCATTGGTGAGGCTTCCTTTAGCCACCCAGGATTTCAGTAGCTGCAGCCTGTGAGATCAAATGAGACCTTCGACAGCCTTCTCTGATTGTCTAACTTCCTTGGTGTCTACATAGTAGATCTCTTGGTAATCGCTGTATAAAATGTGTTCTTTGACTTTGAGAAGATATGAATGCAAAGAGAACTTACGATGTCTATATGACAATAAGCCTCTCCTTGGGATTTAACCAGCTCTAGTCCCTTCTCCATTTCTCTATTGTCCTGGTTAGTTTCATTGTCTACTAGAGACAACCAAGAGTCACCCAATTCTCAACTGAAGAACCCAAATCAGATTGACCTATGGTCATATCAATGGGAAATTACCTTAATTGTTGGTTGATGGAAGTGGAAAGAGTAGCTCCATTATGGTCAATGTTACCCCTGGGCAAGGGTTCCTGGATTACATAAGAAAGCTAGTTCGTGGGGCTAGAGTGATGGGTCGGTGGTTAAGAGTACTTGTTGCTCTTGTAAAGGACCTGGGTTCAGTTCTCAGAATCCACACATCAACTCAGTCACCTGGAACTCCCATTCTGGGGGGTTCAGTGCCCTCTTTTGACCTCCAGACCTCTATGAGCATGCACACATATGTGCACAGATATGCATGCAAGAAAAATACTCATATACATAAAATTGAAATAATAAAAAAGTTAGCAGAGAATGAGAAAGAAGAAGTGAGCCAGCCAATGAGCAGCGCTTCTCCATGATTTCTGCTTCATGGCTTTAGCTTGCATTCATTCCCTGGCTTCTCTCATAGATAGACTGGACCCTGGAAGTGTGTGCTGAAATAAACCCTTTCCTCTCCAGGTTGCTTTTAGTCATGATGTTTATCACAACAACAGAAGAGCAAAGTAGGACATCTCTTCAGCTCTGTGACTCATGCCAGATTGAGACTGTCCTTCCACCTTTGCACACGTTAAGGTGGCACCCTGTGACCAGTTTCCTATCTTGCCTTGGTTCTGTTAATGCTGTGACCTGGCTGAAGCAACTTAAGGGAGGAAGGGGCCGTTGAGATCCTCCTTTAAGAAGGGACATAAATGGCCTATCGTGGAGGGGAAGGCATGCAGGGTCACATTGCATCACAAGCAGAAAGCAGAGAGAGCAGACAGGAAATGGATTCAAGCTGTCAAATCTTAGGGCTCACCCCGAGCAGCCTACCTCTATCAAGGCTGTTCCTGCTAGTGATTCTACAACTTTTAAGACAGCTCCACAAACCAGGAACCAAGTGTTCAGACACATGAGCCTGTGGAGGATGTTTCACGTTACGTGGTGTTCCTTGTCAGAACAGGCAGGTTTCTTTTTATTTTTTCTTTTTTTCAGTAGGTGTACAATGTTGTATGGGGGAAAATACACCCTGATTTCTTTAACCAGTTCCCCAACTAGGGTATACTTTGCTCGTTTATGCCTCCTCCAAAATACAGCCTTGTGTCCGTGTACTTTCTTGCACATAGAAGCATATCTATATCCAGTGGGTGCTAGGGCAGAGCGTGAGACACATTTTATCTAATTGCTAAGGGCTGCTGCTTTATCCTGCAGTGAAAGGCTTTAAATATGAGAAGAATTTCCTCCTCCTTGGGTTGGGCAGGAGACGTCCCTCAGCTTTCTATCATACAGAAGTCTCTGTGGATTTCCCGTTTACATTTTGATTTATCTAGAAAGCAGATCAGCAGAACCTGGAGATATAGGACATGTACCGGCTATGGAAGTGGTCCAGGGCCCTCTACTCTCCATCCTCTGTGCTTTGCAGCACATGTGTATGGAATTGAGCCCTCCTGGACCATGGGGATGCGTGAGCGCAAACCAGTAACCATAGCAAAGTAAAGGTAACCTACCTACGAGTCCGGGGCTGTCTGTACCTTGGCAGCCTCCGGAAAAGTAAACTACTGTCTTATTTAAGCCACTGTTATTTTTCCTCTCTGCTCTAACAGCTGAAACTTCATCCTGAGTGATCTACTCCTCACCTGTCACCCGCACAGCGAGGGAAGAAGGATGGGAGAGGACTTCGTTATCCTAGGCTCTGGACAGGCTGCCAGACTCTCGCCAGATTTATGAGAAAGAAGGGCAGAGAGTGAAATAGCAATTGCAGGGATTTGCAGCTTAGCAGTGTGCTGGCACAAATGATGGGTAATTGGTAGGAAAAGAGATCCTGCATGGTGGCTACATCCAAAGGGGATTCATGGAAGCAAGCATGCGAAGACAGCCTGGGTCAGTGAGGCTGTTTCAGGCCAGATCATGCTTACCCTGTGTCCAAGAAACACTGTAGTGTGGCTGGGTGGGTGGGGCCGGGTGTTGCTCATCCCAGACTCAGACAGCATGGAACCCACAGAAGTGCATTTTGTCCCAGATACCTCATTAGTAAGGAGACATAAACGACATGAAAGGGACCATGTATTAGTGAGGTACTGAAGGAAGCCATTCACAAAGAGATGAAGGAAAGTAAAAAGGCTTCTCTTGGCCACGTAGAACTGGTAGGCATGAAGTATAACACAGAGGGAAGGGCAGAGGCCAGAAAGCACAAAGCTCGGATGGAGTGGGGTGGAGAGATGACTCAGCAGTTAAGAGCACCTCCTGCTTTTTGAAAGGACCCAGGTTTGGATCCCATATACACGCTGCAGCTCCCAACCATCTGTGTAGCTCTAGCTTCAATGGATGTGCACCCCCTCTGGCCTCTGTGGGCAGTACACTCAGAGGTGCAAACTCCAACACAGATACACACATAATGTATCATTCAAATAAAATAAATCTTTTAAAAAAGAAACTTTAAAAGGGAGCTCCATTTAATTCTGCCTTGAAAGAGGATAGAGCCAATGAGGTCCACCAAATAGGTATGTTGGATCTAAAAGCACAGGGGTAATCTAGGTGTTGAGAAGTGCTGGGGCCCACCAGTCTCCCTCCAGCAGATGCTTCATCCTGCAATTGTGCAGGTCGACTGGTGTGAGTGGAGCAGATGCCTTTCTAGTGAGAGACAACAGCCTTCTCTACCTACTGGGGAGCTATAGCAGTACATAAACCCAGCACCCACATGGTATTTTATAACTGTCACATAGTACCTGTAACTCTAGCTCTAGAGGATCTGATGCCCTTTCCTGACCTTCATTGGCACCTGCATACACATCACATGTACACACACACACACACACACACACACACAGAGAGAGAGAGAGAGAGAGAGAGAGAGAGAGAGAGAGAGAGAACTACACATGAACTAAATTAATGATTAAAAATTTCAAAGGTCCTTAAATATATTAATTCCTATGTTTTCTTTCTCACACAAACCCCAATGGAATTTTGACCAGAAATGTATTGTATTTATACATTATAAATGACAATATCTGTATTTATTCCCCTATTCTGTCAGTCATATCCCCACTGAAAACAAAAAAACATGGTTACAGTCTCAATTTGAAGCTGATGTTAATAATTCTGGGGACATTCAGTGTATAATAAAAAAAACTAAAGGAATCATTTTACGAGTCAAGCTTGGAAGTTCACATCAGCAAATCCCACAGTTCAGCAGCCACTTGTGCATTTAAAGAATTGCTGGAGTCAGCTGCTAATGTATCCATAATCAGAGGAATGGGTCAATTACAGCTAATAACACACAGGGACATGAGCCAAGGTGTGCAGAGTGGGAGCCCCTCTGCTGCTGGAGGGTCCATTTCCAAATGGCTAGAAAAGTGCTGATTGGAGGGGGATTGCTTATTTATTTATTATTCATTTATTTTTTTTTGTAGATTGTGAGTTGGGGTCCTAAAATGAGTCAGTGGTAGTAAATAATCCTTCCTGTCTTTGTAAAACTCCACCCTCATAACATGGTAGGCCATGTATTGTGGGGGATCCATCCAGCTCTTCTCGTTTGCCCATGACTTTTGCTAAAAAGTGATGGCATTATTTTGTCTGACTTGGGCTTTGCAGTTCTTATGGCTAGGGTTACAGCCACAATGAGTACAGGAAAGCAACTTCCTTCCAATGTCTAGAAAACACGGTTCCATGACATCATGCACTGACTGTGGCTCTTAGAATCTTCCCACCCCTTTTTCTGAGATAACCCCTCAGCCTTGAGAGCAGGATCGTGAAATCCCACCAATAGCTGAGGAGCTACTGTCATTTGGTAGCTGCTAAGGAAAAATCAGTTTTCTTTAAGGGCGCAGTCTTGGGTAAGTCAACCCTCTCGCAGTGGAAGACCACACATTCTAGTATAAATGGGCAGGACAACTTGGATTCAATGTGCTTTTAAAGAAGAGGACAGAAAGTTGGGTGGTGTGCTGGCTACTTACCTGTCGACTTTTGACAATTCGGGGTCATCTGGGAAGAAGAACTCTCAACTGAGAAAATGCCTATGTGAGATTGTCCTGTAGGCAAATTTATAAAGCATTTTCTTGATTACTGATTGCTATGAGAGGGCCCAGCCCTGGGTTTTGTGAGAAAGCAGGCTGAGCAAATCAAGGGGAATAAGCCAGTAAACAAGACTCCTCCATAGCCTGTGCTCCAGTTCCTGCCTCTAGGTTCCCGCCCTGACTTCCCTTAGCAATGGACTGTGGTGGGAACATGAAGGCCAAATAAACCCTTTCCTCCCTCAGCTGCTTTTGGCCATGGTCTTTATCATAGCAGTGGGGAAAGTTGAGTAAGCATGATTAAAATACATCGTACAAAATTCTCAAAGAATTAACTAAAAGTGAGGGGAAAGTGATGGTAGTAGCTTGTGTACCATACTTCATGAAACTGCGTATCTTAATTTGGTTTTGCTTAGGTGATTTTGTTTGTTTAGCATGTTCACAACACTGTTTCCTCTTCAATTAGTAACAGTCATTGCAATTAAGCGACTATTTATTGAGCTGCTATCTATGCCAACATTGATCCAGTAGCTGTATTGGTAGCCATTTGCCCAATCCTTCAATCTGTAGTCAGGGTCACTGTTTCTGTCTCTATTGTCATTGAAGAAAGGAGCCACATGGTATTTCGGCTGGCTTCCCTGGATTGCTCTGGGTTTAAGCAGGTGCTGCCCCCATGAGTGGCTCTGTTAGTTTCACACTAGGTCACAGGGACACTCTCCTTGGCTGGCTTATGCACCTACTGCCTGTTGCTCTTTCTGTCCATGTGAGCTGCTCAGCATGTATTACTGGATGTCTGGAGAAGTCATTCAGTTCTCTCTCTCACACTCTTCTGGAACATCTCAGTGTTTGAGGTGAAGTCCGTCACTGGGAACCATGCAGGGTTCCAGCACACAGTGTGAAGGCAAGTGCCAGTGAGAGTTGTGTGATAGTTATCTTGATTGTTATTCCAGCAGCATCTAGAATCATGTAGGAACCTGCCTCTGAGACTATCTGCGGGGGATTATCTAGATTGTGTTAGCTGGAGGGAAGACTCACTCTAGCTATGGGCCACACCAGTTCCTAGGCTGGGGTCCTGGACTGAATAAAAAGGAGAAAGTGAGCTGAGCACCGGCATCTGCCTCTCTCTGTTTCCTGATTGTGGATACTAGGTGACCAATTGCTTCATATTCCATCTGCATCTTTCCCTACCATGATGGGCTTTATCTTCAAACTGTGAGCCAAAATAACCTCTCCTACTTAGGTCACTTCTGTCAGGTGTTTTGTCATAGTAACAAGAAATAACAATCCTGGTCTTATCCAGCCAGGCCACCAAACGTGGGTCGTTAGGCTAGTCAAGAGGTGTTCTGAATGGATTGTGCAGATGTAGAGAGGAAGATCAGTTATCCCTTAGGGCTTGGATCATGTCTGGTCACCATATCTTACTGGCCAGGAAAACAAGTCATCCCTTAGGACTTGGATCATGTCTGGTCTTCATATCTTACTGGCCAGGAAAACCAGTCATCACTTAGGTATTGGATCATGTCTGGTCATCATATTTTGTTGGCTAGGAAGATCAGTCATCCCTTAGGGCTTGGATCATGTCTGGTCACCATATCTTACTGGCCAGGAAAACAAGTCATCCCTTTAGAGCTTGGATCATGTCTGGTCTTCATATCTTACTGTCCAGAAAAACCAGTCATCACTTAGGCATTGGATCATGTCTGGTCATCATATTTTATTGACTAGGAAGATCAGTCATCACTTCCAGGCTGGGCTCATATCTGGCCAAATCTTACTGGCCAAAGCAAACCATGTGGCTAATCCTAGAATCAGAAGTCAAGTGATACCTACCCATCCCAAGGCTAAAACCTCATAGCCACGTTCAAAGACCATCAAAGAGGAGAAAGGGCTTCATTTTCTTGATTTTTTTTTTTTTGTGAGGCCTAGCTTTTAATGACTGAGCTGTCTTCTTGGCCCAACACTGAGTTTTCTTGATAGAATAAGTGTCAAGAAAACCGTGTGAGTCGGATTTCCATCATTGTGACGGAACACCTGAGATAATCGAGAAGAAAAGGTTTGTTTTAGCCAATAGCTCCCAAAGTCTTAGTTCACTGTTACTTGGCCCTATCCCTTTGGGGCTGCATGGAGGCGGCATACCAAGGACCTTGATCCAAATATCATGTTCAGGGCACACCCCGATGCCTTAACTTCCTTCTCACTTGGCTCACCTCTACCATCTCCCTAGAGTGCCCCCCACAGGACCATGATAATTTTAAATGTCAGTATGCCACAACCTAGCATCAGTCACCGGAAACGAGAGTCTCCACTGAGGAATTGTTTTATTTAGTAACAGATTTGTTGGTTGAGGGCTGTCCTGATGGTAAATCATATAGAAAGATACCACTCCCTGTAGGCAGCACCATTCTCGAGATAGGGCATCCTAAAATCTTCTAGAACAGGAGAAAGATAACAAAAGCCAGAAGGCAATGGGGTTTCAGTCATTTCTCTCTGCTCTTGACTGTGGGCATGATGCGATTGGCTGCTGGAGGTCCTGCCTTGATTTCCCCGCTGCCGTGGGGAATTACTGCCTGCAATTATTCCTTCTATGCTGCTATTTTTTGGGAGGGGTTACAAATTGCAACAGCAATTTGAAACTAGGATGGGCATGAAACTTTAGCACATGGGCCTCTGGGGGTTATTTAAGATCCAAACAGTAGCAGAGAGTATACTTGGAACAGGAGTCATTGTAAGTCAGCATATCTGCATCGAACTCCATTACACAGTGGAAAAAAAAATCAACAGAGACAAGAGAAAACTTATTAAAATTCATGTTCATACCAGCTAGAAACAAAGACTGCCTCGGGGAATAAGAATCAGAGTAGGGCTGGGGCCAGTGATATGGATAAGCAGTAAAGGCACTTGCTGTAAAACCTGAGAACCTGAGTTCAAACCCCGGGGCCTGCTAGTAGGGGAGAATCACCTGCCGCAAGTTATCCTCTGACCTCACGCATGCACTGTGGCCTGTGCATAACCTCCGCCCCATTCTAAATAAGTTGCAAAAGTTTAAATTTTTAAATAAAAAAAAAACCTCAAAATAGTATGTTGGGTGGTCACAGACACAAGCCTTGTGACCTTTGCGACTCTGGTGACCTTTTGTCCTGTGTCAACAGCAGTTAGCACAAGGTCCTTGTCATCCTCTTCTCTCTGAGCGCGTCACACACTCTGATGTTCCTTCTCCAGCCCACTGTCCTCTTTATTTTCTTTATCACCTGATGCTTGGTCTGTCCCTACCTTAGGAGCCATGGGCCGGGCTCCATGTCCCCAGCTCCTGCAAGGATACTGGTATGCTTGTTACAGCCCCCATGACTGTGGTATAGGCGGAGGGAATTCACAAACAGGAAACAGACACCCGTCTTCTTGGTAGGCAGTGGCTGAGTTTCTGCAGCTGCACAGGTCTCTAATGCCCACATCCATCACGAGATGATCGCTGTACCATTCTAGAACTGTCTTCAGGCTGTCATTCGTCTATCAAACCTTATCTTCCTCTCTCTGCTCCCTAAAGGGTTGGGAACCAGCTCTCTGTTTTCCAACTTTCTCTAGCTGTTGAACAAACTATTGATCAGAGACGGTGACTTAAAACCACCCTAGGGGCTGGGGAGATGGTTCGGGAGAAAGCACTTGTCACTCAGGTGTGTAGATCAGAGTTTCAGTCCCTAGAATCCATATAGAAGCTAGGCTGGCAAAAAGACGTCTGAGGGACTGCTGTAAATGTTTTTATATACACAAGCGTATGGAATTCTCTCCTCTTTATTTTGTTTTCTGTCACTCATTACTTGCTTGTTCTGTGAGATCTCTTGGGGGAGTAGGGAGACCACAGATTGGGTCATGGTATATGGTAGGGTTTTCCTTTTGTTCCTCCTGCCTTGTGGAATGCCCTGACTAACAGCTGACGTTCTGTCCCTGACCACTCCAGGACAGGGTCATGGGTGTGACATTTGACCCCCTGTCCCTGCAGGTCAGGGAGATGAGTATGGACTTAGGCCCCTTATAAAGAGCCTTCCACTCTGCACACACTGTTGATTTCATGAATGTGCCCTGGCTTACCCCTATGGAAAATGGGAATGCAAATCTTGACCTGTGTGATGTTTGAATTTCATTTGTTTTTAATTTGGGTGTTTGGGTACCCCAATGACTCAACTTCATAATGGACGAACCCCTTGTATATTTTCCCAATTCAAATAATTCTCCTAGTGCTGGTGATGGAGCCCAAAGCCATACACACACATGACAAATAGTCTACCATTGATTGGGCTGCATCCCAACTCCCTCAATATGAAGCTTACTTATTTTTAATATTTTCACATTTACTGTGTATGTGTGTGTGTGTGTGTGTGTGTGTGTGTGTGCTTGCACGCACGCATGAGTGTGTGTTCTCTCCCTCTACTCTGTGGGTTCTGGGCTTTGAACTAGAGTTGTCAGGCTGAGCTGCAAGCTTCTTTACCTGCTGAGCCATCTCCCCAGCCCTCCATCAACATTTTCTTACAAGGACTTTGGACAGGCAGTCATGCTGATGAAATTGTGTTCTTGGCTTGCACAGCCCAGTGCTGGCTTCCGCACCGGGCATCCCATTTGTATCTCTATCATGTGGCAATCGAGTTTCTGTTCTGTGCATCTATTAATCCAGTTGATTTTTGATAGACTTTAAAGTAACCTGCAAATGTAAGTGCACTTGAGGCAAATCTTGCAATGTGCATCTCATTAACTCGACTTCAGCCTTTCTCTGTAGCTCCCAGTGCAAAATGGCCATGGAATGGAATGCAAAAACCTTAAATCTGAAGACAGCTCATTGCATATCCCCATGAGGTCCCATTATATCCCTTCCCAATCAATTTCTATGCTTCTGATAGCCACCAAGGAAATCATTGTTCTTTTTAAGTTAATATAATCCTATTATTAATTCTTTGAGAATGTCATACATAACATACAATGTGTTTTGATTATATTTACCCCCACTCCTCCTCCCGAATCCTTCCAAATCCACCCCTATCACCCACCCCATTGCCCAGCCCTCCTAATTTCATGTCTTTTTTTTTTTTTTAAATAACTCACCCAATTGGTGCTGTCTGTGTACTCTTGGGTATGGACTTATCCACCGGAATGTGTTTGACCTCCCAGGGATCACACAACTAGAGAAAATCGAGTCTCCTTCCGTTTGCAGTCATCAACCCTCCATGACTCCTCAGTTATGGCTGGGGGCTCATGAACCCCTCACCACTCCATGCTGGAAGGGAGGGGCCTGGTCTTGTGCAGGCAACCAATGCTGCTGTGAGTTCGTAAGTGGAGTGGCTATGGTATGTTCAAAGGACACCATTTCACCCCGGCTCTACAATCTTCCTGTCTTCTATTCCACAGTGTCATTGTTCTTAATAAATCACAGAAGGAATTTTATACTTTCAGATTGCTGTTAATCATCAAAGGAAAGGACAGGAGCTCAAACAGGGCAGGAATCTGGAGGCAGGAGCTGATGCAGAGGTCATGGAGGATGCTGCTTACTGGCTGGCTCCCCATGCTTTGCTCAGCCTGCTTTCTTATAGACCCCAGGACCACCAGCCCAAGCATGGCACAACCGACAATTGGCGGGGCCTTCCCCCATTGATTACTACTTGAGAAAACGCCTTACAGCTGGATCTCAAGGAGGCATTTCCTCAGCGGAAGCGCCTTCCTCTCTGATGATTCTAGTTTCTGTCAAATTGACACAAAACCAGCCAGTACAATGTCCTTTTGGTGGTTGCTGTTATAGTTGATTTGAGACAGGGTCTCTCTACATTCCAAATCTGGTCCCAAACTTTTGATACCCCTTCTTCCTCAGCATCCCTCCCCATCAAGTTCTGGGGTTATAGGTGTGTGCTACCACCCCAGCTTCTGCAGCATTGTATGGAGGGTGTCATAGTATGTATTTGGGGCATCACGCCTTTGTGGAATGGTGTTGGGGACTCATTCATGTCGTTGCATCAGTTCTCTGTGCTCTTTCTTGTTTTACCATTGCTTAAACCATACCACCTACCATATACCAGCTTTTTGTTGTTGTTGTTGTTGTAGAGCTATGAGCTGTTTCCAGGTTTGGGATATTACAAATAAAGTCATTGTGAATATTTGAGTAAAAAAAAATCTGGATTTGGATAACAATTATCAGCTCTAAATAAGTGTAATTTATAGCTATACCTTTATATTTAGGGGGTAGGGTGGAGGAAGCAGGGTTTCATGTAGCCCAGGCTGGTCTAAATTAACTCTGTAGACAAGGATGGCCTTGGACTTTGTCTGATCTTCCTGCCTCTACCTCCTGAGTGCTAGGATTAAAGAACCACCAGGTTCTGTTTGTGGGGTGCTGGGGATGGACCTCAGGGCTTTGTACACGCCATTCAAGCGTTCTAACACCTGAGCCACATTCACAGCTTCCCTAGTTATACTTTCAAAGTAGATGGAGGATTTGAACTTGAGGCTTAGCGGTGGAAGTCTCTGACAGTCTCTAATCCACCCTCAGAGAGTCCCTTGGTCTTCCTAGGTGATCTTCTGTTAGATACTCAGTAATCAGAGTTCCTGGTGGATGTTAGTTGCTGTTGCCTGGGCAACAAATTCCCAAGCTCCCATTCTTCTAAGATGGGTCAGGGTTAGGGTTTGCTTGTCTATGCTATTAGGTCTTGGAAGCTTTAGACTCAGGAACTTCTGGAATTGTGCCTTGCTTGGTTCTTTCTGTTGTCCTTTTCTCTTTCATTCTCCCCCACTGCACCATGGATCATCCCAATGCTAAAGCTGGCTGGCTGGAAAAGGATCCCTTAGGACGAGAGCTGACATCACCAGGCGCTGCATCTCCTTGGCTCATGGCTACCCCTGAATTGTGTTTGCTCAGCCCCTCCTCCACACACCCTGGTTCCATCAGACTAATTCATTTTTGTATTTATAGCCTATTATAAATATTCCAAGAAATCGCTTTCACAAATGTGTTTATAAAGTCTTTGCAACATCCGATACGTCCGCTGGCTGAGATAACCCTGTTCTCAGGCAGAGTGTGTAAAAGCAAGAGCGCCAAGAAACATTTGCTTTTTAAAAATCAATTTGACTCAATCTTATTTTACTTTCCATTGGGCTAATTTAAAAGAGAAAATATTTCACCAACACTAAATTGCTTTCCCTAGAGTCCCAGCACAAATATCTAGGGGGTGATTATAAATTGGTTCTCTGTATCTGTGGGGTCCCTGTCTATGTTTTCAAGCATTTAAAAATATTTTCCCCCTAAATACACAAACTTTTCTCTTTATGTTATTCCCTAAACAATATGGAATAAGAGTAATTTACACAGCACACCGACATGATATTATAAGGTGCCATAGGTCATCTAGACATGCCATGATGTATGTGGGTTAGGAATGGGGGAATCCATGTATCTTCTGTTACATATAAAAACTTGAACTTGATGGTTGATTTGGGTACTTGTGTGTGAAGGAAGAGGAGTCTCCAGGAACCAGCTTTCCTCAGATAACCCATAGATGACTGCTTCCATGTGGCGATCAAGTGGTTGGTTCACATCAGATTCTGAAGCATACCCGCCTGTCCTCAATTGCAGCCTCATCTTAGTCAGTATTAATTCCACTCAAGGGCATCTGAGGAGCCAGCTCTTCTCTACCCCAGCCTGGCTCCCTGTCCTGCTCTTGGTGACCTCAGCAGCTTGTGTGGCCAGAGCTCCTTACTGCTTCTCCCTGTTGTTGTACTTGACCATTGAACATCTGCCTGAGGTCTCAGTAACAACAGTTGACCTCTGGGATTGGACTGTCTGAAGTCTGTACTTACGATATTTATTCTTAGCTTTTACTCATCCTTGGTGCTTTTTTAAAAAATTAATTGGGGTCAGAAAGATTTCTCAGTTGTTGAGAGCACTTCTCTTACAGAGGACCTGGGTTCAGTTTCCAATACAACTGCCTGGAACTCCAGTTCTAGAGAACTAAACACTCTCTTCTGGCCTCTCCAGGCTTCAGGAATATTTGTGGTTGAATAGACATACATGCAGGGAAAACACCTATGGGCGTTACATTTTTGAAAACCAAACTCAGGCTGGGGAGATAGCTGAGTCAGTAAAATGATTATCCCACAAGCCTGAGGACTTGAGTTTGAGACTAGAAGGGATGTAAAGTCTTAGGAAGGTGTCATGCATTTCTAAAACCAACACTGGGGACGTGAAGGGAGGTGGGTCCTTGGGGCTTGCTGACTGGGCAGACTAGCCTACTAACTTCAGACTGGTTTCAGGCCAACAAGGAACCTCATCTCAAAAGATCATATAGGAAACCTAAAGTTGTCCTCTGGCCTCTACATGCATGTATACCCACTTACAGATGTGCAACTCAACACACACACATGTGCACGTGTGCGTGCGCATGTACATGCATACACAACACACACACACAAACCTATCTCTATGTACCGTCCTCTTATCAGATAGTGTCTCTCTTCCCTTTCCCACTAGAGCAGGGGATTAGAAATAATGTCAAGTTGTTTCTAATTGGCTTCTCCACAGACTCTGGAAGAATCACTGGCCTTGGCAATGCTCATTTTTCAAAGCGCCCACCAAGAGCACACATAGCCATTTCTTATTGTAGGTCTTGACCTCCTTGTGTTGTTCACACATGCTTCAAATCCATGTTTTATCAGATCCTGGAGAGTAACTTGCTGATAACCACTGGTATTTACAGATAGTCAGCGCTTGATCTGCAGGGAGGAATCTAAATTCTAGCCTTCAGTACCTCGTTGGGTGCCGCACCCAGCGCAGCCTGGATGCCGAGATGGGGGTGGGGGTGCTGGGATTGAGACATGGAGGCTTCTTTTCAGGTGGAAGAACAGCAGCTTTTATTTACCCCGAGCTAAAGCTGTTTATACCTCTACTCCTTCTGTGGAAAACCACTGTCAGAAAGAACACAAACATCCTTGTCAATTACAGACCACAGGAAGTTTCTCTGTCAGTCAGGGGGAGTGAGGGTAGGTAGATCACAACAGTTGGGGACAGAAAATAACACAGACCCCTTTGGCTAAGCTCAGTGGGATTATATATTCCCTGGTGTGGCCTAATTTTAAAATAAGGTTGATCTCCCATTAGCACCATCCTGGTTCACCGTGGAGGCACCTTCATTTCTGAGTTGGTTCTAAGTGTTGTCTAACTCCCCCAGATTCAAGAAAAGGTCTCAGGTTCCTGGGTCAGTCTCAGGAACTCTGTTCAGAGATGGCTTTTTTGAGGTCACATGACCTGAGACATTTTTTGGAACATTTTTAAATATAACTAAAACCCTGTATTTTATGTGTATAAATGATTGCCTGCGCATCATGTGTGTGCTGTGCTCATGGAGAGCAGAAAAGAGCATCAGATTTCTTGAAACAGAAGATACAGATGTTTGTGAACTAAATGTGGGTGCTGGTAACCAAACTCAGGTCCTCTGAAGGAGCAGCCAGTGCTTTTAACCACTGACCTGTTTCTAGATTCCCCCATTCTGGGATTTCCTCCTTTCCTTGTATAACTATCATTGATACTGAGCTAAGCCTTGCTTATCCATGTGCATAGAAGTTACCAGAATGGAATGTGGGATACAAGAAAGAGCTAACCAGCAAAAGGCACATTAACTGTTCTCATCAGCCCAGGAAAAAGCTTCTAGACTTTGGGGAAACCAAAGGACCAGAGAATAGTTTGTGTTTTCATTGTATACACTGTGTGTCTTTCAAAGATTTTGCTATTTTACTCTCATAACCTCACGGCCAGCATCTTTCACTCTTGACTCTGGTCTGTGCCACCCTTCAGTCCTGAACCCAAGGATGATCGTTCAAAGGTGGGTACCTTTTTGTTTTGTTCACCTCTAGGCCCTACTTAGGTCAGAGTTTGAGGCACTAATAGGCAGTGCCTCCTCTATGGCATTTTAGCCAGCATTTAGAAATGAGGAGATCCATTTAAACCATTTCAGAGAAAAGAGTGTAACCCCATTTGGATATGGGCATTTCAAGGAGGAGGCTGTGTAGAATAAGAAGAGAAAGCCCAGCGGTTAGTCAGTGAGGTATGGGGCAAGCTGGGCTCCTTAGCTGGTAGCTGGCAGTAACCTGCATTAGATTCCTCCGTCCACCTATGGCCCTTGGTCTCCAGAATAGCTCTTGGGTCCTGGTTAGATACTCCTGGGTTTAAAGAACTATGTTTTTAAATTTTTGAGCCCTGATCAATCAACACCTGTAAGGAAGCTGTGGTTCACCATACAAGGGCTATGGTGAGCAACCACTAAAATTCATGGCCACAAGGAACAACATCCCTTTGACAGCATGTCAAAGCAGCAGCTCCCATCTCACACCCACTGTAGTCTCAGGCAGCCCGTGATGGCAGCTGTAGCTTCCATCCTGCAGTGACTCAGAAGGAGGTTCCTGGCTGTTGACTTTATGAAGTCCACTTAACACCTACTTTTGTGGGTGTTAAGGGCTTCAGGCTTGAACTGGAGCCATGCTTTCGTTCATGCTTATTCTGTTTGCAAATTTTAAAATCCAAATGAACTTGCATTGACATTTTTAAAAATTTATTTAATTTCATTCTACATTCCAAGAATAGTTCCCCCTCCCACCCTTCCTCCAGCCCACTCTAACCACCTCACAGCCCACCTCCCATCCACTCCTCCCAACAGGTAAGGGCTCTTAATATAGAGTCAACAAAGTCTGGCACATTAAGATGGAACAGGACAAAGCCCCTCCCCCTGCATCAAGGCTGAGCATGGCATCCCATCATAGGGAATGGGCTCCAACAAGCTAGCTCATGGCCAGGGATAGATTCTGGTCCTACTGTCAGGGACCCCTCAGATAGTCCAAGCTTCACCACTGTCTCCCACCTATGGAGGGCCTGGTTCGGTCCCATGGAGGCTCCACAGATGTCTAGAGTTCATAATTTTCCATAAGTTTGGTTCAGCTGTCTCTGTAGATTTCTCCATCATGATTTTGACCTCCCTTGCTCAGATGTCTTACTTCTGTACATGATACACAGAGAGGTTGTCATATACCCCTTCCCCACCCCCAATCTCTCTGGCATCTTCTACTCTGTATGATGTCCAACAGCAACTAGGATCTGTGTGTATAGTTAAATACAAGTTCAAGCCTTGTCAGTGGCATTTGTATAATAGCTGAACTTCAGGGCAGGGACAGGGCAGTCTGAGCACTCTCTCTTGGATGATTCCTATCTCTCTGATACAATTCTCCCACATGTCCAGACTGAATCTCTAATTTGATTCTACCCATTGCCCTCCATGGTGCTTTTCACCTTCCCTATGGCTACATGATAGATGAGTCGAGTTCATGGGTCGGAAGAGCTCAATTAATTTGTGAGCTAGGTTATCCGTTTGGACTCTTGGCTGACTGAAGGCCGGGGTGTGGAGTTAGGAGTGTCTTCTCTCCATCTCCTGTCAAAGCTTCTTATCATGCCAATCAGTCCTAGCTTGTAAACGTTTTAGCAACTAACAGCTGGCCACTTTATCTCATTCAGAGAGTCTCTCAGGCAATGATTCTCAAACTGTGGACCCTGACCCAGAGGTTCTTAGTAGATAAGGCAATGCTCCATACCATCCGCACCTATACCCAAGAAAATTGGAAAAGGCCCAACATTCTGTAACATCATGACCTCCGGGTGATCCCTACCAGGACTCGGGGTGGAGCACCATTGCTTGAAAAGAGGACGTGGTGTTAATGTTTGTGCTGAGGTCTCAAGGCTGAGGTCTCAAGGCTCCTGACCCGTGTGCCCACTGACATGGGATTATGGAGTGAAGTCCATGTGCATGCCATCAGCATTTTTGCTAAAACCAAACAATGAGAGTAAAAATAGCCTAGGCTGGAATGGTGGTTCAGTAGCTAAGAGCACTGGCTGCTCTCCCAGAGAGCCTATGTTCAATTTCTAGAACCTGAATGGTGGCTCACAACTGCCTGTAACTCCAGTGCTAGGGAATTTGGTACCCTCTTCTGGCCTCCATGCTCACTGTACACATGTGCTTGCACAAGCATACAGAAATTCATACACATACCATAAAAATGAATAATTCTCTTTTAAAAAAATCCAGATTCTTTCAAATATACTATAAAGAAATTAAAGATATAAGCAGGATACAGGAAATAAAGTTTAATAAAATTGTGAATCAAACACAAGAAATTACATTGTTGACTAATGTTTCAAGTACTTAAAAAGACTTTAGAAAAATATCTTAAGTAATTACCTGCCTTTCCACAGATCTTTGGTAGGGACAGCTTAGGGAAGAAGACAGATTGATTTGGAATCATTATTTTTATTTTTTAATTAATTTTATTTATGTGTTTTATGTATATGCACCTCGTGTGCACTATACTCACAGAGTCCCAAAGAAGGCTGCAGATTCCCTGGAATCTACATTACAGGTGGATGTGAGGCACCCAACCTGGGTCCTGGGAACTGAGTGCTGGTTTTCGGGAAGATCATCCAGTGCTCTTACTAGCTGAGCCATCCCTCATCTAGTCACAAATGATGGTTGTCACCATGGGAAACAGATAATGCCTGAGAAGAAACTGGAAGAAACTACAAGATGAAGTCCTTGAGAATGTATCCTACACCCTGAGATTCTGGCAGCTGTGAATTCATTTTTTTCACTGAGTGAATTGTGGGTAGCAATATAGAGGAATTTCAGTCTGGGCTGATGTCTAGGCTAAGTTTCAGGAAAACATACACTGGCTGTGTTGGTTGGTTTTAATTGTCAACTTGATACAACCTAGGATCATCTGGGAAGAGCCCCCAGTGAGGGACTGTCTGGGTTGGGTTGGCCAATGGGTATGACTGTGGTGGACAGCTTTGATTATGTAAATTAGAGTAAGGAGACAAAGCACACTGCACTGTTTCTCTGGTTTTGGTCCCTCAGTTGTGTGAGCAGAGAGAAAGACCTGAGCCTTGAGTCTGCATGCATTCCATTCTCTCTGCTTTTGACTGTATGGATCGGACTGACTGCTTCAAGTTCCTGCCTTGATATCTCCACAGTGATGGAGGGTACCCTGGACTTGTGAGCTAAAATCCTCTTCCCTGAGCTGTTTCTGTCAGGGTGTGTTGTCATCATAGCAACTGGAAAGGAAGCCAGGACACCGCACTAACAGCATGAAGACACGAGCCTTATGGACCCTGACATCCCAGAGCTGGGGCCTTTGAGGATACTGGGGGCTGTGGGGAAACTGGGGACTGTGGGGAGACTGGGGTGTCTATGAGGAGACAGGGTTTAGTGCCTCAAGCTGAATTCCAAACATTCTGCTTGGGGTTTAGCTGCTTTTTTTTTTTTTTTTTTTTTTTTTGCAGCCTGTTTCAACTCAGTCTGTCCCGTGTCTCTCTTCAGAGTTTATATAACAAATGTCTCACTAAAATCCTACATGGAAGGAAATAAGCTATAATTACTTCTCTTTCAAATGTTCCAAGAAAACCTCCTTAGTGCTTGCTATATTCTGGTCACAGATTTATCCCTTGGCCACCCACTCTGGACACAGATTAAGAGAGGCTGAGTGCCCTAAGTAGTCATTCTCGGACTGGGTTTTCTGACTCGTTCTATTCTATTCTATTCTATTCTATTCTATTCTATTCTATCCTATTTTCTGTTTATTTTTGTTTTATGTGTTTTGCCTGCATGCATGTCTGTGCATGGTGTGTAGTGCCCAGACAGGTCAAAAGAGGACATCAGATCTCCTAGAACTGAATTACAGATGGTTGTGAGTCATCATGTCGGTACTGGGAATTGAACCCAGGTCCTCTGCAACAGCATCCCGAGCTCTTAACTACTGGACATCTCTTTAGTCCCATGGCTCTTTTAGTCTCAAAAATTCTTGTAAATTCTCATAACAAAAAAAAAGGAACCAGAAGTTTTTTTAAATGTAGTTTTACTTACATTTTTACATTTGAAATCAAAACTGAGAAAGTCATTAAAGATTTTATGAACATATTTTTAAAAAGAATTGTTACCACCATTGCATGTTAAACATGAAGGATGAAATTTTCACTAAAAAGCTATGTTTTCTAGAACAATGAGAAAATGAGTGATTAGGGTACTATTTACATTTTAAAACGTTTCTTGAAGTCTGGCTTAGCAGGTACCAGATGAGTTCTCAAATTGGCTTCTGTATTTATCTGTGGCCATTTGGGGCATATTTATTTGTTAGCAATGTAGGACTACCAGTTCTTGACCCATTTGATTATGCAATATCAAAATTTTATATTTTGAGACCCGGCGGATAGATGGCTCCAGTCAGAGATGCTCGCTTGCTGCCTTGCTAGTCTTCACTCTTATATAGTTTAGGGTCCAACTATTTGAAACCATGCCACCGAAATCCAGATTTTCCAATGAAATTAACCATCAAAAAGCATGCCCCCCCTCCCCCCGAAATGCCCACAGGCCAACTTGATTTATACCGGTCCTCAATTCACACTTTGTTCTGGGTTATTCTAGGTCATGTCTGGTTGACAGCTCCACACAGCCGGCCTCTCAGGGATCCTGCACATTCTCCATGTAGTAGTCCAGGGGAGGGCAGCGCACTGCATGGTTGCCGTCTGTGTTTCATTGCCTGGGTTATGAGGGAGGTGTGTGCTCAGGAGCAGATGCTTAATAAAAACAATCCTTCTGCTGTTTCATAGAGGACACCCGTAAGGGACAGTGATATTTTCCCATCACGGGCATGTACATGAAGGATTCCTGGCCAACACAGCTTACTTTCATGTTGACTCATGCTGGGGTGAGAGCAGGTTTCTCTCACTCCATCCCTCACTTTACACCATTAATGCACGCACAGAGCAGGGCTGTGCGGATGTTCTGTGTTGTGCCTAATTGCTAGGTTTTTCCATCATCCACTTTAGACATGCGTGTCAATGGCATTTGGCTTACATCTGAAAACAGTTTTGGCTTTGCAGAAAGGACCTTGAGGATGCTCTAGGGGCTCCACAGAGGATCCTGGGAATATCCCTAATGTAAGCCACAGTGAACCTTTGTGACTCAGAGTGGGGTTTCTGTTCCCACAGCACACAGGCCAGGAGAGAGCAGGAGCTGTGAGGGAGCTGCTTCTCTAAAGAAGATCATCATCTTGTGGCTATTACATATTGAATATGTAATATGAAAGCCTATTACATAATCTCCCTGAACTAGATGTGTGTATGGAATATCCTATCAATTACTAAATCAATATTATGGCCCCAGATAAATGCAGAAGCCAATTTAAGAACTTAGCTGTTTTCTGCTGACAAGATCATCCGCAAAAGATGCTGTCTGCAGGGCTTGCACTAGCTGTCCAAGGAATCTGTGCCTTTCCTTCCAGCACATCCTGGAAGAGGTGAAAGCAAAGATCTGACGCCAGAAGCTTCAGCGACCATCTTGGTAGAGGGCCCTAAGTTGCCATGTTGCATTCTTTTTAGCTCATTACTTCCACCAGGTCTTATGACCACACTGTGGCATTCTGAGTTTCTTTCATAGGACTTCCATCCATCCCACGACCCATCAGGAAATATCTACTTTTCTCTTAAAATCCAACCAGGCAAACTTAGATTTCACTGCCAATGGTGCTGCTGATCAGAGTTTTGACGTTGGTCTTGTTCCCTACTTCTCCTCATGTCTGAAAGAAGCCAGGTGACAGTCACACTGAGAATCACTCTAGGGACAATTTGGGGAGAATGCATAGTGTTCTGAAATGTTTCTAGTATGTGTCAATCAGTTGAGACATAGCACTCACTTCAAGTCAGTGGGTAGAGTCCCTTCCTGGCCTCACTTCCTGCCATCCTGTGTTCTCAGGAACAAGGCCTCATGTCTATCCAGCGCACAGCTGAGTGGCTGTGTCAGGGTCCTCCGCTGTCTGATGGCTCCTCCACTTGTCCCCTGCTGACTATTCTAAGTGCTATCCCTGGGTGCAACATCTAAGCTGCAGACTTGCATGGTGCCCTCTCTTCCCCACACTCCTACATCCTTTTGAGCTCAGGCTGTCCTTTCCCAAGTGGCCTGGATCCTCCCGGAAAGGACAACTTTGCTGACCTTTAGATGTTCCGTGTAGGAAGAGCCTTTTAGTAGCTTGAATTCTTCAGACTAAAATGCCAACCAGAAAAAAAAAATAGATCTCTCCAGTGTTGCCTTCTTTGTGTGTTAACCGCAATGTCTTGTTCTTTGGGGGAGACTCCGTGTGTCCCTGCCTTGCCTCGCCAGGCAGCGAGAGGAGGATAAAAGGAAGAAGGATGAAAGAAGTTACCTAAAGACCTTCTCAGTTACACACAGGTGCACATGTCCCCAAACCAAGAGCACAAAGCATCAAAAATACATAAAAGAGCAAGACACAAGTGTGCATTCTAGAAAGGCAGAGAGCTGTGTCTCACAGGCCAGTGAACTAGGTCTTGGAGGTCTCACAGAAACAACTGGACAGGATAGTACTGCATGCTGAAATGCCACTCTGGAGAATGCTACCTAGTGGTTTTAACATGCCATGTAGTCAGACTTTTCCTAGACCACCAGCCCACAAATATTGACATGGAGATTTATTATGAATTATGAAAACTTGGCCCTAGCTTAGGCTTTTCCCCAACTAGCTCTTACAACTCAAATTAACCTGCTTCTATTAATCTACATTTTGTTACATGACTCAGCAACGCCTCCTCTGTACAGCCTGTCCACCTTGTTCTGCATCTCACTGGCGCCTCTTGAGCACCTAGATTCCTTCTCCTTTTCCTTTCTCTCCCTGGAAATCCCGCCTTTCCTTTTCTGCTTAGCTATTGGCCATTCGGCTTTGTATTACACCAATCACAGCAACTCCTCTCCACACAATGTACAGCTGTTCTGCAACAGTGCTGCTTAGTGCAGAACACACCGAGGCACCCTCTAATACAGAGTTCCTGTGTGCCGTTAGTTCTGTTTGCTGAGCATCTCCTGCGCACAAGTTCTGCTAGATCTGGGAGGTGGTGATGAGGGGGAGTTGAGAGCTGGGGAAATGACTCAGTTGGTAAAGTGCTTGCCAAACATGAGGGCCTGAGTTAAAATCTGGTAGCCTGTATCCATAATCCCCGTGTTCTTAGAGCAAGACAGCAGGTAGAGACAGGAGAGTCCCCTTGAAGCCCACAGACCCCTAGCCAGCACACAGAGGAGCAAGCCTCAAACAGACTCTGTGTCACCAAGTGGAAGATAAGGAGTGTGACACTGAGGTGGTCCTCTGACTTCCACATGTGTGCTATGGCACGTGTATGCATGCACATACACATATGCACACACAGACTCACACACACATGCACATACACATATACGCACACACACATGCAAACACACATGCATGCACACACACTGAGTGAGTTAAGGGAGTATGCTGGGGCAGGTGTCCCATTTGGATGCAAGCAACATTTATCTGATTTAGGGTAAGAAAACCCAAATGAGGGCAGATTTCTCAAGTGGACTTTCTCTCCAAGTTGGTTCTCAAAGAAACCACAAGTTTTATCCAAGTGAGCAGGAGTTGAAGAACGTTTTGGGCCACGGAGTTGCATGTGCAGGGCATGTAGATGTGTCTGAAGGTGCAGGTGTGGCAGGAGGGGCAGGGAGCACAAGGATGAAGTTCACACTCACACAGCCTCAGCTGATCCCTGTGGTGCCCCACAGGAAGCGGGCGGCCATTTTCCATGTCAGCAAAAGCAGGTACCTTGTGGCCCTCGGATAGAGAACTAGTGAGTACAGGTTGGATCTGGAATTGAGGCCTTTCTTCTGTGAGACAGGAGTTGTCTTCGGGCTTCTAGAACTCACGCTGTAACTCCAGTCTGTTCACAGGCCCCTGTTGTCTTCTGCTTCCTGCGGTTGGTTATCCACCCGTTCAGGATGTTTTTGAGCTCCACGGGAAGTAAGCCTGCTTGCTAGTCGTAGGGCACAGCCTTCTTCCTGTGTAAGCTGGCCTGAGGCACAATCTCTTTCTTCCTGGTGCTGGATGAACCCTGCATCCATCCCATGACAACATCAAGATCTGACAGTGCCAAGGCGACTTGTTAGTATGTGGTTCTGAAGCTGAGCCTCGCGAGGCCTTGGACAGTCTCAGGCCTTTTATACCCAATCAGAAGTGATACAAATGGGCTAGATGTCTGGGATTTTAGTCAAAACCTTTTATTTTTTTTTCATTGCCCAAGTCATCTATGAATTAATAAATGCCACTGTGTTCTCTAGAGAGCTGAGCTGTGATTGTGTTGACTATCAGTTTGGCACTCTTTGAAATCACCTAGAGGACACCCTCCAGGCAAACCTGCTAGGGATTATCTAGGCTATCAGAGGTTTGTCTCTGAGATTGTCTGTGAAGGATCATGTTGATTAGGTTAATGGACATCCGAAGTCCCACTGTGGGTGGCACTATTCCCTGGGCTGGAATTCTAGATGTACAAATGGAGATAGGAACCAAGCTCCAACATGTGTCTGTCTCTGCTGCTCCTTGACGTGGGTGCAGTGTAAGCAGCCGCTTCACACTCCTGCATCTCCCTCACCATGAGGCATTCGAACCTGGAGCCAAAAACCAAAATGAACCCATTTTTTCTTCATTTCTTTTGTCACAGCGACTAAGAAAGGAAAGGAGAGAGTCAAAGAAAAAAGAAAAAGCATCCATAGCTTAAATCTAGAGAATCAAATACTGCATCTTCTGTCTCATTTGCGGATTCTGGCAATTAATATTTTCTTATGTGTGTTTATGTGGGAGTGAGGTGGACAGAGACCAGGAAGCTAGAGAGAAGTCCATGGGAGGAGTTAAAAGAGGCCTTAAGTGTGGCAGATGGAAAGGGTAATAAAACCCATAGGGCATAAAAGTGAAAGGGGGGAAACCAGAAGTGGGAGGGGGCAGACTCGGGGTGCAAGGGTCCAACAGGAAAGGGGAAAGCCGAGGGTGGTGATCAACCAAAACCGAGTCTGTAGGAACATGCCGTAAGGATGCTTGCTGTCTCGCGTACTAATGAAAACAGAAAGGGGAAAAGATAGAAGAAGAAGTTAAAATATTTAATTGCAAAAACACTTCTTACGGCATGTTTTGGAGATACAAAAGCTTTAAAACTAAAATGACAATGTACAGAGGGACACAAATTCTCAGATGCTCCAAATGAATTCACAAGGAAATGTCACCTTCTTCAGATGCAGTGGCGGGGCCATGAAAGCCTGATGCAAGCTCACAGCACCGGCGCTGGCAGAGTCCCATTTGGTCTCCTGCCCTTTGGATAATTAAGTTTATTTCCGAAACCCTCCTGAGATTGATATTTTTAATATCTCCATTTGAATGAGGGTTGTGTGTGTGTGTGTGTGTCTAGGGGTGGGGGTAGAGTGCTTTCCTTTCTGAAATGTTAATTGGTCAGAGAATCTGGAGATAAACAAATTGATTTAATTTTAATCTGCATTCCTGGAGATGCATAATGACAACTGGTTTCTGTCTCACAGGGCTGAAAGCTGTGGTCCTTAATAAGAACTTGTGTGGGTTTATTATGCAGCTTCAGATAGCATGTACGAAGGGCTCAACGGCTCTCCGTGAATTATTCTGACTCCAGCAGTGTCTAAGGGACTCTCCCAGTACTTGTCGGAAGAAGGTTTTCAAGTAGAAAATCTATAGTGTGACAAGAAGATATCCTGAACCGTTTCCTGTGTGGCACTGAGTTAGTTCTATGTCCGGTGGCTCACAAACAAGACCCATTCTAGGAAAACCAGCTTTAGTCACCGTTGCCAAGTGGAAGGCAACTGTCAGGGAGGATTCTGTACCTGGGCTTTGGGGGGAACCTCACATAAGCAGGCGCCCAAACAATGGTTGAATGGGTTGTTTGGGGTGTCGTCCTGAACTAGGGTCGGATGGAAAGGTTATTGCTTCTCGTTGATGAGCCTTCACAATCTAAAAAAAGCATGGCCTCCTCTGAGCCCCTCAACCCATGCATGTATTGTTTACTCTCAGGGTATCTTAGACTTTGATAGCAGGACACTCGCCTCTGTCTGTCATTATGAAGCCTTGTTGGATGTCTGCATCACACAGTGGCCATGACAGCCATCCACTAATGCCTTCAGAGAAGAGAATGGGCTTGGGTTTCCCATCCGTCTCAAGTAAGGCTTCCTTATCACCTTGAAGTTGGATTTCCGCATCAACATGAAGTTGAACGTTCTCGTCACCCCATCAAGGTAATAAACTCGAGTTGCCCCATCACCATGAAGTTGGGCTCGCCCATTCCCCTGAGGTCAGGTATGCTCATAGAGCTTATGCTTCTGAGAGAAAATAAAGGTGCATGACCTGTCACTTCCGTGTGTACGCAGGCGAATTAGGTATGGGCATTCTAGCTTTCTCTTTCAGTGGCAGTGTTTGATGCCATTCCAAGTGGGTGACCCTTTCTAGGCTCTGGCTGAGGGAGGAGGTTACTGTGGATCCAGGACACTGGGAAATACACATGCTGCTTATTTATTTTATTTTATTTTATTTTATTTTATTTTATTGCTGTTCTTTGTTGTCAGGGTTTAAGTCACCCTCATTCATTTTGCAGAGGGATGAGGAGGACCATTGAGTCCATTGCTCTCTTCCCGAGCAGTCATTGCAAAAGGTGCATGCTTTGTATTCTTATTTTAGATAACCCTCTGGTGCCTAGGCATGGCCTTCATCAGTGTTGCCATTCCTGGAAATAGGAAAATTGCTACCTACTTCATGCCTGTGCCAATTTAAGCCTCAATTTGGGCTGCCATTACACCGCGCACTGTGCCTAGATGTCACTTCTGCTGACATGCCTTCATGACATCAGCCTCTTCGTTTCCCTTGGCCTGCCACTCAACTCAGCAGTCGCCTCGTTTGAAGCCGGCACCTATGCACCACCCGCCTGTTGTCACATCCGTACCAGGAGTTGTGCAGCCTGAAAACCTTCCTTGTATCAGTGGGCTTAGATTAGATCACATGGCAGGCACCAAGGTGGGCTTATTCTTCACACATCAAAAAGTACCCTACAGAAATCAAAAGCCTTTGAAGGTGGCTTCCACAGGGAAGATCCCATCCAGCTGACTTGTTTTGAGGAGTGTATTCCGAGTAGAGTCTAAAGGGGAACGATTTCTAATAATCAGTTCTGACTTTGGCAGTAAGACTAATTTTAGGTTAAGTCATAACTTCTCTGCTAGAAAGAGGGAAGTGTTGGAATAGATGCTGACTGTCTCTGGACTTGGGAATTGCCTTGTGGGATCTTTCAGGTATATGAGATACTATATGTACAAATGAAAGACATGCAGTGGTCATGACTATTTGAAAATTATAGCTGGTGTCTTTAGACTCAGGCTAGGGGGTTATGGTTGGGCTACACATCTACCTGCCCACCAATGTTGTCTTGACCCTAGGAAGTTTTAAATGGAAAGATCTTCAGCTCAGAACAGTGTCTTGCATGATGCAAAGCCAGACAGCAGATGCATGGGCATCAGTGGATTTAAAAGTATACATTTTTTGAGTCCCCTTTATATATAATAATGTATGTATAAATAAATAAAATATATGTATATATGCATACATTCTATTTATTGAAAGTAATTCAACACCTAGTGTTAACGTCTTCACCATGTATCACCTTTATTTTAAATTTATTTATTTTTATTTTATGAGCATTAGTGTTTTGCTTTCATGTATGTCTGTGTGAGGCTGTCAGGTTCCCTGGAATTGGAGTTACAGACAGTTGTGAGCTGCCATGTGTGTGTGTAGAATTGAACCAGGGTCCTCTGGAAAAGCAGTCAGTGCTCTTAACCACTGAGTCATCTCTCCAGTCCCTTGACTTCGTTTTAAAAGGGAGAAGAGAAGAGAGCAAAGTGGAGGCATCCTGCTCACTTACTGGGGGTTTTCCACTGGTGCTGACCTTTGCAACTGCAAACCCCGTGGGCCGTCTGCTAACCCTGGTGTCTGAGTAAGGAGATGTCAGCTGTGACTGGGTGCAAATCCACTCACAGGCTACACAGTGTCCAGTTCTCTGCTTTCGTTGCTGTAGAAACAGAACCTGATCAAACTATCATGTCCCTAGTCTTTGCTTTGGTGACAAGTCATTTTTGTCATGGATGGGGTTTGAAGACTTGAATTGCATTGCAATGTAAACCTGTGCTCCCGGAGTGTTCCTCAGAGCGCCCTCCATAGCTGGAAGCCTGGGATGTGGATCCATGCTGCCCCGTGCCATTTGTGTAGAAAATGACTTCTACTTCTCCGCCCGAGTGCAAACCAGAAAGAGCCACCCTGAACTTCAGCATAAGCCTGCCCCCTGTGCACTCTAATGCCAGCCCCTGCCTGTCCTAGTTTGTGTCTCTTGATATGGTAAAAATACCCTGGCAAGAAAACAACTTAGGAGAGAAAGGGATTTATTTTAGATTGCAATTCAAGGTTACTGTTCATTATTGTGTTGAAAGGCAAATAGGAACATTAACTAGCTAGTCACATCACACCCGCAGACAAGAGCAGGGAGAGGTGAAGTATGCATGCTTGCTTGTTTGCGTCTATCCATCTCGAGTTCTCCATGGATCATTTCAACCACACCAGGTTTAGGGAGTGGTGCTGCCCATAGTGAAATGGGTCTTCTCACATCAATTAACTGTGGCAGTCCTACATAGACAGGCCTACACACCAGCCTGATCCAGATAATCTTCCATGGAGACTCTCTTCTAGGTGAGGCTAGGTTATAAATAAAAATGACCAGTGCATCTACATTCTCTTGGGAAGCTGTGCTATGCCTTACACACTTCCTATCCCCTATTGTCTTTGGTTGGGAAGCTGGAGATGCCAGTGCCATCCTGATTCCACAGACATGGCTGAAGTTCCATGGTATGGGACTTTCATCCCAGTGAGGTGAGATTGTTTGCAATGCCTTTTTGAGTTCAACTTCCCAGTATCATTGTCTTTATGTCTTATGCCGGACATCCTTGGCTGGGGATGTTCTAGCACCACTTTGAAATTTCTGTCTAGATAGGACCTGTGATTGTTAATCATGAGATTTAGAATAATGGATACAATACAATTTTTAGAGCCTGTGTGTGAATGTGTGTGTGTGTGTGTGTGTGTGTGTGTGTGTGTGTATGTAAAGATATTTCCAGAAAGTGTTAACTGGGGAAGGAAGACCCATCCCAATATAGGTAGTACCATTCCCTGGGCTGGAGTCCTGGACTGAATAAAAAGGAAAAAGTAGCTAGGTGGTGGTGGTGCACGCCTTTAATCCCAGCACTCGGGAGGCAGTGGCAAATGGATCTCTGTGAGTTTGAGGGCAGCCTGGTCTACAAAGAGAGTTCCAGGACAGCGACTGCATAGAGAAACCCAGTCTTGAAAAATGAGAGAGAGAGAGAGAGAGAGAGAGAGAGAGAGAGAGAGAGAGAGAGAGAGAGAATATTAAGCACCAGCATTCATCTGTCTCTTTCTTGACTGCAAACTTGATGTGACCAGCTGCCGTATACACATGCTGCCCTGGCTTCCCACTATGATAGATTGCACCCTTGATATTATAATAATAATAAATAATAATAATAAGTAAAAACCTTCCTTCCTTAAGTTGATCTTGTTTGGAGTTTTGTCACAGCAATGTGAAGAGTAACTAATACAGGATCCCAGTCCACTATTATGCTCCCCTCTTCCTTTGCCTCCTTTGCAGTAAACTTAGATCATGTGATTCCCTTAGTCCAAAGTGACATGCGTCACTTCTATGGAAACATGTCTGAGCCGAGATGTCAGCCTCCTTGCTCTCTCATTCTCTGGGTTGGAAGCATTGAGGTGCTGGGCAGCGATGGCAGACCCATACACAGTCCCAGCAGCCTACACTCTGCCTATTCACACAGAACATCGAGTGTGAACACAGAAGGAATCTCTGTCGTAGCCAGTAAGTGTTGTGCATTGCTGCAGGATAGCAAAACTCTCCTGACTTCTGATAGGTCTGCCATCAGTGTTTTTTTGTTTGTTTTTTGTTTTTGTTTTTTTCACAGTATGCATGTTCTTTGACATTTAATCGCTGGGTCAGATGATAGTTCTATTTTTAACTTTTTGAGAAAGCCCCACATTGACTTTCACGATGTTTGTAACAGCTTGCATCCTCATTAAGAACAGATCAGGGTTCCACTCTTCCCACATCCTCTACAGCGTTTGCTGTCGTTTGTTTTCTGGATGACAACCATTGTGACTAGGGTGACATGCAGTCTCAAAGTAGCTTTCACTTGCATTTCCCTGCTGGCCAAGGATGTTGAGTACTTTGTAGAAATTCTTCCTATCTTCTTATATTTCTTTATTTGAGAATGCTTAGTTCAATCCCATGGCCTGTTTTTAAAATTGAGTCTGTTTTCTTTATTTTGTTTTCTTTTAATTTGTTGTGTCTGTGCCGTTGTGTTTATAGCTGGTAAAGGCTCCCTTTATGGATAGCCTGTCTTCATTTGACTGATAGCTTCCTTTGCTATGTGGAAGATTTTCAGCATCATAAGATACATATGTTGAACATTGGATGCATTTCCTGAGTGATCAGAGTCCTGTTCAGAAAGCCCTTACCCATACCTATCTATTGACATGTCCTTTCTACTTTTTCATCTAGAAGTTTCAGTTTTGTTGAGGTTCTATATACCTTGGAGTTCATTTTTTTTTTTGGTGCAGGATCTTTCCATATCAATTAGCAGCTAAGTAAATATCCTCACAAACATACCCATAGGCCGCTCGGATGGAGGCAATACCTCAGCTGAAGGTCTCTCTTCTCAGGTGTGTCAAGAGGACAGCTGAAGCTAACTGTGACACTCTGTGTCCCCAGCTCAGGCATCTGGCAATCATTCTTCTTTTTATTTCTTGGAGTAACTATTTGGAGGCTCAGGATCATGAGAAAAACAAATCTTTCTATGTGTTTCGACTCCAGACAATGAGAGGGATCGATAAAAAACATTCAGCATAGAATTGAGGGGAAGTGTCTGTGAACAAGATAACAAGAATGGAAGGAAAAAGAAAAAATAACTGATAGACAATTTAACTGTAGTATAGAAGAGTATATATATATATGTGTGTGTGTGTGTGTGTGTTTGTTTTATGTGAACAATGGTGGATATCAAATTGCACTGGTATTTGGAGTCTGGTGAATACTTTTAAAAGAAAGATGTAACAGTTAATTTTGAAATGTCAATAGTTTCAATATACTGAAAATTCCAACCTTTGCAACTTAGGAGGGAAAATTTTAAATGTCAACTTCAAAATGTGCCTGAGGACGCAGAGTTTTGTCAAAATTACTCCAGAGCATTGCTTTCCAATGGAATTTCTAAGATGTTGGAAATATGATAAAATTGTGCTACCCAGTGCCAGGACCCTCATCCACATGGGCTGTGCATCCACGCTCTTATCCATATGGTCCTCACCCACATGCGCTGTGCACCAATGGTCCTCATCTATGCAGTGTGTGCATACATGTTCTCCATCCATGCAGGCTGTGCATCCATGACCCTAATCCACATGGGTTATGTGTCCATGGCCCTCATCCAAGTGGCCTGTGTATTCATGAGCTATTGGTATGCAACCAGGGAATTGAATTGATTTAATTTTGTCCTTATTAATTTAAATTTAAATAGATCAACATGACCAGGGGCTATCTGATTGGACTGCGCATCTTCAGGCTTTTTGTGAGCAAGGTCACTGTGTTACTGACCCATCAGATATTAAAGAAAGTAGTTCAAGGAAAATTGCAAAACTCATTTTCACTCACCTCTTAAACAGGAAGGCAACCAAGCAGTCACTTGTGATGTGTTTTATGCCAGTTTGGGATAGCCTGAGATGGCCCTGTCCATTTCACCAGAACACCCGTGGAAGACAGTTTCATGGAATTGATGGAGAAGAAAGAGAAACACTTTGTTGTAGTGGAAGACCTCTCAGGGTGTGTGGTGAGCTTGGACTGAAGGAGTCTCATAACAATCTTGGTTCCAGGTGTAGGTAGGGGAAATGACCAAGGCAGAAATGGCACCTTTTTCTTTGAGGTGGGTGAATAGACAATGGTTGGTGAGTGGTGTGGTTGCCAGTGGCCATGAGTGTCTGCTAGGGGATGATGTCACAGAAGAGAGGGGATGTTCTTATCAGGCTCTTATACCACCATACACACTCTGTGTTGGCAACTTCAATACACTGGAGGCAGCGGTGCAGAGGAAATCGGACTCCATTGGCATCTTCTGAAGTCTAGGTAGCATCTAATGAAGGCATCTTTGCTACAGACTGGTAGTGCATTTTGATCCAGCATTCTTTAACCTACGCATACTGCATTTTTCTTACTTCTGTAATTGAGGAGTAAACAATGAAGAAAATGTGTCAGAAGATCTGTCCACTCTGAGAAACATTTTTTTCTTTCGTTTTGCTGTTTGATTGGCAATGAGTGCAGGTTCTGAGGATCCGTAGTGAATTATCAGGCTCACACCATGAACACGGAAAGGCCTGGATGACATCTTTATTACTTTCCTCAGTGCTGTGACAAAATGCCTGATAAAAGCAGCTTACAGAAGGAAGGGCTTTTTTGACCTCCTGCCTTAAGAGTGCACTCCATCACGATGAGGATACTCCATTATGGTGAGGATACTCCATCATGGGGAAGATACTCCATTATGGTGGGCTACTCCATCATGGTGAGGATACTCCATCATGGTGAGGATACTCCATCATGGTGAGGATACTCTCATGGTGAGGATACTCTATCAAGGTTAAGATACTCCATCATGGTTATGATCATCATAGTGAGGAAGACACGGCAGCGGAAGTGTAATGCAACTGGTCACATTGTTTCCCCAGTGAAGAAGCAGAGAGATAAATGAATCACAAAATATGTTTTAAGACATGTAAGAATTTTTTTTGTTCACCTTTAAGAACTATCTTGTGGCTTTTGATATGTCAACATCTTTGAAAGAAAACTGTCGCTTCTCTCACTTTTGTAATGAGGTATAGACAGTCTCTCCTTGTCAGTCAGTCAAACCCTGCTCAAGCCTCCACATTGCCAGGACGGTGTGCCAAGTTGACTCTCTGGCTACATACCCAGTCACAGCCTGATCTTTGAAAGGTATTGCCCATACCAGACCTACCTTTTCATTAGGGCACTCTCAGATTCAAATGCGATCTGTGGTAGGCCGACTCTATTCCCAGGCATTCAGGCAAGCCGAGTGCAGCCAGCTCTGTACTGGATGCCCCTGGGCTGTTGGCACCAACCAAAGGCAAGACTAAGTTCTGTAAAATCAGCTTCTCACTCCTCATTGTAAAAGAAGCGTTGGCAAGAGATTTCGCAATTTGTTCCGTTCCTATTATTGTCATTGTTTTTACTGACAGCCCAAGGATTGGCAGGGTACCCGGTGCCTTGGAAGCCTAGAGTGAAATGGCTGTTGAGAGGGGTGGAGGCTCCAGGTCACAGTGAGATGAGAGGAAAGAATTATTCAAAAGACTAGCGCTCCATCGGGGACGTGGAGGAAACAAGAGCAAGGGCATCTAAGAGACATGGGCTAGTTGGCCTGTACTTCAGTGGAAGTCCCTGTCACTGGGGCTGAACTTCTAGCTCATCTACCTGAGGTAAAAGACACTTTCTCTTCTGCAGCTTGCAGTGTCTGATGGATGGGATTCCTCAGGTGGTCCTTCCCACTGAGAGCCTGTCAGTGTCCCTGGTGAATGCCTTACAGGTTCCCTCAGCTTGGTCCTGTCCGTTGTTGTGGCAGCTAGCACTTTATGTCCATCACTGGCCTACTCTCCGGGCTTCTGATCTCCAGGCTTCTCTCAGTAGAAGAGAGAAAGTGATCATTCTAGCAACTTCTTTTCTCACAAGTATAACTAAATATCTGACAGAAACAAGCACGCAAAGAAGGCTTTAGTTTGGCTCGTGGCTTTAGAGCACATAGTCCATCATAATGGAGTATCATCAAAGCAGGAAGTCTAAGAATTATATTGTGTTTCAGGACAACCCAAAAAACTACATCTTTTTTTAAAAAACAAAAAGTTCATCATTTTGAGTATCGATTCAGATTGTGAAAGTGGAGCAATACTACATCAGAGAAATCAGTGGATCAGTGTCCTCTCATGGCCCATTTCTTCCTGGCCTCTGAGGGCAAACAGACTGAGCCTGTGATGGGCATCAGGGATGGGTGGGTAGGTGGTGAGACCTCCAGCTTCACATCAACATAGTGTTGTTGACTTTTCCTGCTATATAAGAATCCCCCCAATCCCGTGTTCTGTACCCCAGCTTAAGAAGCTGTGGGTCGCAACTGGATTGGAGGTTGAGTGAATCAACGCAAAGGCAGGCAATAGTATCCGGTTTCTGGAAGTGAAAATAACAAAATTTAATTCAAAATAAAATGCATAGTGCATCCAAGGTGTTCGCAGCAGTGCGAACCCATGTTTGGCTCTGCAACTTCACTATGGCCTCAGTTCCCAATACAAAGCCTCCACACTTTGTACCAAGCATGTGATCACACCATCCGACTCCAGTGAAGGCTGCCTGCGACTCCGCAGCTCAGATATGACTGACTTGAACTGTTTTTCTAGAACAAAGTTTTCTGTTGTTATGGAAACAGAAGAGTTTAATAATGGAAAACAAAGACTTTTTTCATATTTTAATATTTCCCTACCTTCGTGCCTTAGTGTGTCAAATTTGTATATCTTTGGATTGTGTGGTGTTAGGATGGTTGATTTAAAAAAAAACTGCTGTTTGAGTTGCTGACTTGAATTTCATAAGAAATGATGAATTAATTTTGGCTCCAGATTGGAAAGAAAATTTCCAATAATTTCTGAAATGGCTCTGAACATTTCTTCCATTTTATACTATGCATTTGTATGAAGCAGAATTCTCAGCACGGATGATTATAAAATCAAATTATCGATCAGCTCTGAAAAACAGCAGAGATACTCTTCATCCTGCAATATTGGACATTCAACCAAGATTTATTTTCTTGTGTAAAAATGAACAGGCAATCCATCTCATGAATAATCACATTTGCTTTTGACTTTAAAAATGGCAAAGTTATATGCAGTCCAAAGAATTGTTTTAAAATAAATTGTTTATGATTTATGATCAATAAATGCTTGATTTGTACATTTGTACTATAGAGCTAAATGACCAGGGTCCTATAAAAATATTTTGGGTATAGAGGTGAAGCTATCATCTGCCTGATACCCCTGTCCTGTTCATACCATGTACCCACGTCTGACCAAGAGTCAGAAGATTTGAAGTTACCTGAGTATGATGTACCTGTCTCGCTCCATATCTTTATTTCTGTATGCCAGGAGATGATAACTGAGCTATGATGGTTAGGATTTGCTTCCATCAGATTGACCTGTAGGCAAGCAGGTAGGAGCATTTTTCTTGACTGATGATTGATGTGGGAAGGCCCAGCCCACTGTGGGTGGACCCACCCCTAGGAAGATGGTAGTGGGCTCGGTAAAAAAGCAAACTGAGCAGGCTAGTTAGCAGTGTTCCTCTAAGGTCTCTGCTTCATTCCCACTCTGAGGCTTGTGTCTTGAATTCCTGCCTTGGCTTCTTCCATAACGAGTACAAACTGTATGTTAAGTTCTTTCCTTTCCAAGTTGTTTTTTGGTCATGTTAAATGCAGTAACAGAAAATAACCATAATGATTATAAGATACCTGGGTTCCTTTGGACTGTCTGTCAAAACATTACCAGAGGTGAATTAATTCCTGTTAAGGCCTGCGCCTTGCTCAGGAGGTGCCGAAGGAGGTGAGAAGATCAAAAGACCTTGAGTCCTTTGAAGGCTGACCCTAAATGTTCCGTGTGGCTGCTCCTGGTCCTCACATTGAACTACAACCATGGTCACCATGCAGAACACTGGCCTACGCTCTGAGGTGGAGTCTCCACGTGGTGTAGTGACCTTGAACTTTGACCTGGGACTCTATAAACACCAAAGCAAGCAGGAGTTACAGGAGGAGCCTGAGGCTGGTCTACCCTTTCAGCCCTTATTCATCTGCCTGAGAGAACCATGCCACGGAACCTGGCCATCAACATAAGAACCTCTTATTCTTGGCCATCAACACCCGAGGACAAGACTGGTTATGTCTGTAGAACGTCAAGGGGACTTCAGAGAGGAGATGTCTGCAGCTGGATGGAGACTTGAATCAATCAATTAAAAGCACAGCCGTCCCTTCTTGTTTATCACAGTGTCCATCTTCACCTGCCTGTGTTTTCTTTGTGGTTTACGACGGGCAGAGCACTTAGCTTTCAGCAGGTGTCATTACCGAGACTGGTAATGGCTGTGAAATCTTTACTTAAATGTGTGGGCTGTGGAGCGGCTGGCAGGCAGCTGGCAAATCACAGCATTCCGGCAAGGGGTCTGCTAAGTGCCCTGACGCAGGGGCCATCGGATGCTGCCTTGGAAGAGAGCTGCAAATTTTGTGCTCTGGTGTCTGTCGAGAGCCTGAAGTTCAGTGAGGGAAAGCCTTGCCAGAGGGGCAATTGTGGCGAAGCCGTTTTTTCTCCTAAGATGACTTTCTAGTCCCAGAAGCAGTGGAGCTAATGCTGTCCCCCAGTTCCCGGGATGGTTACTGTCAAAGGTCTTTACACAGGCATAGGAGAACTGATATATGAAGGAAAATAATTCATGTTGGTAAGAATAGGCTCTTGTTTAAAACACACACCACACACACACAGACTCTCTCTCTCACACACACCAATGGTGGACAGTACTTGAGGTATAATACTTGAGGATGTCTTCAGGTATCTACAAAGATGTATTCACATGCATGTGTGCAATACACATCTTTTTTTTTTTAAATTACGGTCTCTCAGCCTGGAACTTGGCCAAGTAGTTTTGGCTACCTGACCCCTGAGCCCCAGAGCCCCTTCTGTCTCTGTCTCCCCAGTGCTGGGATCAAAACCACCTGCTAGTGCACTTGGCTCTATACATGTGTCCTGGGGACCAAGTACCTACACTCTACACTGCACTGCTCCAGGGAAACCTTCTACTGCCTTTCCTACCAACAAATAAATATAGAACAAACAGCGAGAATGAGGACCACTGGGTGTCTATTTGGTCCTGATGATGGTTGAGACATATTTTTTTCAGTATACACACACACACACCATTAAATGGGACACAAATATTGATGAAGCTTTTGACATCTAAAGAGTTGTCTACCTGGAATGGAAATCATAATTTTCCCATTAAAATAATGATATTTTAATCAACATATGTATTTAAATATATGTGTATATTTAAGAGCATTTCACTTAGCAGTGAAGTGTCAGGGATTAATTCAGGTGGCTCCTTGGCTCATCAGACAATCATAAGTAGGTGCAAGAAGAGCTATGTTAAGTGTTCATGAAGTAAAATTAATAAATAAATGCACAGTTACAGCCTGTAGGGCTGACTACAGAGCATGAGAGAAGACAGGCAGATGAGAAACTTAACCACAGCTTGGGATTTCATGAACCCATGGTTTGCTCCAGCCATTGGCTTCACAGAAGGTTCTAGAAGAACATCTGTTGCCAGTCAGTGCTAAAAGAGCTAATAGCCAGCTCAGAGGTATGATCTCCAGCCCAGAGTGGATGTGAAGGGGTCAGGGCTCTGCCTGCATCTGCCTGGTCTGCCACCTAAGAGCACCTGCTCCTGTTCCCATGTTCTCGCTGGATTGGAGGGCACAGAGGCAGCTGAGTGCCTTTCACCGTTCAATGGTCATGCAGAGCATTAGTGCCAGAATGGAGCCACCCAGCTGGACCAACATTCAGTCCTTCAACATCACTGACTGCGTAGGTGAGGATGTGGATGCTGTAAAAATGTAAAGAAACTGCATTTGCTCTGTGCATCCAAGATGTCAACAGCAGATGGGACATAAAATGACTGAACATCCAGAAATAGAGTACAAGCATGGTTGGTTACCTTGTCTGAGGTCAGGAAAGGGGAATCATGGGTAGGTGGACACAATTTTTCAATTACACAAGGTGGAACTGTTTACAAAGCTTCCGTGTGTTGTGGCGGCTACAGTTATTATGCACTAGAACTTATTAGGAGTGGAAATCCAATGGTAAGTGTTTCTCTTACTCTGGGGAACTATCACAGAGCGCACAAAGCTGGTTAGGTGATCAGGAACAGAGATTAATTCCTTACAGCTCTGGAGGCTGAGAGGCCCAAGGTTTAGGGACTGTAGTATCTTGCAGGCAGCACGGTGGCTGGCACAGGACAGATGGAAGAAGGCTGAAGGCATGGTTTCCTACCAGGAAACCCCTGTGGTTGCTAACCCATCTCCTGAGGGCAGAGCGCTTCTGACTTCATCACCTCTTAAGAGACCCAGGTCTCAATACCATTGAATTAAGAATCAAGTTTTTATTATGGGATATTTGTGAGCATACTCAAGCCTGAGCAGGGCTCTTACCACAATAACATAAAAAGGTAAAAATTTAAGATGAATACAAGACAATGAAAAAACTTATGAAGGTTAGATGCTTTCTCTAACCTAAAAGACCATTACTGGTCCTGTTTCAGGCTCGATTGGATCCGGGGCTTAAGAACAGACAGAAAGACTCAGTGCCTGTCTGGACTGTTTAGCATTTGTTATCAACTTGACACAAATTAAAGTCCTGGGGAAGAGGGAATCTCCTCTGAGGATCTGCCCACACCAGATTGGCCTGTGACCAAGTCTATGAGGAATTGTCTGGATTCATGACTGATGTGGGAGGGCCCAGCGCACCATGGGCAGCACCATCCCAAGGCAGCTGGTCCAAGGCTGTATAAGGAAAAAGGCCGAGCAAGAGCCAGACAGCGAGCTATTAAGCAGTGCTCCTCCATGATTTCTGCTCCCAAGTTATTTTTTTTCCTTTTTTAATTGATTTTTTTCTCTGCTCCCCTCCTTTTCCCTCCCCTTCCCTTCAACCCTCTCTCCCATTGTCCCCACGCTCCCAATTTACTCAAGAAATCTTGTCTTTTTCTATTTCCCATGTAGATTGGATCCATGTATGTCTCTCTTAGGGTCCTCATTGTTGTCTAGGTTCTCTGGGATTGTGAATTGTAGGCTGGTTTCTTTGTTTTATGTTTAAAAACCACGTATGAGTGAGTACATATGATAATTGTCTTTCTGAGTCTGGGTTAGCTCACACAATATGATGTTTTCTAGCTCCATTCATTTGCCTGCAAATTTCAAGATGTCGTTATTTTTTTCTGCTGTGCAGTACTCTACTGTATAAATGTATCACATTTTCCTTATCCATTTTTCAGTCTAGGGACATTTAGGTTGTTTCCAGGTTCTGGCTATTACAAACAATGATGCTGAGCATATATCCTTGTGACATGATTGAGGATCCTTTGGGTATATACCCAAAAGTGGTATTGCTGGGTCTTGAGGAAGGTTGCTTCCTAATTTTCTGAGAAATCACCATACTGACATCCAAAGGGGCTGTACCAGTTTACACACCCACCAGCAATGCAGAAGTGTTCCCTTTATCCCACATTTTCTCCAGCATAAGTTGTCTTCAGTGTTTTTTATCTTGGCCATTCTTACAGGTATAAGATGAAATCTCAGCGTTGTTTTGATTTTCATTTCTCTGATGTCTAAGGATGTTAAGCATTTCCTTAAGTGTCTTTCAGCCATTTTAGATTCCTCTGTTGAGAGTTCTCTCTTTAGGTTTGTACTCCATTTTTTATTGGGTTGTTTGTTCTTTTGATGACCAATTCTTTGAGTTCTTTGTATATTTTGGAGATCAGACCTCTGTCTGATGTGGGGTTAGTGAAGATCTTTTCCCATTCTGTAGGCTGTTGTTTTGTCTTGTTGACTGTGTCCTTTGCTTTACAGAAGCTTTTCAGTTTCAGGAGGTCCCATTCATTAATTGTTTCTTTCAGTGTCTGTGCTACTGTGCTCCCAAGTTCTTGCTTGAGCTCCTGGCCCAACTTCCCTTAGTCATAGACTGTGACCTGAAAGCTTCATCTAAAACACGACTTTTCTTCCTCAAGCATTTGGTTATAATGCTTTACCAAAGCAATAGAAAAGCTAACTAGAACATTCTTCCATCACAGAAACTCACTTTATGCTTGCTTTTTCTTTGTGGTGAAGTAGCTGAGATCCTCAAACCCTCACAAAGCTTAGGGGGTTGGATTGAAAGAGAAAGGTGGTGGAAAGAAGGCTCTCTCCTTACTTGTCGCTCCTGGGGTCATCCCAGAGCTTCGTCTTTGGCAGTGTTTCTCAGCCTATGGGTTTCAACCCCTTTGGTGGTATAACAATCCTTTCACAGGGGTTGCCTAAGACACATGTGTTCATTATGATTCATAAAAGTAACAAAAATTACAGTTATGAAGTGGCATCAAAATAATTTTTTGTCGGGAATCACCACAACATGAGGAACTGGATTAAAGGGTTACAGCATTAGGAAGGTTGAGAACCACTGTTCTATGGGACTGCACCTCACCTTCAAGAGAGAAAAGGCATGTTCACCTTCATTGGGCATAAGGCTGTTGCCAAAAGTGTGGAAAACCACCACCACCCACCGTCTTTGTGAAGGTTACTGTATGTGGAGTATCCAGGGTAGTCAATTCAGGCATCACCAGGGTCCTTCAACAGCACACTTAGCCACTTGCCTTCCTGGGAGAATGACTGCTGCGGGCCATCACCCCATAATTGACTGGTATGTGCTACTTTTTGACTGGAGGTTGGTGTGGTCCAAACCTGGGAGTGATTTTTATAACACTCTATGCCCCATTTCTACGTCTTTCTTCTTTCCTGTCTCTTTTATTCTTTTCGAAACTCAAAGTGCCTTTGAAAACATGCAAACGGGAATGGCTCCTATTGAAATGTGAGACATCAAAATAGCCCCACAAAGAAAAGGCCACAGGATGAAAATGACCCTCCAAGACACTAAAGTGTGTCAAAAGGCATCCGGACTGTGAGAAGGTCCTCAGCCTAATAACGGGGTTGCAAAGCCAAACGTCAGCCACAAAGCCGGGGTCGCTTTAATATATATTAATGACAGAATTTTGTATCACAGGTGCTGGGTGGACAGATCATTTAGTAAATATACTGATAAAAAACAAATAGAAAAATAAAGCTTCATCTACAGTGAAATAAACTCTAGGAGGATCCACAGATTGATTTCCCTAAGTGGCAGCCTTTTTAATACACAATTAAACTTGAGCCAACATCATACTAGAGAAACAAGTGGAGAATGTGAAGGTTTTTAAGGACAGAAAGAGATTAAAGAAAGGAAAATAAAGAAGACAGCCCTCTTTAGGCATAGTGTTAATGTCAGTAAATGTGGAGATGGGCAGAATGTTGTTGCATAGATGCAATGCTTTGAGTGAAAAATGTCCCCCACAGGCTCAGCTCTATGGACATTTTTCCCCTGTAGGTGGCACTGTTTGGGGAGGGGAACCTTTAGGAGTTGGAGCCTTCCTGGAGGAAGTATGTCACTGGTCTGGGTGGGCTTTAGAGTTTATAGCCTTGCCACACTTCCTGTTTGCCTTTGCTTTCTGCATGTGGTTGACATGTGATCTGTCAACTCTCTATGCTGACAGCCATATCTCTCTCACCATTTTGGATTCTCCATCTGGAACCATAAGCCAAAATATACTCTTTTATCCATGAGTCACTTTCGGCTGTGGTCTTTGATCACAGAAACAAAATGTTACTAGTACAACTATCCAAAGCACATCCAAAATAAATCTGCGAACCTGTGGGACTGGAGGGATACTTCAGTCGCTAAAATGCTGATAAGAGAGGACCTGAGTTAAACCCCCACAAGTCAAAAATAAAAAGAAGCCTGGTGTGGTGGCACAAAATTGCAGTTATTACCCTCGGGAGGTAGCAACCAAATGAATCCCTGTGTCTCACTGGCCAGTCAACCTGGTCAAATTTCTTGATTTCAGGTCAATAGTGAGGCTGTTTCAAAACAAAGACAGATGATGCTTGAGGAACACCTGTCTCCAGTGCACACACAAGTTCAGTCACACACAAACATGCACACATGCACAGTTGTACAAAAGCATCCTCACACGTGTACCCCTTCCACGTGCACAATTGACCCACATGTCTCTCTGACATGGCAGTCCTTTTGTCTACTGTTGGTTCTGTATTTGGGTTTTCTTTCTCTTGCTGTGATAAGACATTCTGACCAAAGGGAACTTAGTGGAAGAAAGGTTTATTTGGCTTAATCCCCTCCTGCTCCCTTAGACATAGTTTGTCTGTAGCCCTGGCTGTCTTAGAACCCACTCTGTAGACCAGACTGGCCTTGAACTCACAGAGACCTGCCTGCCCCTGCCTCCTGAGTGCTGGGACTAAAGGCACGCACCACCACTGGCTGGTTTGGTTAACTCTTATATCAATGTCCATCAGTGAGGGAAGTCAGCGGCAGGAAGTCAAAGCAAGAACTCGAATCACAGGCCTGCTGGCTATTCCTCACATTAGTCCAGTCAAGGGACTTACTTCACTATATGGCAGGGACCATAGAGGAACTCTACTAACTGATTTCTCCCAGGCTAGTTTTCTTATACAGGACAGGGCAACCTGCCTAAGGGATGGTGCCACCCACAGTGGGCTGGGCCCTTCTGTATCAATAAACAACCAAGATAATTCCCACAGACAAGTCTAATCTGGGCAGCCTGTCCACTGATGCAGTCTTCTCTGTACTCCTTGGCTAGACCAAATTGATAGTTAAAGTTAGACTAGGAGACCCTAAAACAAATACTCGGGAAATGCATGTGTAGAATACATGAAACACTTGCCAGAATCCAGGACTGGAAACCGCCCATTTCTCCATCGAGGTGGCCACTAAGTGGGCTTGGTTCTAATTTCTCAAAACCAAGTTAGCACACACAACATGATTATTTCACTGTCAAATCCAGACACATCTTACTCTCCCATAATATGCATAGCAAAGGAGAGGAAAGTTAAGGACAGAAATCTGCAGGGAAAGAAGTGTTTCTTACAGTCCTGTTCATTCTGATTTCATTATTTACAACATCCTGATATTTGTTCCATAAAAATACTTAATTAAAAGCTGTAGCTTCAGCTGGGTGGTGGCGGTAGAGCACACCTTTAATTCCAGAACTGGGGAGGCAGGCAGGCGGATCTCTGTGAGTTCAAGGCCAGTCTGATCTACAAGAGCTAGTTCCAGGACAGGCTCCAAAGCTACAGAGAAACCCTGTCTCGACAAACCAAAAAAAAAAAAAAAAAGCTATAGCCCTCCCACAGACATCCTAGAACACGTGTGTTTGCTGGCTGGCATCCTGATTTTGGTATGGAAAGTTTTTTTCAACTAATGTATGTTTAAGCAATTCCCTTCAAAAATTGATCATCTCGAGAGCAACAGAAACCAGCCTGCAATTGTAGTAAGTGTGTGGTGAAAAGAGAGGTTTGAGGCTCTTCACCAACAATAAAATTACGACTTATTCAAAACCCTGAATATCAAGCGAATCTTGGTCCCCTATGCACTGCAATGATCTGAGATCTGGGAGATGGCCCAAGTCATAAAACCCTGCTGCTGGCACTGTCACCCAAGAGCTACTTCTCTGCAAATATCTGTCCCGTTTTCTATGTGGAGATTATTGACTTGTCTAAATTTGGAACTCCAGAGGCAGATTTAAACTCCAGGCCTGTGTCTAATATCTGAGGCTGGAGTGCAAGCCAGTGTCTTACTTGCTTTTGTTTTGTTGTGAGTGGTCAGAGCTGGTTAGTAATCATTTCAAAATGAGCTAGCAAGAAAGTGAAAATTGATTCCTAGAGGCATTCTGTGTTTCAGATCTGATCTGCCTCGGGTCCTTCTGCTCTGGTCACATAAGGCTTGTGAATAGCTAAGAGAAACTACTAGGGTTTGGCAATTTCAGGCTCCATAGTTTCCCAGGCCTGGGGACTACACTGGCAGAGCCAGAGACTCCCAGCTCCAGGCTTTGAGAGCCAGTGGCCCACTGCTCTGGGCTTTAGAGCCAGAGGCTCATGGCTCTCTATCTGCAGCTTGGGGACTTGTTGCTCTGGACATGAATGACCAGGCATTGTCAGCTGTTGAAGTTCCAGCCTCCAGTAACATCAGCACCAGTGCAGGTGTTTAGACCTCTGTAGCCACAACTACTGAAGAGGGAACTTGGTGGTGTAATGCTTTACTCCCTAGTGGCCAGCGTCAAAGCCCTCAGGCCTACAGGGAGGGGAACCTTTGGACCTCAGGGCTTGGCAACACAGGTACCCCTTCAGTGACTGTAGTATTTGGTGTTTGTTACATCTTCTGCCTTCAGCTTTGACTGTCCTGTCTCACCTTCTCTCCACTTCCATCCTTTACTGTCCTTTATGTATATGATCCCTTTCTGCTCCATCATTTCTGGACCTAGAGGAACTGGTTTGCAGGGAGTATTGAGGATGCTTGTAAATCTATATAGCAGCCTATTCACATATAAGAGCAAGGGAGGTCAAGATCGTGATGGAGAACTCTACAGAGACATTGAACCAAGCTCATGGATAATCCTGAACTCTAGACCAACAGGTGTAGAGCTTCCATGAGACTGAACTATGCCCACCATATGTGGAAGAAAATGTAAAGCTTGGACTATCTGAGGGGCCCCTGGCAGTAGGACTAGGATATATCCCTGGCGCATGAGCTTCTTGGAGCCCATTCCCTATGGTGGGATTCCATGCTCAACCTTCATGCTGGGGGAGGGCCTTGGTCCTGCCCCAACTTAATGTACCAGATTTTGTTGACTTGCTATGGAGTAGATGGGGTATGGGCTGGAGGGAGGTGGTGCGGGCAGGAGGAGGGGTGCGTTGGAGAATTGTGGTTGGAATGTAAAATAAAGAAAAAATAAAAATAAATAAAAAAAGATGTAGCGAGGAGCTGGGAGATGGCTCCATGGGTAGAACCCTTGTTGTGTAACCACAGGGTCCTGTGTTTACATCATCAGCACTCACACCAAAAGCTGGGCATGGCCTTATGGACCCATGTGTCCCTAGCACTGGGCAGGGGACAGGAAGATTGCAGGGGCTTCCTGCTTAGCTAAAAACCAGTAAGAGAACCTGTCTCCAGGGAATAAAACAGAGAGTGAGTAGAAAAGGTGCTGTGGGACAATGGTCTTTACCCTGTCATTTGTATTTTAAGTAAACACTGATTGGCCAATAGCCAGGTAGGAAGTATAGGTGGGGCAACAAGGCAGGAAGTAGAGGCGGGGTAAAAAGAACAGGAGAATTCTGGGAAGAAGGAAGTGTCAGTCTGTAGTCGTCACCCGGACACAGAGGAAGCGAGATGTGACTGCCTTGCCAAAAAAGGTACCAAGCTACATGGCTAACACAGAGAAGACTTATAGGCTAATATAAGTTATAAGAGTTAATGAGAAGCCTGAGCTAATAGGCCAATCAGTTTACAGTTAATGTAGTGCTTCTGGACTGAATAATTGTGGGACCAGGCAAGATAGAAACCTCTGTCAACAAGAAGGGCACCTGGCCTTTTTTTCTAGCCTCCACATGCATACATACTCTCACACACCTGCATTTGCATGTGTGCCCACATACATATATGATGCACCTTACACACCAAACTTAAAACTTAGTGGTGAAACATTTGAACAGTGTGGTAACCATCTTGGTTATGCTCAGTTATCTGGGAGAGACTCAAGGAGGGATTGCTGATTTTAGTTCATGGTTTTGGAGGGTTCTGCCTCTCACAACAGGGAAGGCATGGTGGAACATCTCATGTTATGGTGGACAGGACGGAAATAGAACAAGACTTAGCCCTTATACACACATCTGTGACCCACTTCCTCCAAATCCCTGCCTTCTTTACCACAGTAAGGCCTTTCTATTTTTGATATGCCAATGTGTTAATCTATCGATCAGGTCCGCATGATCTGATCACATCCCTAAGCCCCATAAGCTGTCAATCAAGGCCCCAAACATGATTCCCTGGGGGCATCTTCACTTTCAAGCAACAGCAAATAGCCTTCTGAACTGCTGGATGGTAGTTTCTATAGGGACCAGGGTAATTTGTTTGTTTTTTTTTTTTTCCTATTCCTGTCACCAAATAGAGAGCAAATCAAATGAGATGCAGCCTTGAACCTGTCTGCATGTTTCCCTCTGCCCACCATAGCTTCTTGACAGGAATGTAAGCAATAAGCTAAGGACAGTCTCTATAGTACCTCCACTCCCAGTCCTCAGTAACAACCTACAGGGGACATCAGCATCACACCTGTGTGTACACATGCATACATACACGTCTCTGTGTCTGTCTCTCACTCGTTCTAGAATGGTTGGGATATGGCTTTTTCTGTGTGCATTCCCAGTGTTGTGGAAAGCACTTGGAAGCTAGATGGGTCTCAGGAGGTATCTGCTGAATGGCTCACTGGGTGACCAAGCAGAAGAATCACAGCTTGGTTCCTGGCCCTGCTCACACAAACCTCTCATCAGCATCCACACTGTGGCGTTGACAACCTTCTCCATCCATCTCTGTCACATCTCCCCTGAGCTAAGGCCAGAAGAGAAGCAGACCTTTGACCATCTTGTTTGCCTTGAGTTGTGAGGAGAAAAGCTGGGCCCGGGAGCTGTAAGGCTGTAGGAAGCTCTAAGCGCTAGTGCAGCCTGAACAAGTCAGTGATCACTATACTGGCAAAGGAAGCCGCTTGGCATATGCTGGGACTGCAGAGGCTCTGACACCCAAGAGACATCAGGGGTCTTCCAAGCAGGCAGCTGGCCTGGGAGGGAACTTCATACCACAGAGGCCCAGCTGCAGTGCTCTGTGGCTGGGCTTTCCCTTCATTGGGTATTCCTTTCCTGGGTTGGTCGGCAGCCAGGTAGCTCTCTGCATCAGGCTTGTTTAGTTACCTTTGGAGCTGATAAAGAAACTAGAACAATCTGTGGTCACAGCAGCATGCTTCATTCACAGCCATCACATACAGATGCCCAAGGTGCGTGGGGCTTAACTTATAGAGGCCCCCATTTATACAATACTACTTTTGACCAGAACCTTCCTGGATGGTGAGTGTTCCAGTTGATACCTGTGTGGCCAATCTGGGGTTTGTCCTAATTATATAGAATTATAGATAGTGCATGAATAAAGAGGTACGTAGGAGAATGGTCACTAAAATGTTACTAGGGAGGATGTCGTCATGGACATTCAGTTGTTTTCTTACCTCTCAGTGCACTCATTAACTGTAACTGGCTCATTCATTCACCCATCTGGCATACACATACACGCACACACGCAGACACACACACACACACACACTATCTATCTATATATATGCACACACATACATGCACACACACTATATATACACACACACATATATATGCACACACGCGTGCACACACATACATACACACACTCTACACACACACACATATACATCGACACACTGATGGACTAATGGAGTCTCAGAAGTGACTGATAGCATTAAGCTGATTCTTTTAGCATGACTATGTTTGTGCACCAGGACCAGCTGGCAGAATTCTGGGAAGGTGGTAAAGTAGCTGAAATAATGGGAAGATGGTCACAGCAGAGGTTTAGTGGCAGCCTGGACTTGGAAGGTCAATAAAAATGCCCTGTGAATAAGGGCGTGGGGGTAGGCATAGGTGGGCATTGATGGGCGTGGATGGGCGTGGGTGGGCTCCAGCCTGGGATGTCTCCCTGGATTTCATGGCATGGCTCTACCTTTAATGGCCTCTTTGGGTTTAGTTAATCCCCGCTTTACCCACAAGTTGTACAGTATGGGACTTGGCTAGTGAGAAGCTATTTCTTTCTGGAAGCTACACCCCCTTCAGAAGCTACAATCCTTTTCTGACCACACCTTCTCCTGATGACACACCAGCCTCTTTCCTTGGCTCCATTCCCCTTAGGCATGGGGGTCTTTCCTTCCTAGCAAATAAATCCTTCTTGGTCTTTGGCTTTTTCCTTCTTAACCTCTAGCAGGTAGCAACTCTCTGACAGCCAGGTGCTGCAGAGCTTTTCTGGATGCTCCCCCCCTCCCCCCCGGCATTGCTGTGAAGAGAAACCATGACCACAGCAACTCAAATAAAGAAGAAACATTCAATTGGCGTGGCTTATATTTTCAGAGGTTTAGTCCATTTTCATCATAGTGCAACGTGGTGCTGGGGAAGGAGGTGAAAGTGGAGAAGAAGCTACATCTTAATCTGTAGGCAACAGGAAGTGAACTCAGACACTAGACATGGCTTGAGCAACTATGAGACTTCAAAGTTCACATCCGCAGTGACATACTTCTTCCAACAAGGCCACATCTACTCCAACAAAGACACACCTCCTAATAGTGCCACTCCCTATGAGCTTATGGGGGCCAATTACATTCAAACTACCATATCGCCTTCACTCTTGCTGAGATTGGAACACATAGATCCTGCAGTGGGGTTTGTGCTCCGTCTCAGTATGTACCAATGTGCCGTATGGTAATGGAACATCCCTCTACTGCGGGGGCATCCTGGGGATATGCCAGAGGGCTCTTAGGAACAAGAGAATAGCCATTACTTCTCAACATATTTATATTTCATCTGAACACTTTTGATTTTTGCCTGTGCTGTGTTGTGTGTAGCACACAGTATTTCAATAGTGCAAGTGCCAGCTTCGTAAACACATATGCCGACGTCAACACGGCACATTCAAATATGTCTCCTGCTGGAGAACATGCTAGTGTTGATCGCTCTGATCCCGCTCTCCCGTCTGTGTCTGTCTTAGCTGCGTGCATAAATTGGCATAGCCCTTGTATTAGTTAGGTTTTCTGTTTCTGTAATAAGGCACCGTGACTAAAAGCAACTTATGGAAGAAAGACTATACTGGCTGTGGTTCCAGTGGGGGAAATCTTCGTGATGGTGAGGATGGCGTGGCAGCCAGAGCGGGAAGCTGACAGATCAGAATTTCAATCACACAGAAAGCAGAGATCAAAACGGGAGGCCATATGCTCTCAAAACCTACCTCCAGTGAAATATTTCTTCCAACAAGGCTTTACCTTCTAAATGGTTCTGCTAACCTCAAACAGTGTCAATTACATGAGCCTGTTGGGGAGATTTCTCATTCAAACCACCACAATCTCCAAGTCGGGATGGAAGAGGTGTAGTAAAGACTTTATTCCTGTGGTCTAAGGTCTGGCTCTATGCCACTCCAAGGGATCATGGAAACATGGGGGCATGACTCTCACAGGATGGATAGTGGTACCTGGGAAGGCCCATGCCTGTTGACCAATGTCAAGACAGAGTAGGACTAAACATTATATAACCAGTATATAACATGTGGACTTGAGGAAAAGTGATGTAGTCAGCTTGCTCAGTAATTAGAAGTAGACTGATTACCAATGGGGTACCTGGCTACCACCCCTCAGAAAATGGAACCTATTTTATTCTTGGCCACTATCAATGAGAGAAAACAAGGGACAGGAAACATTTCCAGAAATTCAGCAGGATATCTACTGGTCTTTGAACTGAGGAGTGTGTTCTCCCACATTGATCAGGCCTGTACAGCATCCCTCCCTGTGTTTGGTGTCCAGCTATAAGCAGTGTCCCTGCTGTCTGCAGACCGGAGAGCCTCATGCAGCTCTGGGTGCTGGGTGCTGGGTGCTGGGTGCTGGGTGCTGGGTGCTGGTGGTTAGCAGAACTCAGTGCCCTGGGACATGAGGCTCTGGAAAGGTTTTTATCCCTTGGATCTCTGGAAAGATTGCTTCTGGCAAGCCTCTCTTAAACAGGAGGCAGCCTGGAGGCCCATTTCTTCCTCCCATTGTCAGATTTCAGAGAATCCTAGAGCAGATTGTGGATTGCAGGTTGTGTTCATCCCTGCTTGGCAAAGTATTAGTTGCTAGTTCCAGAACATTCCTCTGGACACATGTACTGTACTTGTAAGCCCAAGGTTTTCCTCTCAATGCTCTGAACTCTGTGTGCACTAAACTTGTGCCAGAGTCTCACCCTGCCCTCCAGGCCTCTTTGTCTCAATTTTCTCCTTCCATTTCTTCTCCCCTTTTCCTCCTCCATCACACATATATGCACTCACAAATTTTTAATAAATCTCACAAGGAACAAAGATACTCAAATTTCTCCTTTTGAGCCCAATTTACTTCTTTTTCATCCCCCTTCTAACTTCCATTCTTTTTGTATTTCTTTTATTGAGCACACAGGCGCTTTTTTGTTGTTGTTGTTGTTGTTGTTAATCATTGAGACAGGGTTTCTCTGTAGCTTTGGTTCCTGTCCTGGCACTAGCTCTTGTAGACCAGGCTGGCCTCGAACTCACAGACATCTGTCTGCCTCTGCCTCCCAAGTGCTGGGATTAAAGGTGTGTGGCAGCACTGCCAAGCTGTACACAGGTACTTTTAATAATCCACGCGTCAAACCATTCATAAATGTGCCTGCATTGAGTGCCCGCTGGTGGCTTTTCAGGTGGGGCTTCTCTGCAGTAGTGACTCTGTGTGCAATGGTGCAGGGGGATTTAGCTTTGCGTGTGGTCTCTAGGACGCAGGACACATTTAACTGAGGTGGAAATCCTAGCTCTCCTTGGGCAACACTGCAGGCAGGTTCAATAGCCAAGTGGGAACTGGCTTCCCAGAAGCCTTTGCACCTGTAACCGCATGTGGCCAAGGTGGTCGATGCTTTCAGTAGACTGTGACTGCACCTGAGTTTGCACTGCCCATCTGCCCTGCCCTGTTCTTTGCCACTTGCCTTTTTCCAGATGGCTGGGGTGCTCATGACAGAGGTGCTGCAAACCATGGGCTGGAAACGGCAGGCCCAGGTTCTGCTTTGATCCTTGAATATCAGAGTGGATCAGAGGCACCTACCACCAAGAAGGCCAGCTGTGAATTTCTCAGCTATGGGAGAGAAATGCAGTGCCTTCTTTCAAAGCAAGCCTATTTCAGGGGTAGATGATAGCACCTCAGTCAGCCTTATGGTAGAGTTCAGAAAAGCCCTTGGTGAGAGAGTGGTGGCTATTTCATAGTCTAAAGGACAGCCTGGGAGAGCTAGATTTAAAGATATTTGCATAAATTAATCTCAGGTGAATTTGTATATGCGAATGACAGGGGCCATTTGTACATGCAAGTGCTGGAAGATAATTTGCACATATTAATTCAGGGCTCATTTGCATATGTTAATGCCTGAGGCTTATTGCATATGGTATGTCAAGGGACACCTGCATATGTTAATATTAGGGAACAGTTTGCATATGTTACTACTAGAGGACTGTTTGCATGTCTTGACCTCAATGGAATGGATTGCTTGCAGATGTTGAGGCTAAATGATAATTTGAATATGATAATGAAAGTCTCATTTGCATATGTTAATGTCATAGACTAGAGAGAAAGAAGCAAGGTGGCAAGGAGGGAGAGAAATAGGAGGGTTATCAGGGCCCAGCACTTGGTCAATTCCTAGAAGAGGGCCTTTGGTTAGGTAAGTTGACTTGGGTCAACTGTCAACTTTTTTTTTAAAATTTATTTATTAAAGATTTCTGCCTCCTCCCCGCCACTACCTCCCATTTCCCTATCCCTCCCCCAATCAAGTTCTCCTTCCTCATCAGCCCCAAGAGCAATCAGGGTTCCCTGCCCTGTGGGAAGTCCAAGGACCACCCACCTCCATCCAGGTCTAGTAAGGTGAACATCCAAACTGCCTAGGCTCCCACAAAGCCAATACGTGCAGTAGGATCAAAAACCCAGTGCCATTGTTCTTGAGGTCTCAGTAGTCCTCATTGTCCGCTATGTTCAGCGAGTCCGGTTTTATCCCAGGCTTTTTCAGACCCAGGCCAGCTGGCCTTGGTGAGTTCCCAATAGAACATCCCCATTGTCTCAGTGTGTGGGTGCACCCCTCGCGGTCCTGAGTTCCTTGCTCGTGCTCTCTCTCCTTCTGCTCCTGATTTGGACCTTGGGATTTCTGTCCGGTGCTCCAATGTGGGTCTCTGTCAACTTTTTTTTTTATAAGGTGGTGGACAGAGACCCTGAATGCAGGGTCTAGGATCCAACATTGACAGGACAGAGGCTGGGATGTGGAGGGATAAATGGAGGTAAAACATAACCACTATGCTCCTTGGTTTGGTGTCCAGGCTGCCAGCTAGTCCTGGCCATATCAGTTAAGTTCCTGAGTCCTGTGTTTGAGGCAGTGTGGGTATACATGTACATATGCTATATATATAATACATGCATCATACATATGCACATGTCTGGACTTTACAGGTTATTCTATTATGTTTTAAAAGCACGCCATCCTCTAAGCCCAAGCAGGGTTGTCTGTATCAGCCTTTGCTAGCATGGGCATACTCTGGGGAAAATTATGGCTTTCCCGCTCTCAACTGTGGTGGATGTGTTATTAGATGTAAATCTACGGTAAAGTGTCTTCAGAAATCAAGTGCTGTGTTTATAGCTGGTAATGAGGCTGTCAGGGTAACCTGTATTTATGGAACCACAAGTGGGTTATAAACTTCCATTAATGACTATAACGAACCCGCTTGTCATAAACAAAGAAGGAACTAGCGTTTGGTTCAGACCCAATGATGCCAGTCTCCACGGGTTCTAAGAACTGCCTGCTATGAGCTTCCCCACGCCGCCACTTGCAACTCTGGATGGAATGTTTCAGAATGATTAACGCAGGTGCGCCATGTTCTGCAAATACTATGGACCTATCCCCAAGGAGCAGGTGGCCAAGCTTGCATATATTTGTATGTGATTCTCACACACAGCGCAGGCCTCCACCGTGCAAACAAACATCTCTTTCCCACTCTGTGTGTCAAAGTCACCGGCTGTGTGTGTGTGTGTGTGTGTGTGTGTGTGTGTGTGTGGTTTCTCAGCAAAGTCTTTCTGTTAGTGAGAGAGGCAAATCTAGTGTTCTGCTATAAACCTTAGAAAGAATTTCTTCTTCAAAACCACTGTAGCTATAGAAAACTTAAGATCATTCATGGATTAAATAAATAACCCTGTATATTCGAAAGACCACTCACTGAGAAACATCATCCAAATTCTAAATGACCTACTTAGGAAAAAATCTAAGTAAAATATGCGCCCATTATACGTCAGCAAAGGTCTAGGTACCAATACCTTCCACATAATAAAAAGATTGCCAAAGAGAGGCTGATGACCTATTTATTTAAAGCAAATTTGATTCAATAAAATTCCAGCGCACAGTAATTGGGGCAGCCTCTGTAATCCATACTAACATATCTCGAAAGAATAGCTGTCCACGGCGAATGAAGTTTTACACCAATAGACCTCTGTGTGTGCAACACTTCACAGATACATCTGGAGACCACACCCTGATCTCGACTATTTTCAATTATTTCACCTTGCTTTTGAAATAGGATCTCTCAGTACCCAGGGCTCACTGATTTGGCCAGACTGGCTGACAAGCAAGCCCCAGTGATCTTCCCATCTCTGCTTCCCAACACTGGAATTGCAAGTGCTTTCCTCTGTGCTGAGCTTCTATGTAAACGCTATGGATCAAACTCATGCTTGACCAGCAAGTAGGTTCTGCATTGAGCCATCTCCTCAGCCCCTTCACCAACATGCCCGTATGCCTGTAATTTAGTCGAGTTTGTACAAAGCAGAAATCAAAACTTATTTAGCCAGAGAGTATCCTGAGTACACAGACTTGTACCTAAAACCTCCATCCAAAACATGCATCCAAAACACCTGCTAGTATAGTCATTTGAAATGCAAAACACGGGCTAGGGGTGTCACCTGGTGATAGAGTGCTCGTCAAGCGTGCATAAGGCCCTGGGTCCCATCCTGACTCCAGATAAAACAAACCCCCACAAAGCACATTCGTATCCCCCATGGGAGCAATGCTATCCATGACCATCTGTTTCTAAAACTCCTCGTGTTAACTCCCAGAGCTGACCATAAGTTGTCCGTTTCTCCTGTTGGAGACTAACTGTGAGTACTGGGGTTGTCCCTATTATATTATTAGGATTAAAGGAGCTGGAAAGGGCCAAATGGGGGAGTTCAAATTTAACCTCTAAGCGGAACTATGTTTATTGACTAAAAAAAAAAATAAGGGGGCATCTCAGATCTCACCTACATGGATGGATGAGAAAAATTTCCCACAGGAAGCATCTGGCTGTAGCCTTTATAGGGAAGGAAATGATTCCCATAGACCATATGGGGATCTGGGAAGTATAGTCTTTCAGTAGGGAATGCCCTGTCCTGAAGACCTCTTACTGGTCCAACACATCATTAGGCAGGTTCAGAGGGCTTACCCTGTAGTCACGTGTGCTGCTCAGCTTCATGTCTCGAAAAGCACACAAATTATAGTAACCAGTGGGGGAAAGTATCCAGAGGAAGCCAGGTACAACTTCCCAGAGTCCTCGCCCCGTGAAACCACACAGCACGACTCTAGCTCCCCCAAACAAGCAGTTGTGCAGTGTTGTATGCAGTGCTGAACACTGAGAGGAGTGTACCTCAGCCCAGAAGTGCAGGATTCTACTATGGACGAGTCCCATGGTGCCCTCTGTCCGGCAGGTTCCTAACATTCCTGGCCCTTCTAGACCCAGGTGCTGCATGTGAATCATGTTGTCTGTGTATTGTCAACCCAGAGTCTCACTGTTCTCAGCTGAGGAATGGTGGGAACTCTCCCAGGATCTTATTCCCAGTGCCACTGAAATCTTTCTGATGGCCTTCCAGGAGCATGGCGACTTCAGGTCCTCTGCTGCAGAGTGTGTATACAACTGTCTCCGATAGAAGTAGAAATACTTAAGGAAAGGCATGTCTCCGTCTTCTATGCCCCATTCCTTGAGGACTTCCGAGGTGCAGACAGGAACTGGGGGGCTCCTCTTCTGATCATGTTGGGTGTAAGGCAGAGCATGTGACACAGGCTGCCGCCAGTCTCCCCAGGAGACTAGAAGCGTCAAAGCATCCCTCGGTGCTTCAGCTTCTAAGCCCTTTTTATTCTCCCCAAGGATTCGGAAAGGGAAGACACAGTAGGAAACACGCTTTCTTCAAATCTACAAGGCAGTTTGTAAATCAAACTGTGAAAATTACTGTGTTGTCCTTTTGCCTCTTCTCATCGCATGTAGGCTTTTTTCTTTTGAAATTTCTGAGAAAGAAACAAGGGCCTGCATGCAAAGAGGACCTCCGTTGTCCAGCTTCAGTGCAAGGGCAGGGATGTTTGTACTTTGCAGAAAAGCCTGTGGGACCATGGCCCCTTCTATGATGGAGGAAAGGAAGAGGGAAGATAATAAATGGGGTCTCAGATGGAAGATGAACTGCCTTGTTGAGTGTGTCCTTGGCTAAATCACGAGTAGATATTGGGTAGCACGACGCAAGCCAACCAACTCTGTGTGAGGAGCAGAGAAAATGAATATATTCACTTTTATCAGCTCTAATGGCAGGAGTTCACAGTGATACAGGGAGAGCCAAGAGTGTTGTCATTCCTGCTGCTCAAGGCCTGTTCCTCTACTCTGGAGCCATGAAAGAGATACAATTTCCCATGGTAACTGACCTAGTAGGGTATTTGAGGATGAAATGTTATAGAACTATAACATTTAAAATAGCATCTGGTTGGTGGTAAATGATCCAGAGTATAGAGGATTATGAGGAACGTGGTGGTGATGGTGAACCAGATGGCAGTTGTGGTGATGATGATAAAGATGGATGTAGTGATGATGGTGAATGAAGGTAGGAGGTGTGTTGGTAATGGAGATATTGTAGAGTTGTTGATGTACAGGGGTTCATGGTGGTGATGATGAAGAATATGGGGATTGTGGTGATGATGATGAGGCTGTGGCGATGATCAAGATGGACATTGTGGTAATGGTGATGAAGAGAGAGGTTGTGGTGTTGATGATAAAGATTATGAATGTAGTGATGATAATGATGAAGCATACGGTCGTGATGATGGAGGGAGGTGTGTCATGATGATCATGATGATGGGATGGTGGTGATGATGAAGAAGAAAAGATGATAATGATGATGTCCGGGATTTTGGTGGTGATATTGATGGAGGTTGAGGTGATGCTGGTGATGCTGGTGATGGAGGTCATAGTGGTGATGCAGGGTGTAGTGGTGATGATGAAGATGGCGTTTGCAGCTCTGATGATGATGATGGAGGGTGTGGCTATGGCAACAAAGATGATAAGACTGTCAGGAAGGAACAGAAACATAGAGGTTCCCTAGCCCTGTTCAGCCCAGCACCTCTATGTGCAGGGGCCTATGAACATACCCTCACCTGTCTGAACCTCAGTGCTTCTCTGTGGAACTCAGACACTGTTGGGAAAATCAGGTGTAGTGCTAGGTGTTCATATGGTCTGCTGCTCAGGACCCTCCCCTTGCAGGTGCTCCCCTATGAATGTTACCTCTCTATATTTGGCTTACAACCAGTTCTCATTTGGTTTTCTCACCATAAACGATTCCAGGTAGGTTTTAGTGCTGTTGTTTTGTGTGTTGTCTTTTAATTAATAGAGACATTCCATTGCTATATGCAACAGCTGTTTGCTGAAGGCCAGCATACTTTCCTAGCTCCTTCTGTAAAAGTAGGGATGACTGAGGGCTGGGGTGGGGAGGGGGACTAGGACAGATAGATGGGAAGATGGCTACAAATTTGTGTTTAAACCTAATTCCCCATGAGCTCATACATGCAAAGCTCCAATGTGCAAATGCTCACCACGTCCCTGGTACCACTGCTGACCTGGACCTGGGGTGTCTCAGGGCTGTCTCAAACATGTATTTTCTGTCTCCAACAGGGCCAAGGTTAAGAAAGGAGTGAGCATCATTGGGGTGAGAGCCAGCAGCCCTGCCATCTGGGATGTCAAGCAGAGCTCGGAGTATACTGGGAAGTACGCACCAGCTGTCCTCATCTGTCAGAAGAAATCTGCTGGCGCAGAGAAGAGGTGAGTCCCACCTGGCCTGCGCTATGCTCAGAGTCTCTGCCATGGTGGCTTCCTCTTGCTCCAAAGTTGGCTAGCTGACTCCATTGCGATTTGTATGTGGTGTGTGCAATCTATCATTACTGTCTCCAGGTAAAATAGGTGGAGTCTTCCAGATGGGGGCCGTAGGGGTCCTGTTCATAGTGGACCCACATAGGGCCATAGAAACTTTACCATGTGCCAGGGCCTCTCCATGCGGTGGCATCTAACAGTAATTGAAGTTGACACTTCTTTCAGTTCCTATCAGAGGTGTCAGGATTGTGATGTTATCTCTTACCACGTGAGTATTTCCACGTGTGTTAAACACGGGAGCATTCCCTCTTTTGCAGGCAGGGTGTATGCAGCCACCGTTCCGGGGCCGATGTCAACGTAATGCATATGATTGTATTTGTGGACAGGCACTTTCTGATGGAACAGTGAGCCACCTGCTGTGGAATTACAGGCAATCGTGAATCACTCTAGGGAGAAATTAAAACCGGATCTGCCTCTGATAGCCACCAAATTAGAAACCGGCAATTCGCAGCTGGGCAAAGACCGGCTTGGCGACTTAGGACTTCTTGATTTATTCCTCTCTCCCGGAACCTCATTTGTGGCTTCGGAGAATTCCTAGTCTAGTCACATACATTTTCTTTGTCACTTTTGGGTTTCTTCTGGATCTTCATATTACTGAAAAACTGAGCCAAAAAAAAAAAAAAAAAAAGAAAGAAATTCAAAGGATGAATCTAGGCAGGTATTACATTGTTCCTGGAGCGCAGTTTAAAATGTCAAAACTCTGTGTTTGGAAAATACATTTATTTCCCACGATATGGAGGTGTCTTCTACCCGTTCATTATCAAAAACACTTGAAACCAAGTCAGGGATACTTTGTCTTGAGTCTCTCCCTGTGCTCCACTACCTGATGTTAATTGGGGGAATCTGGGTCACCTACAGCAACTCCTGTCTGTGTTCCTCCTTTTTTATGACTGGTAAAAAAAATTGAGAGGAAAAGAGGAAGTTGGTGTTTGAGCTCTGCCCTGTAATAGGAATGGATCACACAAAAGGATTTGTTGGTCTCACATATGATCTTGGCCCAGTGTGCCCTGAGAGAAATCCAGTTTACCAAGGAAGCACCATCATCATGTAAAGTGACTTCATGTCATGTAGCCAGCCGACATCATGAGGCTAGACAGATAGACGCCTGTAATGATGGAGAGCAGTGGGCAGAGGGATTGGTGGGTGTGGAAGCTGGGATTGATGGATGGAGGAATGGATAGATGGTGTTGTGGTTTGAATGTGAACTGTCCCCTATAGGGTCACTCATTTGTTTGAACAATGAGTCACAAGTCACAGCTCCTGGTCTGTTTGGGGGTGGGGGTGGGATGGGAACTTCTCCAGGAAGTAGCTCGCTTGGGGTGGGCCTTAACGCTCTGTTTCCTGTCTCTTCTCCACTTCCTGATTGCAGAGGCAATGTGACCACCTGCCTCACACTCTTGTTTGTTTTTCTCAAGACAGGGTTTCTTTGTGTAGTGCTGGCTGGCTGTCCTAGCACTCACTCTGTAGACCAGACTGGCCTCAGACTCAGAGATCTGCCTCCCTCTGCCTCCCAAATTCTGGACTTAAAGGCATTCACCACCATGCCCAGTCCACCTCACACTCTTGCCTTTTCTTCTCTGATTTCCTACATAAGTTAGGAGTCAAAAGAAACCCTTCGTCCGTTAATGTAGGCAGAGTTTTTTCGTCCTGGGAACTGCTTCCAAATTACCACACAGAGGCTTACATTAATTATAAATGCTTGGTCACTAGCTCAGGCTTGTTACTAGCTAACTCTTACACTTAAATTAACCCATATGTCTTATTTATGCTCTGCCACATGGTGGTGCCTTTATTAGCATAACACATTCATCTACTGTTCCCCCTGCATCTGGCTGGCCACTCCTCTGACTCCTTCCTTCTTCATTCCAGTATCCTCAGTTTGATTGTCTTGCCTAACTTTATCCTGCCTTGCTATAGGCTGATCAGCTTCTTCATTAACCAATAAGAGTAATCATATTCACAGTGTACAGAAGGATTATTCTACAGCAGCTAAAGCTGCTCCTTATGAGATATTTGGCCACAACCAGAAGAAAAGTAAATGATACATATTTAGATGAATAGATTATGGATGGCAAGGTAAAGGATGGATAGATGGATGAATAGATGATAGATAGATAGATAGATAGATAGATAGATAGATGAATGGATGAATGAGTGAAATCGTGGATGGACAATGGATGATGGATGGAATTGATGGCTAGATGCTTTGCTAAAAAATGTTTTTAATCTTCTACCACAGGAAGAGAGACAAGTGGGGGAAAGGGTCCGAGCTAACGTACTTTATTTTCCCTCATGCCATTGATCACCATCTACCATAACTCAATGAAAGTAACAGTAATGTTGCCCATGGATACAATGGGATTTGGACCACCATAAGTTGTTATTTTATTATCTTTATGCTTTGTATTTTCTCATTACAATTGGCCAAGTTCATCTTGGGCACAGAAGGGAAGAGCAAAGCACCCTGAGGGTGGCCCCTCACCTCATCATACAGTTCCTGCGGTTCTGACTCTGACAGCCTAGGTCTTCTAGTACACTGCATCTCCAAGCCATCTCTAAGTGCTCTAATGTGTGGAGCAGTCAGCTGTTGTCCTGTGCCTCTGTCAGTGTCTCCTTTAAGAAACAAGACTCTGAACATATTACCCAGGTGTTTCCTTCTGAAGAATATAGCGTCATGATGCCACCAATTTGGAGAACTTTTCATGTTCAATGCTTGGTTCATATTTAGGGGACAGATAATGGAAATGCAGACATGCATGAGCCTGTGTATGAAGCACCTTATGTAAGTGTGAGGGCACAGTATATTAAGCATGTATCTATCACATGCTAGTGTTGTGCTTGTGCAACTTAATAATGTATACCTTTTATAGGATGATAACACACACACACACACACACACACAGTGTGGGGTCCTGATGTGACAGGTCTGCCGACTGAACTTCATGAAGAAGTCTAGATCCGAATCTCCTTTGGTGTCAGAATCATGTCTCATTTGCAGCTATGTCCCTAGCGTCTGAGCAGTGCTTGGTATGCAGGAGGATGCCTATAATTGCTCGATAAATTCTAATAAAGTCTGGAATGAGACTGTCTCTGTTAACATATGCAATAGGATACAAGTCTAAATGCATACTTAATGGAGTGATCGCTCGTTTATGAGTTCAAAGAAGTCCACTCAAGGAAAACATAGAAGGATATTTATCTGAATAGATGCTGTCCCAGAAAAACTCCAGAGGAGATTGATACCTGGGATTCCTGCAGACAGAGTTGGGGAGCTGGAAAAGACTGAATATAAATTAATTTCTACATTGAGTCATTTGATTCGAGGTTCCCCCACCACCATCTTGTGTCTGCTTTCAACTTAGCAAAATATATAAGATGAAAATAGATATTTTTATTTGGTACCACATATTTATTAACATCTTCAATAGTTATCCCCTTTCATTTTATACTTCTGTCTTCATAGAATGGAATCAAGGGAACCTTGGGCCATTATTTCAAGTGGCGTTGAAGCGAGGCGAGGTGTTTTTTTTTTTTTTTTCTCTTGAGGATAATTGGAAAATGTTTCATTGAGTTGATGCTTAGATAATGTTGGTGGGTTTGGCTTGAGGGGCTGTTTTGCTTTATAAATCCTTCCTTCTCTCTGGCCGATGCTCGGCTATCTCAGAACTTGCAGCTCAGCTGTTGGAAACTCAGGAGAGGCAGTCTTCATTAGCTGGAGAGTCATAGATTGTGTGTTGCCGATAATCTTGCTCGGATCAGGAAGCTGCCTTAATGAAGTGAAGTCGCTGTGACAGGTGCAATTTCATGGGTAAGGAGCCACTTTCGTATCAGCGACGAGCTCAGCGGGAGTTAGTGAGGATCTCTTATCGCCCTCAAGTTCATCTTCCTTGTTTGAAGAAGTTTGTTTGCTGAGAGCCTCATCTCAATGCCGTTATCTTGGTGATCAGATCTGCTTTGATTTGCCTGCACAGATCCTAAAGCCACAGCAGAATAGCTAATTGCTCTCTGCCCTCTAGATCCCATTCTGCAGTTTCAGAGTCTCGCTGTCCATGGCCCTGACTTAGGTAAATATGTACAAAGCCTGATGTGTAAAATTCTCTCATGGACGGAGGTTTCCCAGAGGCTCCGATGGCAAATCTGCAAATGATGTTCTTGGCACACAGAGTTAAGTTTGAATAAACTTGAACAGATACCAGCCTGCATACATCTGAGTTCCCTAGCATGGCTGCAGCCTGGAGAGATGTTTACCTCTGAGAGAGAGAGAGACAGAGAGAGAGAGAGAGAGAGAGAGAGAGAGAGAGAGAGAGAGAGAATGAGAAATGCTATATATTGTCTCTCTCTCTCTCTGGCTCATGCTCGGTTAGCTTTTTTGTCTAAGGAGACAGTGTGTCTTTAAAGCCTTGGTTTCTTGACAACATCACAAGAAATTAGTCTCTCTCATAATGATCCTCTATATAGTCCATGCAATACTGATTTTCCACTTACTGTAGGTAATGTGTTTCACTTTAAAACAGATACATTTTAAGTAATAGAATGAGCTGCAAAAAGAGGTAATTGATATTTGATTTGTATTTTAGCTATAAATGGCCGTATTTGAATTCATGAAGCTACACTAAAGTCATGCCTGACAGAAACATATCAAACTGTATTTCTTAAGATTAATGTTCTCATTTTCTGTGATAAACGCTATGACCAAAAGCAACTTGGGGAAGAAAAATTCATTTGACTTACACTTCTCAGGTCACAGTCCATCACTGAGGGAAGCCAGGGCAAGACCTCAATCAGAAACCTGAAACAGAAACCAAACCATGGAGGAGGATGCTAGCTGGCTTATCTCTGGCTCATGTGCACCTAGCTATCACATACAGCTCAGAATCCACTTGACTAGGGAATGGTGTCACCCACAGTGGTACCTACATCCACCATCAATTAATATAATCCGTCCCAAGCATGCCCACCAGTCAATATGATTAATATAATTCTTCACTTGAGGGTCCCTCTACCCTGGGTGACTCTATGTTTGTGTCAAGTTGGCAATAAATGGCTTGACTAAGATAGACAGTCATTTCTTAGTCACGTGACAGAAGCAATGAAGAAGGCCAGCCAGGACAGACGCTGCAGTTCCTGGCCCATTGGATTCCCAGGTACCTACTCTACTCCACACCCTGTTAGCTCATGGCTTATATTTCCATGGATTAAGATAGCTGCAAGAATGCCAAACATTGTGTCAGCATAGTAGGTCAAATAAGTGACAGGAAAGGATCTTCTTAGCCGTCACAACCCTTTTCTTTCTCTAAGTGACCTTTCTGGAAACTTGTGCTAACCTCCATCACTTGTCAGAAAAGAACGGCTTGGCTTTGCCAGGAAGCTGAGAAAAGTCAGGCACTAGTTATTTTGGACCATGTGCCAGTTCAGAGTCAGTGTTCCGCCTGACACTGTGAACAAGAGCAATATGGGCAGCATGGAGACCAGCACACGTCTCAGTAATTTACAGAGAAGTAACATAGTGGGGATTGCAGGGAATGACTAGATGAGGGGACCATGCCTGCCTCTCGTTCATCATCCCCTGTCACATTCCCATGGAAACCTACATCAGCATCAGCACAGAACTCGAAACTCAGGGAATGCTCTTGAAAGTACAGCCTGGAGAAGACAAGAGTTAGCCAATCTCAGTTGTACCTTTAAAAAAAATGGAACAGAACGTTTGTATAGGGTGGGAACATGAAACGTCTCAGGGGAATGTACACATGCAAATAGAGTTATAATGGTCAGAAAGAAATAAGAACAGATCCCCAACAAATAAGATTTTCTCACATGGAACAGCTCAGAGCCTGTCAGGGTGCTCAGACTGAATCTGAGCACAACGTCACAAAGACAAGTCAAGCCTGTAGGAAGAAGAACCTTCTGGGGGTCAGGAGGGTGTTAAAAGATAAATCACCACTTACTAGAGTCACTTGTACAGGAAGCAACCCCATTGCAGGGAAGAAAGAGTACCAGGAGATAGGAACTTTAAGAACTGGGATGAGAAATATTAAAAGTAAGAAAGCAAAAGTGCTGGAAACCAATCACACATTAGTATAAAAAAAGAAAAGAAGAATGACAACCATATTATGATGTGGTGGATACAGAGTGACAATTAGGGTCAACACTCCTCTATTAAACTGATGCCCAGAACAGAAAACCAGCACCCACAAGAAATGCGTGTGTATTCAGGTTTCCAGAGCCAGGCACTACGCTAACCAAAAGCTATAAATCACACAGTAACCGAAAACCCAAAGGTGAGATAAATAGAATGTACTATATCCAGAAGGTAAAGTAGTTATTCAGTAGAGAAAAGCCAGGATCAGGATGTGATACTGTCGGTCAGGTCTTGGAAACACTGCTACATGAGTTGAGTGACTATAAAAGATGCCTAGGAGAAGAATATTCTATAGTTTGGGTATTAGAGATGACCCTGGAGCTCTGTGAATACAATAAAAAAATTCTTTGATTGTGAATTTTAAAATGATGGAATTTGTGGAGCTCAAGACCCCAGCGAGCAAGCTACTACATTTATTCTGTTCAATGTACCTAGTACCAAACTTCCTTCTAAGTTCATATCTTCTACCTATAGATCAGTGACGCTCTCCGTCCCCACCAGAGATGTTTGTTTGTGCAGAGGAAGGTGCTTAATGGAGAAACTTGAAACTGGTCAAAGTGCAGAGAATATATGTCCATGGAATGCTCACCCACCATTGGTACCACACTCTTCCCCCCAAAGCTCAGGACCTTCATGGAAAGAGGGGGACTATGATGTAAGAGCCAAAAGTCAAGGAGGACCAGAGAGAAACTGACCTTTAGATGTGACCAAAGCTACTCTCACGAACTCGCAGTGGCTGTGGCTGTCCTCACACAATTGAGCCAGCCAACATTCCTGCGTGGTGTGGGAAGGGGATCATGACTCCCCCATCCCCAGCTGAGGAGCTATTTGCTCTTGATGGCTGATGGGGTGCAGGGAGAGTCAGTTTACTTTAAAGGGTTTGGGTCCTCATAGGTTGACCTTGCTCTAATAGATGATCCCACCCCCAGGAGTATATGAACAGCACAGATTGGACTTGATGGGAGAGAAAGAGGGCGAGGGACACATGAAGTATTGGAGTAAGGTAATATAATACAGTAATATAGAAATTAGTTCCCACGTTGTCACGTGAGCATGCCTTAAAGCAGAGTGCAGACCTTACACTCAGATCCTTGAAGCTAGATCATTTCTCTTTACTCTGAGTTGGAATTCTCCGGCATGAACACGGAAGCCCTTCAATCATGTACAAAGTCTGTGTTGAGGATGTACGGTGCCATCTCTACCTATTTTTGACTCAGAGCCCACTAGGAGCTTTCCCAGCCAAATGAATTTGTAGTAAATCCTGCTTTAGGAACCTAGCACATCACAGTCGTTTCCCATGCTCCTGAATGGCATGAGCCCTGTGCGTATCGGCAGAGCAGATACAGAAACAATAAAAGACTTTTCCTGGGATGAGGGTGAGGGTGATATCTCATACATTGCTGGAGATGTATGCATGGGGATACTGGTGCAGAAGACTGTGACTCAAAGTCACACAGCCTGCAGTGGTAGCACTGGACCGTTTCGGTTGCAGATGTAGGTGGGATACATGGGGGCCATGGTCACAAGAGTGTCCTTTGAAAATAGCAGAAAGTTAAAGCTAAAGATTAGTGACATGTTCATCAAAGAACAGTTGAGTTAAGAAGTGTGTCTGTTGTCAGTGGTGAGAGGTGGCCCCATCCTGCTCAACACCAGGAAATATCTGAATGTAAGATTTTAAGGCGGAGAAATCTTGAATAATGGCATTATCTTAGTTTGTTTTATTTTTATGTATATAATATATATATATATATATACATATACATGCATCACACACACACACACACACACACACACACACACACACACACACACACACAAAACATCAGGTCCAAAAGCAACCTGAGGAGAAGAGACTTATTTCAGTATATAGTATATAGTCCACTAACCAGGGAAGCCAAGGCAGGAACTCAAGGCAGGAACCAGAAGCACGAGCTGATTCAGAGGCCATGGACCAGTGTTGCGCACTGGCTTTCTCCTCATGGCTTGCTCAACCTGCTTTCTTATAGCTCCCAGGACCACCAGCCCAGGCTGGGCTACCCCACATCACTCATCAACCAAGAAAATGCCCCCAATCTGATGGAGACATTTTCTTAATTGAAAGTCTGACACAACTTGATATAAAACTAGCCAGCACAGTCATATAAAACATCATCTATTTGCTTCTGTGTTTAGACCAGCATGTATGCCCCTGTTCATGTATGTCAGGTGCATGTACACATGTATGTGGGTAAGGGTCAGTACCTAACCTTAGGATCTATCATTCCTTAGGGGCCCATTGCCTTATTTTTAAATTACATCTGTGGGTGTTTCCTTCGTGTATGTATGTGTGTGTTCAGTGTCTTCAAAGGCCAGAATAGGGTGCAGGATCCCCTGAAACTGGAGTTACAGACAGTTGTGAGCTACCAGGTAGTGCTAGGAATCAATTCCTGTCCTCTGCAAGAATAGCAAATGCTCTCTGAGCCACTTCTCCATTTCCATCTGTCTTATTTTTTGAGATACAATCTCTCATGGGAACCTGGCTCACCCAGTAGGCTAGGTTGGCTAGCCAATGAGTCCCAGGGAGACTGTTGTCTCTAGCTCCCAGCATGCACCTCGCACTTTTTGCATAGGTCCAAAGATCAACCTCAGGTTCTCGTGTTCTGGGGACAAGCACTTTCCTGAGTGAGCGGTTTCCCTAGCCCTTACCTCATCCCGTACTATCACCTGTGAGCAGAGCTCCCTACGCAGATGCCTTTTGAGGGCGGGGGATACCATGTCTGTGAGAAGGGATGGGATGAGGCCACATCACTCCCGGAAAGACCCCTGTTCAGTAGATGCACCTTCAGGTGGGGGATATTTGGCGTGCAGTAAGAGACAGGGTCTCGGATTTGGTTACCACAGCCCTTTCTTTTGGCCCTGCAGATACAAGCATTTATGCACTGGCCTCAAAGAAACAGACTAGGCGAGGAACCATCAGGAACTCATGCACATGCTTCCACAGCGAAGGGGAGCTGTAAGCCCAGCACTCTATGAAGTTATGCCTCAGGCTGCTACAGTTACCACTCCCTGGCATTCACTCAGTCCCATTCTGCATCTCGTGAGGGAACGCATGCCTTGCCTTAATTTACCCATGCATTGCCCTTTTATTACATCCATATATTTGGTGTTTAATATCTCCCATTTCCAGGCAGGGAACTATATTTAGAGTTAAATTATTTAATATCATTTTTCGGTGGGTAACGGTGGTGAGTTATTTTGTTCAGGCAGAAGCTACCATTTTTGGGTTCGCAGCATCTCCAGGGAGCCCTAGGCAGAAAATGTCATTTTTTCCCCTAGAGCTATAACATGATAACCTAGAGCATAAATGATAACCTAACATCAACCATAATTATATGATGTAGCTCATCAGATGTTTCGTGGACATTTCTATGCCGTGGATCATGGCTGGCATTGGTTGTTCTGGAGTTAGGATTTCACAGAACCCAGACAACTGGCTCTTGTACTGGGGGAAGACGACAGTCTTCAGTGTCTGACTTACAAGAATCTTCTGTGGTCTCTGTCACAGTCAGTGTGACGCATAGGAAACTGGATGTTTTCTGTCTTCCTGTGAGGTTTTGAACTTGATGCTTCTGTTGAAAAGTGTGTACATCCTTGTCCTGTAAGAAAAGTGGTCAGTGCCTGGATTTATTCCTATGTTATTTCTTCTCTTTTCTCATTTTTCCTTCTATTTTCCTCTTCAGATTTTCAGAAAGTTGTTGTGAAGAGCAGGGGCTAGAGGGTACATGTATTTGAAAAGTTGTGTGGAGGCCAGAAATGAGTCTTGGGCATCCTAAGGCACTGTCCACCTCACTTCTGTGAGACAGTCTTTCAGTGGCCTGGAGCTCACCAAGTAAGCTAAGGCTGACCACCTAGGAAAAAGCTGAGATCTACCCGTTTCTTCCTCCCTAGCTCTGGGATTGTAAGCACACACTATCATGCCTGGCTTGTTTTAAGTGGATCCTGGGGCTCGAAACAGGTTCTTGTGTTTGTACACCAAGCACTTGACTGGCTGAGCCATCTCCTCTTCGGGTTTTGGGAACAAGTTCTCATCCTGTTGCCCAGTATGGGTATGAGCAGAGAATTTTCCTGCCACAGCCTTCTGATATCTGGGATTGTGGGTCCTTTACCCCAGCCCTGTCTATGTCTCTCCCTGTGTCTATGTTTCTATATAACTATGACTCTATTCTCATACTGGCTTCTTATCTACAGTTATTGTGCGGTCTGTTTGTATGAGCTCACTGCAAAATTGAAGAGGATGCTTTCTTTGTTTGCTGGCAATTGTGTTTGTTTGCGATCACATTGGGCCTGATGTCTATTGGTTCTGATGTGTACTGTCCTAATATGTGTTGGTCCTGATGCTTGCAGTCCTGATGTGTGCTGTTCTGCTTGTATTAATCCTCAAATGCATTTTTTTTTATGGAGAAGAGCGTATTCTGCATTCCTTCTGAGAAGCACAGCTCTCTCTCTCTCAGAGAAGGGGTGGTATTCATCACAGCCAGGCCCAGCTGCCTTCGGGTCCCTTCAGTACTCAGTGCATTTTGTTGATCTGCAGCAGCCTGCACTGTGAGCATCCCCTCACACACTTGTGAGCATCCCCTCACACACCCCATGATCCAGGATTCCAGTAAGCTCAACTGAATGGAGCGATTGACACAATTGGGTGTTTTGCTTCTAGAGGGTCTGGGGAATCAAGTTAGAAGATAGCAGTGGTTCAAAGGGATATTGAGAAGTAAAGCAGAAGAAAGGTTATGTGATCCATTGAGGGGGACTTGGCACAAAGTCCCACTGTGGAAAGCACCACCTTGTCCCAGCATTCTGGGACAACCTCACGCTGGTGGCAATCTCCTGCCTGGCTTCCTTTACTGCTGGCTTGGATGGGGTCTAAGGAATTGTTTGTTTAGGACTCTTCTTTTCCTGATGGGTGCCAGCTGGTCCAAGGATGCTCTCGGTGACATATGTGCTCGTGTGGGGAGAAGTTGGCACTGAGGGCATGAGACTACATGCTGAGATTGTTACTTTCAATCCTCTGCTTAGAAGTCATGTGCTATGACACTGGCCCTCTTCAAGGCTGCAGACATGAGTCAGTGTGGGGAAACATAGTGGATTGTTCTATTTAACCAAGAGGGAGGGGGAAAGAAACAGAGAGAGACGGAGAAAAACGGAGAGCCTTTCTTCCATTTTTTTTTCCTTTCAAGATAGGATCTCATTACATAGTCCAGGCTAACCTGGAACTCACTATGTAGCACAGGCTGACCTTGAACTCTGGTTCTTCTGTCTCTGCCTCCCAGATATTGGGGATTACAGTCCTGCATCACTGTCCCTGCGTGGCCAAGGTTTTATATATCATTTCACTGAAGAAATCCCCTTCTGTCTGTCTGTGCTGAATCCCTGTGTTTACCCCAATTCTAGGCAACCAGGGGCCTCTTTCTATAAATTTCCTTTTCCTTAATAGTGTTTCAGCGGAGGTAACCCAAGTCCAGCAATGGTGAGTGGATAAACAAACCGTGACCACCTAGAAGAGGAACAAACTAGTAATTTATTAAAAAGCAGTAGTCAGCTTCAATGTGTGCCAAAAGAAACCAGTTTCTTGAGCAGACACAGCTCATGGCGATAGTTAGATTCAGCTTCTAGATCTCATTCTAAACCAACAGATGCTCATTTTTCATTTGGACCCACTGAGTCACCAAGTATTGAGTTACTGTTGTTGAAGCAGAGACTCATGTAACCACAATGACTTCAAACTTCCTATTTATCCAAGGATGACCTTGAACTCCTGACCCCCCTCATCACCTGAGTGTGAGGATTAATAGAGGCATGCACCCCCGTGTCAGTGTATGGGTGCTAAGTATCAAACCCGGCACCTCTTGCATGCTAAGCAAGCATGCTACCAACTGAGCTACATCCTGGCCGCAGTTTAAATGCTGTGAGAGCAAAGGTGGACGATCACCTGCTCTAGTCTGCCACCCTAACTGCAGTAACGCCGGGAGTTTTCTCATCCCACTGTTTTGATGAGGCTTGTTTCCTTTAAATTAAACTTTGGTCAAAATAAATGCTGGTAGCTGCTGGGCACTTAATCTTTGTCTGAAAGGTAAGGCCAATTGTCCTACCATGGTAATAAGATGCCAGATGACCTCAGTCTCCATTGCAAGGTGAAGGACTTCCTTTCCAGTAGTCTGAATTTCTAAAACGCTTCAGAGCAAACTGGGTTTCTCATTTGTGTGCAGAATACCAACATGAAATACAATCACATCAGGTTCAATTTCAAAATGCGCAGAGGAAATCGATGGGGACTTCTTCTGTGTCAGAAGCCACCTTGTGGGGTCAGTTGGCATCAGGCATGCTCTCTGGGATTGCTTTCTCTACAGTCACTTAGTATTGTGGTTGCACAGCTCCTGAATGGGTATCCACTGAATGCGGGTCAGCTGATCCCTCACACAGACTCACATAGCACTGGATAAAGGTACATTGTGTGTGATTTGTGGGTCGTTCTTATAACAAGGAGCAAAGCCAGATGGAAGTCTAAGGATGTCGCTTGATTGATAAAGTGCTTGCCTAGCATACATGAAACACTGAGTCTGGTCCCTGGCACCATCACAATTTCCCATGGTGGAGCATGTCTGTCATCCCAGCTCTTGGGAGGCAGAAGCATGAGGACCAAGAGATAAATGTCATTTTCAGCTACGTAGAGATACTGAGATCAGCCTGGGCTTCAAGAGACCTTGACTTGATGATGCTGCTGGTGGTAGTGCTGATGCTGCTGGTGGTACTGGTGGTAATGCGGCTGGTGGTGGTGTTACTATTGTTATTGGTGACAGCGTTGGTGGTGGTGGTGATAGTGGTGATGGTGGTGGTGGCATTGATGGTGTTGTTGTTGTTGTTAGTAATGGTGGTGGTTATAGAAGTGAAAACCCATGTGGAGCCTTCAAGAGACAGTGAGCCATGGTGGTACTTATCTGGAGGGGCCAGGTAGGGAGGATGGTTTGGTATTTAGTACAGAGATGGTTTTCAGCATAGCCAGCTAAGCAGTTGTATGTGCAGATCCTGACTTCTTAAGAAGGTTTATGTATCTAGAATGGTTATGATGGGTCCAAGTGTCCTCATGCTCTGACAGTAATTCCATGCTAACACAGAATGCAGCACCTTAGCCTGTGAGGTCACTTTTATTCCTCTAATTATTTTTCCATTTGAATTTTAGTCCACAAATTTTTTTTTACCACAAAACAGAAGGACTGGGGTCCCCTGAACTCAGAAGTTGTAAAAAAAAAATAAAATAAAATCAAGCAATAAAAGCATCAGTATGATTGAATCCCAAGAGGTTGTAGTAAGTTCTGAGGGCTGTGCTGTCTCGCAGTAGATGGTCAGCAAACCTCTCAGGACTGCAATGGCTTGGATCTGAAATCACCGTTCCCACCATAAGTTTACATATTGGCACGTGGTCACCAGCTTGCGGCACTGATTTGAAAGGTTCCAGAAACTTTAGAAGGCAAAGCCTAAACGGAGAAAGCAGGTCGCTGGGGTGAGTTCCTTGAGGCATATTACCTCAGGCTTTCCTGTCTCTGCTTCCTGTCCACTGTGAGCGAGCACCTCACTCTCTGTCCTCTCACTGCCCAAGGTTCTTCCCAAGTATATGAGGCCAAGCAGCCATGGACAGAACCCTATGGTTCCCTTTCTCCGTTAAATTGCGTTATGTATTTGTGTCACGGCAGCAGAGGCAGCTGGCACTCAAGACGGCAGGCGACTGTGTGTTCAGGCCTGAGCCTCGTGTTTTCTCAGGGAGTCAGAGGACAGAAAGCCTGGCAGCCGGGATGAAGTGTTTTGCTATGTGCCGTTGGTTCCGTGCAAAACTGCTGTTGGGGTCCCCTGAAAATGACATCATGGGAGTTCTCATGAGGTGCTGCCCTGAGATGGGACAGGTTGGGCCCCAGAGACAGAAGCAGGAAGCCCAGGGGTTCATTCCACGGCACGACATTGCCCAGGACGCAGTACAGGAAGGCAGGCAGGTGCTGCTGCCCTGGATCTCCACAGGGAGGGTTTACAGAATGTGGCCCAGGGCCAAGGTGAGTTTTTGCAGTTTTAGCATGTTTGATCTGTCAGCATTTTGGACAACAACATAAACAGCTTCATCACGGTGTGAAAAGTTCCCTGGTGCCTTCCCTTCCCTGGCTTGGCTCCAAGCTTGCAGGGAAAACACACAGCCAACCCAGTCAGTCGCAGAATGGGAAAGCCACCGTTGCCTCAGCCAAGACGAAGGATGAAAGCAGGGAACCAGGGACTTCATTAGTGAATCTCTGCTCCTTTGGACTCCTTAAAAACTCATTAGGTACTACCCAAGTCTTGCTTAGTGACTATGGCAATAGTTTGTGCCATTAACAAAGGAAAATAAAAATATATGCATATACATATAGCTATATAAAGGATAGACCCATGTAACCATATATATAAGTATATATGTGTGTACATGTGTTGCCTATGTATGGAGGTCAGAGACCAACTTAGGATTTCTTCCTCATGACACCACCTGCCTTGTTTATTTAGACAGGGTCTCTCACGGGTCAGACACTCGCTGAATTTGCTAGGCTGGTTGGCTGTTGAAAGTGCACCAGGGATCCAGCTGTCTCTGCTGGGTTTACACTGAGATTACAAGTATGCACCGCTGCGCCCAGCTTTTTATTATTTATTCATAATACATATGTCTTGTAATTCTAGAATTTCTCAGTTTGCAAAGTGTTTTTTTTTTTTTTACCTTGGAAACATGCATCCTCTGGTTACAGCTCCTAAAGACCTGCCATTGCGTCTGGGTCGAGTGTCATGGGTACTTGGCAGTTCTGTGATACTTCTGAATGTTTCCTCAGATTGATATTCTTAATTTCCTCAGAATAAAATTCATAGACTGATGAATGCAATTATAGCGACACTTATGTGCTTAATAAAATGTGTCCTTTAATAACAACATGAGAAGTAAGCCTCATAGGCTCTCTGCTAACCAACGGCCTTGTAACTGAAAGTGTGCTGGGTTCAGGATTCTTTTTGGCTGCTGATCAGTACGGCATAAGAACTGGTGCAAAGGGGCTATCTCAGCCACTCTTCCCTAGGAGGCTGTGCTAAAATTTCAGTTTGAGGCTAGGAAGCTGAAGGATGGATTTCCGCTCCTGAACTCTGAGTTCATAAGCATAAGACTGATAACCCTTGCATTAAAGGTGACTCAGGGCTCTTGTAATGGGACATGACCTATTTAAAGGGCAAGAGTGTCTTTTTTTTTTTTTTTTTTTTGTTTTTTTGAGACAGGGTTTCTCTGTGGCTTTGGAGCCTGTCCTGGCACTAGCTCTGTAGACCAGGCTGGTCTCAAACTCACAGAGATCCGCCTGCCTCTGCCTCCCGAGTGCTGGGATTAAAGGCGTGCGCCACCATTGCCTGGCTGGGCAAGAGTGTCTTAAAGCCAAAAAGCCCCAGTGAGCTTTACTTTGTGACTAGGGGCGCAGGGCTGTAAGACTGTGTTATCTTCATCCGAGGGAAATCCTAAACAACAGAAAACCTTCAGGAAACTTTCTAGATAGAAGAACCACGTGGCAACAGGAGAAGCATCGTTAAACTCATTAAACTGTTCAGTAACGATTTGGACCTTGTTATGATCTGAACTGCCCTTCTTCCAGGTCATGTGTCTAAACACCTGCTCTCCAGCTATTGGTGGTTTCCGAGCAAGGTTTGGGAGATCTTGGGGGTGCAGGGTCTGGCTAGCAGGAGTGTATAGGGTGACACCTGTGCGCATTTTTGGCCTCTGCTACCTTCTGGTCTGAGACTGTGACAGAAGAAATTCATGCTATGTGAATCCCGCCATGCTTTCCTCAGCACGATGGGCTGAACCATCTCTGAAGCGATGCACCAAATCAAACCTTCCTTTCCCCCAGCTACTTTTATCTCGTATTTTCTCATAGCAATGATACAGTAAGGAATACACTCTTCTAGTCTAGGGTTCTAGTCTAGTCTTCAAAACATAAATATTACACATGAGTGCAGTTTTCACGCTGTTCATGGTACTGACATCATCTGAGGACTCCTGGTCCCACGGGGTTGAGGACTGATTGAATAAAATCAACATATTGGCATGGAAAAGTATAACAGGGTTAATAAAACTGTTTCCAAGAATTACTGGCCTGAGGGCTGCAGAGATGGCTCAGTGGTTTAAAGCACTGAATGCTCTTTCAGGGGGCCTGGTTTCTATTCGCATCATCCACGTGGTGGCTCACAACCACCTGCAACTCCAATTCCAGAGGATATGATGCCCTCTTCTGACTTCTGCAGACAGTACATGTGAGCGGCACATGTATATTAATACAGGCAAACACCCAAACACATTAAATAAAACAAATACACCTTTGAAATAAAGAATAATTACTGGCACACACACACACAGAAATGCTCTCTAAGATCTTGAGCCACTTCATCCTAAATGGGATGTCTCCATCAGATCCCTCTGCTCCGGGCTCAGAGCTATGGGAAGAGAAGGCAGGAAGATTCTCAGAGCCAGTGGGGATGGAGGACAGCAAGGAAACAAGGCCTTCTAGACACAACAGAGCAGACACACAAATGAGCTCAGAGACTGCGGCTGCACGCGCGGGGCCTGCACCGTCTGAGTCAGATGGATTCCCAGTGCTGAGAGAGAAAGTAAACACAAGCCCCCACCACAGACCCAGAAGCCATCTTTAATTGATCAGTGCTCACTTGCAAAGGAAAATTTAGTTTCTCCAAGGGAGGTCTCACTGGGTATAGGAGCCACACTTAAGGGCACACCCTATACTCAGCAATAGATAGCCAAAGCAAAACAAGCTCTATAGGATTTTTGAAGTTTTTTTTTTTTTTTGCCACAGAATGCTTTGTTTAGGCATCTTTGTTTTGTTTTACCTGACAGCTCTTTTGTTTATATATGTTATGGCCTCTGATTTTGTTTTTACGGCTTCCTATATGTGTGAATGAGCGTCTCAGTGTTTGTACATTTTTCTCATGCTTTTTCTTTGGCTCTATTTTTTTCCTGTTTGTTTTGTTCTATATAGCTTGTTTATTTTAACTTTATTTTTAATATGATTTTAGATTCATGTTTGTATTCTAATGAGAGAGAAAGAGCGGAGGAGGGTATGGGTTTGGGTGAGTGGGGAAGTGGGAAGGAGCTGGGAGGAGTTAGAGAAGGCTAAATTGATCAGAATGTATTGTATGAAAAAAATATTTTTATTAAAAAAGATATAAAAACTAAAACTTCAACAAAAAAGAAATATGTGCTTCATTCACTAGCATATTAAAATATCATAGAATAAAATATATAAATTAGCAAGTTCATTTCGGAATGACTGTAAAGTATATAAACAAACTTGTGTACACACCCAGCATAGTTAAATGAGTGAAGGTGAGCTATAACACAGTGTTAATGACGGAGAGACTAGAGAGTAACACATATTTTCTCCTCAATTCAAGCCTCGAGGCCTCTTGAGACCCTGCCAGGCACCAGGTTCTGTATTGTGCATGAAAAAAATTAAAGCAAAAACAGAAGGCCTGAGCATACTTGTCATTGTAGAACCTTGTTCTTTCATGAGCTGTCACGTGACACATTCTGTCATAAACACAGGCCAGCTTTATTGAGTACACAAAAAAAAAAAAAACAAAGCAAAAAAAAAAAAAAACCACATGCAGGGGTTTTAATTCTCTGTTACTACAAATTTACCGTGGAAAGATGCAAGCCTTTCTTTCAAGTGTGAAATTGGGCTTGGTGGTTGATGGACAGGGAGCCGTCCAGCTATTGAGGCCGAAATGGTTTGCTTTCTATAGATGAAGCACTTTCTTTGAGAGCTCTTGCAGGCTGGCGATCTTGCAGTGACAGACATAAAACATTTGGGAACACGGGATCAACTTCTCACTGAGTGAAGAGCGAGACATGTCCGCCAAGCTTAAGGTGGGTGTCGTGGCTAGGGACAGCAGCCTGGAGGGTAAATTAGGATGGCTCAAGTCTAGTATTCAGTCATCTGAGCAGATGTGTTAAAATCATACAGAAAAAGAAAATGAAAATCACTACATTCTAAGGCAGAAAACTTGCTTAGAAGCTGAGTTTTCTTTAAAGGAACCATGAGAAAGAAGCAAGTGTGGGTTCTTCTGCTCCTTAGTCAACTGTGGATTGGCGCTGCAGATGCACTGCAAAGTAATCTCCATGTGACCTTGTGATGGGGTTATGAGCTTAAGCAATTGCAGTGGAGGCCTCAGGCAGAATTTATGAGATGACTCGGATTGGATTTTGCATGAGGAAGGGAAATGTCATTTAGCATTTATTGTCAAGTGCTATTTTAACACTTGCGATGAGATGGCCAAACACTGTTGACACTGCTGTCCCCCTGACACTTCCTCCAGAGGGTCTGCTACTATTCCAGGGGAAGAAAAAGCTAAAGGACTTCACACCTGCTGGCCAGGACTTCTTCCTCATCTTTTTTTCTTCCATCTTCAAATGCTACCTTTTCCTCAGGATGTAAATGAAGACCCCACATATGCTAATGTTAGATACTATTATATCCAGGTACCCAGAGAGTGACCAAGGCACACAAACATCTCACATCTGTTAGCAGCCTCTTCCAAGTCTTCTTCTTATTCCTCTATTTTTAATTAATTAATAATTAATTATATTTCTCGCATATGTTCATTCATGTATTGCATAGGTATACAGCACTTGTGTGCAGTCTGGAGGTCAAAGATTGACATTTTATGTCTTGCTTGGTAACTTCACACTTCATTCTTTGAGGTAGGAGCTCTCACTGAACCAGGCACTCACCTTTTCAGTTAGTCTTGCTGGCTGGCAGGGCCGAGGATCTTCCTAGATCCCAGTTCTCCAGTGCTGGGATTACAGAAGCAAACTGTTATGCCCAACTTTTCTATGTGGGGTTTAGAGTTCGAACTCAGGTCCTCATGCTTGTGTGGTGAGCACTTTACCAACTGAACTCCCCCCCCCCCCCCCGCCATTCACTCCTTCTTCTGGACTTAACTCATTGAAGTCTCCTAATTTTAACATTTGATAAAGACATCATTAAATTCAGGAGGCCAAAATCACTCCTGTGGAAGGGTAGGTACTATCCCCTATCCCACTGTCTCCTTGACCTCTGCCCTTGACCCTACAACAGGAGCCTGTTCTTCACACTGCAAAAGGGCTTCGCCCAAATGAGCAAGTTCTGCCCAACCTTGGTGGTGAATGAAAGAGTGGGCGAATGAATGAACGAGCATGCTTAGATGACCCAGGGTGGCCACCCTAATCCCAGGGCATAGGCAACAGCTTGGGGTGCAAGAAGCAAAGCAGTGGGTTTGCCCTTGAAGTCTCCAGAGTCTTTGTAGCAGTGGATTTCATCCTTTTGCACATCCAGAACTCAGGAGAATGTGAGCTTCTAGGTCCCTGTATTTCTGGCAATGTATTTTAGCAGCCAGAAGAAGGCAGCTCTCTTTCCCAACTCCTCCTGCTGCTGTCCTGGGAGATATGGGTCTCATGCCCCAGGAGGACAGTCCAGCTCTGGCATAGTCTGACTTTAGCACCTGTTTGAGTGAAGTGCTGACCCGCACTACAGCAGAGTAATTAGGTGGCTGTACGCCACATGACCAAGGTCTGTATTTCCCATCACTAAGCATTCTGGAATGTCAGAACTCCTCTCTGCCAGTGGCCCCAGGTTCAAACAAATCAAATAGTTTCAAAAGAAAGTGTCATAAAAGCAAAATTTCTCATAATCTCAAACACCAGCCATCCTTTCAAGGGGAGGAATCCGCCAGATCTGCCCCACTTGGCTAAGGACAGGAGGTGACTATCCAACACTGGGCGCTTGGTTTCCTGCTGAAGATGCAGAGATAGATACAGCAGGTCCTGCGTGTCCACGCAGCTCACACACAGAGAGAAGCCGTTTCATGGCTCTGAGATGGGTATGAGAGAGGTGAGTGCTTGCTGTGGATTTTTTGAGGCATTTCAACATTTTACATAGAACATAGCAAGCTTGGCTTTCAGGGTCAAGAAAAAAAAAAAAACAACCACAGTTTGACAGCAGAGGCATGTACTAGGAACATGATGTTCTCCGTGGAAAGTCTTGCTTTGTATTTCTGTATCATTCACAGTTCTGTCTATTAAAAAATGATAGAAAGCCTCCACCTCGTTCATTCAAGGAGAAAGAGGAGAAGCGAATGAAAAGGTTTGATGGAGATGCGGTGGTGTTCAAGTTATCGGTTCATGAAAGAAAACTAGCCCCTCGTGAGTGATTGGCAGTGGTTTAAATGTCTCCGTGGATTCTTTGAACACTTGCCATCGACAGGTAGAGTCTAAAAAACTTATATGAGATGTGACGGGATTGGTTGCTTGTCTGAAGAGAATGGGACAGGGAAGAAAATGCATAGCCACTGGAAATAACTCCTAAGGTCCATGTCCACGCTTGCCCTCATCTCTCTCAAGACTAACACTGGAGTTAGCGGCCACTTTGACACATGGCCATTCGGGGGACACACTGAGACCCTCTGCAGTAATAAGCCTTAGCAGACTAGTAAGAAGGCTCCTTGGAGACCTTCCTACAGCCTATGCCTACAGATGCTGAGATGCCTACAGTCCTGACCAATTAGAAGGGAGATTCTGAGCTCAAGTTACCAACCCCAGCTGCTCCTAAGTCTTATAACTACAGAGGCACAGGGACAGCCAACAGACTGGTTTTATTCTACCAGATAAGGTTGGACTTAGAGCTCCAACGTAGGCTACATTTGCCGTTTGTCTGGCTTGCCTCCTCCGTCTGCTGACTATGTTCTCAGAAATGCCCAGGTCCCCCTGTGATGAATGGACAGCAACAATCCCAGAGTCAGCCCATCTCATTCTAGAGCGCAATAGAAAACACCCAGCAAAACCTGTCTCCTATGGTCCCTCTAGAATCACAGGACTACTGGACTTTCCCCTAGCTTTGCTGCTGAAGCAAGCCCACGGCCAAGGTGGAGTGCAGTGCTGGAGATGCAGGGGTAAGGTCAGGGTCACTAAAGCATAGGAAGAGTTTTGCAAGAGGCACATTCCTTTTAAAAAAGGCTCGCACAAGGAGAGAGACATTTAGTGAGCTATTAGCTGAGTCACAGCTTTTTGTCAGGTACGGTTGTAAGCTGTGGGTTTGTAGCAGGGGACCTGTCAAATCCTGGACCAGTGGCTTCTCGGATCATGCCATTCCTGCACTGTGTCCCTCTCCATCCTCAGAGCTGATTCTGCAGGGTACCAGGCTCCCTCCATCCTTCTGCCAGTCATGGGTCAGAGACTGACTGTGAGCAATTATGGACAGTTTGCCAAGCACACGACAGAGAACCCAACCTGCCTTTAACTCCTGTAAAAAAGGGGGCCCCATTTGACTATGGGAGCCTCACATATCTGTCCCTAGTGTTTTCTTCTGATAAATCTCTTATGCCAAAGGCCAATCTGCCTCAGTTTTCCCCTTGATTCCCAAATCGGAAACTGTTCACAATGACGTTATGACTCAGATGTTCTTGCAGGAGACTATCCTATGGTCAGTGTGTGTATTAAGTGACTGGTGCCTACAGTCTTGATCAATCAGAAGGATTCCCTGAGCCTAAGCCTCTTACCCATTTCCCCCAGCTGCTCCCAAATTCTGGGTCTTCAGAGACATGGGGGACAGTCAACAAGTGGGTTTTTCCAAACCCTAAACCAGTTATTCTTAATCTGTGGGTTGCAACCCCTTGAGGATCACACATCAGATATCCTACATAGCAGGTATTTACATTATGATTCATAAACTATAACAAAATTACACTTAAAAAGTCACAGTGAAACAGTTTTATGGTTGGGGACACCACAACATGAGGAGCTATATTAAAGGGTGGCATTATTAGGAAGGTTGAGAACCACTGACCTAAACCCTTTATAACGGTACAGTGACTTCGGTTTTACTCTTGAGACCTGAACCCTAAAGGTTTCAGGAATGAAGCAGCCAGAGTTCCAAAACTGACACTTTCCAGGGTTTAGATCCCAGTGAGTGAACTCAGATGGTGAAAACAAGGTGAGGCCAGTGCTGGGATGTCACTTAGCTTGCAAAATGCTTGCTTATCATGCACAGAACCCTGGGCTGGATTCCTCGCACTGCATACAGCCAACTGTGATGGTGCCTGCTAGAATCCCAGCATTTGGGTAGTTGAATCAAGACGGCTGGGAGCTTGAGATCAGCCTCTGCAGCATAGAGAGTTCGGGTCCAGCTTGAGCTCCAGAAGACCCTGTCTCAAAGCGAAACAAAAAGGTGAAAAAGAAACAAAACCCAAACACTAGGAGCCCAGCTGGCAATTCTACCCTGCTCATCCCACAGCTCTGACATTAACTGGGACACTATCTTCCAAGTCTTATTTCTCTCATTTGAGAAATTAAGATATGAAATATCTTCTCTCTCTTTAGAAAGTTTCTACCCCCCTACAGATAAAATGGGGTGATTGATGTGTGAATGGCGCATAAACTACACAATATTATTGTTTTCAGTCTTAAAACCGAGAGGAAATAAGTGCAAATCATCATGCTGACAGAGGGTTGATGCTCCGAACTGAAGACAAATGACCCAGTTTAGAGAAGAATGGGCTGCGTGTTTGAACAGAGATTTCCCAAAAGAAGATATGCAGATGGTAAATGACATGACAGGCACTTGGCACAGCGAGCTGTCAGAGAAACATAAATTTCAATAGAAGATGCCAGGCGCCAACCTGGAGCAGGGTTGAGTGTAAAACAGACATAAGCCAGGCATGTTGGCATGCACCTGTAACCTCAGGACTCAAGAGACTGAGGTAGATAATCGTATGCCGTCAGAGGCCAGCCTGGATTGCATAGTGAGGACCAGACAGCCAGAACTACTTAGTAAGATTCAAAACTAGCAAACAAGCTCACAAACAAGCAAAAGTAAATGAACAGTCTCAATATGATCACAGAAGTCTGTCCTTCCTTCCTTCTTCCCTTCCTTCAATGTGTAGAGTGTTTCCTTGCATGTATGTATTTGCATCACATGCATGCAGTCCCACAGAGGTCAGACAAGGGCCTCGAACTCCATGGAACCAGAGTCATAGATGGTTGTGCGTCACTATGTGGGTACCGTGAACCAAACCTGGATCCTCTGGAAGAGCAGCCAGTGCTCTTGCCTGCTGAGCCATCTCTTCAGCCCCAGTTAGAGCAGTTTTCGTCATACTTCGGCACATGTCCACACTAAATGAGAAAGACTCAGACATACAAAAGGAATGAAGTATTGCAGGGCTGAATCGCAGAGCCATGAAAGAGAAGGCGCTGGTGGGAGATGGCTCAGATGGTAAAGCTGCCAAATCAGAGCACTGTCGGCCCCAACGAGAGACTCCATTCATAACAAAAGCAAAAGCAAAAAAAAAAAAAAAATGTGGGAAGCTCCTGGAGAATGATACCTGAGCCTGGCCTCTGACCTCCATGTTTAAGTGTGCAGGTGCACAAACATGCACCTGCACACACATGTACATGCGTACAAACAACCCTACCACATCCATATAAATATCAGCCAATGAAGGAAAAATGCTGGGCCAAGGAAGCTGAGCACAGAGGATATTTGTACTGCCAAACTATATTCAGATGAAATTCCATAGGAGACAAATGTAACCTATAGTGGCAGTATATCCAAAGCAAACTCAGGCAGCTGGGGGCTGGGATTTACGTATGCAGATGCCTAAGGGTCACAGTATTAGAGTGTGTGACCCTAATATTTTATATTTTGATTGTGTTTTTTTTTATACAACTGTAGACATTAATGAAAATTTATTCAACTGTGTGACTGGGAGAATTACAATTCAACATATTTTATTTATAAATAAATTTAACTTATTTTTATTTTTATGCATGTGTGTGCATGCTTGTGTGTTGGTGCACCATGTGTTTGCATTATCCGTAGAGGCCAGAAGAGGGCATAGTATCCCATCAAACTGGAGTTACTAAAGATTGTAAGCTGTCATGTAGGTGCTGGGGACTAGTCTTCATTCAGAGCAGCCAGTCCAGCTAGCTATCCCGTCGAATGAGTGTTTACAGCCACACTGACCTTCCAAGGACTTAGAGTGACACTTTGGAGGAGGTGAAAGAGGCTGAGTTCTTCTAAAAGTGGCCTCAGAACTTTCCAGCTGGCACGGCACTATGCCTTTATAGACAGCGAGCTCAGACGTTCTGAATCATCAATTGGCTTGATTGCTCAAAGTGCTGGTTCCTAAATAATGAGTGTAATCAGGGCTTATGGGATGGCAAGCTGCAGTCCTGATGTGGACGGCATAGGATTTATTTACCCCACACTGTGTTTGAAATCGGGACATTTTGCATCCCAGTGTTGATGTCTGGGTTCTAACATAAAATGATGAAGTCTGCAGGCCTGTGTCTGCCAGGCTGGTAGTGGTCATGGAGTGCCATGGATGCCTTTGTGTGGGAGAGCTACACTTTAGTCTGCATCTTTCATCTAGCATCTGCCATGCATTTTCTTTTGAATTAAGGATCTCATGTAGCCCATGCTCACCTCAACTTCTTATACAGCCAGGGGTGACCTTGAATCTCTGGTCTTCCTGCTTCAACTTCCTGAATTTTGGGATTACTGGTATGGGCCATGATGTTGGAAATCAAGTTCATTGTTTCAGGCATCCTTGACAAGTACTAAGCCACATCTCCAATCTGTATCATTCCTCTTCAACCCTCTGTTCTTTGAGTGAGTATCTTTGGGGGAAAGTATTTACAGGTGTTTTGATCTATGAAGCATCTCTTTAAAAATTTTCTTCTAGATTTATTTTATTTTATGGGTATGAGTGTTTGTGGTGGTTTGAATGAGAATGACCCTCATATGCTCATATATTTGAATAGTTGATCCCCAGTTGGTGGAACTGTTTGTGAAGGATTAGGGGGTGTGACCTCATTGGAGGAGGTGTGTCACTGGAGGGAGGCTTTGTGGTTTCAATTAGTTCTCTTTTTCTCCTTCCAACTTGAGCATGAGGATAAACATTTTCAGTTCCTGATCCAGTGCTATGCCTGCCTGCCTGCTGCCATGCTCCCTGGTGTGGGACAATGGCCTGTACCCAGTCAATTTTACTTTAAATAAATGCTGATTGGCCAGTAGCCAGACAGGAAGTATAGGTGGGGCAATGAGAATTCTGGGAAGAAGGAAGTCCTAGTCTGAAGTTGTGACCCAACCACAGAAGAAGCAAGATATGACTGCCTTGCTGAATAAGGTACTGAGCCACGTAGCTGGCATAGACAAGAATAATGGGTTAATATAAGTTATAAGAGTTAATAAGAAGTCTGAGCTACTAGGCCAATCAGATTATAACTAATGCAGACCTCTGTGTGATTTCTTTGGGACTTAACGACTGTGGGAACTGGGCAAGACAGAAACCCAAGACAACAGCTCCCCACCATGATGATCACTGACCATCAGATTCATGGGACTTCAAATTAATTTGCTTTCTATTGTAAGTTGCCCTGTTTGGGGTATTTTTATCATAGAAGTAGAAAACAAAGTCAATGTTTTACTTGCATGCATGTATGTTCATCAGGTGCATGCCTGATTCCCATGGAGGTCAGAAGGGGATGTCAGATTTCCTTAAACTGGTGTAATGGTGGCTGTGAGCCACCATGTGAGTGCAGGTAACCAAACCTTTTTTTTTTTTCAATGTTTCATGCAGTAAGTGCTCTTAACCACAGACCCATCTCTTCAACCCCCTATGCAACATCTCTTTAATTTTTTTTACGACAGTTTGGCAACACAAATACCTTTATTTCCTTTTCCCAGGGAAAGGAATGCAAAGTAAAGGAAGGAAGCAACCTCCTCAAGGAATCCAAGCCGTTTCTTATGCAGTTCTTCCTAATGGTGAAGAGAAGGAGGAAGAGGAGAGGGGATAGGAACCAAGGGAAGAAGGGACAGGAGAGGAGGAGGGCAAAGAAGAGAGGATAGAGGGAGAGAAGAGCTATTATTCTGAAGAAGGCAGGCTGATTGTCATTGTCTGGCTCCTTTGTTCTCCTGAACCTTGGATTTTCCAGTGATTCAACTGGCAGGGTTACTGCCTAGTTGCTGTTGCTATTGAACCAAGTATATTCTTTCCTCAAACATTATCTGTTCCTTTAAAAAAAAATCAGATATTCTCTCCATGATATCTGGGGAGGGGTGTGTGAGTGGGGGAGTCCAAAGTATTACATTGTCAATGCATTATATTCTGCTATGTTTTGTATGTGTGTGCCCCTGTGTATTCATGTGCAGAGGCCAGAGGTCGATGTTGGGTGTCTTCCTCTTTGACTTTTTACCTTAGCTTTTGAGACAAGCTCTATTTGAACCTGTGGCTCACCAATTAGGCTAGGTTGGCTAGCCAGTGAGCTACCAGGATCTGCCTGCCTGCCTCCCAGCACTTGAATTGAAGGTTTGTGCCACCATGCCTGGCAGTTTACAAATGAATGCTGGGGAGCTGAACCTAGGTCCAGATGCTTGTGTTATTAACATTTTACTCACTGAGCCATCCCACCATCCCTGTGTGTATTATTTCATTACCAAGTTGTGTGATAAAAAATTAGTATTGGGGCTGGAGAGATGGCTCAGCAGTTAAAAGCACTGGCTGTTCTTGCAGAAAGCCTCAGTTCAGTTCCCATCATCCACATGTCTGCTTACAACTATAACTTCTTCTCCATGGTATCTGATGCCCTCTTCTGGCCTCCGTAAGCACTGCATGGAGGCTTCAAAGGCCTCACCATGCCCACTGTCTCTTTTTCTGCCCATTGCCTGCAGATCAGAATGTAAGACTCTTGGCCACTGCTTCAGCACCATGCCTGTTTCCTGCCATGATGGTTATAAAATAACCCTCTATAACAGTAAGCAAGTGCCCAGTTAAATGTTTACTTTTATAAATTGCCTTGGTCATGGTGTCTCGTCCTAGCAATAGAACTGTTAACTAAGACAATTGTTTCTACAAAGTTCCTCTGTATTAACATATGCAAATAAGATACCCTTCTGTGGGGCCCTTCTCTTCCTGGTTACATAATTAGTGTAAATGATTTTGTATCTGGAAATCTCCCCCTACGACCCTCAGCAAGCAAAGAGTTCTGTTCTCTTCCCTGCACTGTCTCATCTCTGGTTTCCATTGTTTGTTTTTCTTTGTTTTGTTTTGTTTTGTTCCTCACTCTCTATGTTCCCGGGCTCTTTTGAGGTTTTTCCTTTTACATTTGACACGTAAATAATAAAGGCAGTCAAGAAGCAGTCACCATATAAAATCCCACTAATGCAGCTTTTGTTGATGGAGGGGGGCGGGGTGGGGTGTCCATGGAATGCATGCAGACCCTTTGAAGTTGTACCATGAATGTCCCAGAGAGCCAGGCCCTGTTGCTTTGGATGACTGCTGCCAACTTCCCCTTTTCTCTCACTTGCCACAGATTTACTGGGCAGCAGTAATGTGGGGTTCAGAACTGTAGGAATCAGGGACTGAACAAGGAATTACCAGTCCCTGCCCTTAGGTCAGTTGACCTTACAAGGCCGATTATAAGGAATTGAGCAAGGTCCCTGCCCTCTAGAGTGGTGTATTCCTTATCAGACTGGCTGTTATGAGAACCTTGCAAGCCACTGTTCCACCATGCTCAGATCCTTCGCGTAAGCTGGCACTCTCCCTACCTGCTAGGTCACGGGAAGGGGAAGGAGGACCCCAAGCTAGCTAACCCTCCTGGCCACACAGACCAGCGTATGGACCAGGACCAGCACATGAGGCATGGAGGTCTGATGAGTGTGCATGCCAGGACTAGTGCCCAGAGATGCTGTGTTTCTTTCTGCACATGCGAACTTGGCTTGGCTGTGGGAAGGAGCATGGCTCCACTTGAGTGTGCTTCACGCCAGACAGAGTCCAGCAGGTGCAGCCATGTAGCAGTGTGCACATCGGATCCTGCTAAATCTGGAGTCAAGATTTTGCACTCCGTGAGCTAATAGTATCTGTTTGTTTAACACAGCTGTGTCTGGGCGGCTTCTGTTTGCATACCTGCTGTAATCTCCGGGAGACACTTCTGACTCTGGACTAGGCAAATAGCACAAAAATTCCAGTTTTACTTCAGAATCCATATTACAATATTGCAGCCAATAGAGGCTCTGGTTTCACCCACTGAAAGAGTAAGTGAATAGAACTTGGGCTATCTAGGCCCTGAGTGTTGACGGCTGCTTATGACTCTGGGGATGGGATCCTGTAAGTGTTTTGAAGGCCTCCCTTCAAACAAGTGTGGATGTCTCCTCACTTGACCCAGGTCTTCAAGTGAGCTTATATTTCTCCATTCTATTTCGACTTTACTTTTATTTTCCTTTATACTGTGTGTGCTTTATGTGTGCCTGTGTATTCCTAAGTGTGTGTACATGTGCCTATGGAGGTCAGAGGTCAACACTAGATATCTTTCTTAACTGCTCACCACTTTTTTCATTTTTTTAGATCTTTATTTTTATTTTATGTTTATGCGAACATTTATCTGCATGTCTATGTATGTGGACTACATGCATGCCTGGTGCCTGGAAGGCCAAAAGAAATTGTTAGAGCCTTTGGAAGTGGACTGGCAGATAGTTGTGAGCTGCAATGTTCGTGCTGTGAACTAAACTTAGGTACTCTCCAAGATTAGCCAGTGCTCTGAACCACTGAGCCATCTCTCCAACCTTTCCACTTTGTTTTTTGAAATAGACTCTCTCAGTGAACCTGGGGCTGGCTTCTTGAGCTGGGATGGCTAGCACCCAGGGATCTTCTCTCTCTGCTTCCTTTGTACTGAGGCTCCAGGCTTGAACTGCTGCATTTTGTATGCCGGGGTGGGGAGCTGACTGCAGGTCACCCTTGATGATTCAGCAGGCACTTGGCTGACTGAGCCACATCCCCAGCTCTACCCTTGATGGCCTATGTGTCTGTGAGATGTGTTTAGAAAAATCATAAATCCCGAAGCAAGAGAGACATGCTTGCAAAGTCTAAGATGCAGTGCAGATTATTCTAGTTGAAAATAATGATGAATCTGTGACCTGTGGAGGATTTTTCTTTGAGCATGATTGTGGGAGGGTAGGGACAGTCAAGGTGGGAATGATCACCTGTGCCAGCATGGGTGTCAGTCAATCCTTGTTGAGTTTACAGCCAGCCTCTGGGCACTACTAATTACACTTGACTTGTGAGATCCAGTTCCCCAGATTCCACAGACTTATGAGAACATGCATTGCCTTCCTGTGCCAGATACATTTTATTCATTGCCCTTCAGGTTCAACCATGTTTCCATCAAATACCAAATTCGGTCCTTTTCATGGCTGAATAATATTTCACAGCATAGACGTACCACATTGTCTTGATTCGTTGCGTTGGTCCACGACGGATTCGTATCTTGGGTCTAAGCTTTGCAGCTCTGCAGCACAAGAGGAAGACTCCAGTTGACTGTGGCTTCGCATATTTCACGGTGCTTAAGATATGAACGCAAATGAGCTCAGCATAGAGGTGTGATTGATATTTGTGGTGGATACGCGAGTGACCATGAAGAGGTCAGACGCGGTGTCTGAATCTTATTCTGCTTCATTAATGAGCACAATCATCATAAATCAATGAAAATAAAAAAGACTTATAACATAGAAACTGCCTCTGGGTTTTACCATGCTTTTTATGTATTCTGTGACAATTTTTGAGAAACCTGAAATGCTTTAGATGAGAAATGAGTTTGACTTTCTGATACAATCGGATTTTTTTTTCCCCGAATAAGAAAAATTGCTGGGTGTCTCCCTAAGCTACTTTTCTTAACAGCCTTGGAGACCGTGCGGTGTGAGATGATATTTCAGGGTTGCCCGTGTTAGCTTCCAGCTCCCCCATCCCTGCCCGCCGCCTGTTCCTTCTAATCAGAGTGCATCCATCCTGAGTCCCTCCATCTCTGTGAATGGCTTCTCACTTGGTTTGTCATTTTAAGTACACATTCCCCTCTAATCCTGGCAGCTTTATTGCATTTTCACCTTCTGAGATAGCCTGGGAATTTAATTTGGACTTGATACCGCCATTTCTAGGTTCCGTTCTTTATGGATGGTATTTGGCTTTGAGGTAGACAAAGGCGCTCAAACGGTAACCCTGCTTACAGAGTAGACAGCAGACATGGGATGGGAGAGATGCAGACAATGCTGCCCCTGACATGGCGATCTTACCCACCCTTGCCTGTTGTCGCCCCCCCCCCACTTTCTTATCTCGGGCACCTATCCTGAAAACAAGTTTGTTGTAACTCTGGGTGGTGTTTAGCAAATGCACGCAAAAGATGGGGTCTTGGGGACAGGAAATGAAATACGAGACGGCACAAATGCAATTAATTAAACATGCATGCCATTTCTACTGCGTACAGTCAGTAGATTCAAACTTTTTTTCTTCCCTTGTCATTGTCAAGAAGGAAGAGGCTACATTCTTAATGACCTGTAAAAGATAATCCCTCTGGATGGAAAAAGAGGGACAGTTAGGTGAGGAGCCATTATCATGAAGCCCAGACATATCCGACAGGTGTTCTGTGTGTGGGTCAAGACTAGGTACAGACATATTTCAATGTGTTCAGGGAAGACCCCTTAACCTGTTCCCTCTGGCAGGTTTCGCCTCCTTGTCTTTGCAACTGAAGGTGTTTGCAAATGCAGGCTGTGAAGGCCGCCACTGAAACCTGACCAGAGACAGCTCTCGATTGGATGCAGGGGGCACCTTCACTCTGCACAGAGGATAGAGGGTCAACGCGGGTCTATGAATTGTGTTCTAGCTAGCTACATACTGCCATGGCATCCCAAAGGAGGGGCATCAGGCCACACTGCCACAGCCACGACTGGATTCTTTCCTTTGTTCTTTATTTCCAACTCAAACCCCTTCCTCATACTTGCCCTCATGGTTTGCCTGAAGTGGACCCCTCCAATCCACACATCCAGTGTCACCTGGTTGTTCCTTAGCTCCATTTCCTGTTCCTTGTGAGGCCATCAGCCTGGGGCAGCAGCCCAATAAATATCTAACACTGGGTGGGAAACCTGACCTCAGACTCTTTCCCTCCCCGGCTGTGCTCAGTCCATGTGTTCTCTGAGCTACAGCGAGTGGGAAACCGTGTTTTCCTTCCTCAGTCACCTACTTGGCTAACCCAAATCAACAGGTAGATCTGGGAACAAAGATAGTCACCTCTTTATATAGTCTCATTTCGTATGCTAATTACTACCCCTGTTCTGTTCCAGCCCCCAGCCCCTCTTTCTGAAGGACTTTTACAAAGCGTGCGGTGCCCACACACCCCTGAGACTTTATTGCGCTAACTACATATATGATGGCAAATGAAGGGCGGTTTGAAGCATGGGGCCAGTGAAATGATGCAGGAAGTAAGGACACTTGCTCCCAAGTCCGAGGACCTGAGATTGATGCCTGGGTCCCCCATGGTGGAAAGAAAGAATGGGCTCCCACTAGTTGCCCTCTGACCTCCACGTTCCCACAGAGAATTCCTGCAGATTTTGGACTGGATGAAGAATTAGCAGCAAGCTTACACTTTTCAATACCCACAGGCAGATTGTCTAAAGGTTCAGGAACAGGAAGGGTTAGGGGAGAAACCATGAGGGCTGGAGGCAATTCACAGGAGATGCAGAGGTGAAGAAAATAAGAGCCCTAGACATTTGGGACTGATAATTTTAGCTCTTCCTAGCACCACCTAACATGCCCTCCTTCAATTCCTTAGGTTAGACCTAAATTCCCTTTTTGAACTTTGTTTTCCTTGAGCAACTTTGAAGAGCATTCTCTTACTCGCCTTCCCTGATTTTTAGCTGGCTGACGTACACAGGAGGGTCTGGATCCAGCAACCCCAGCTGAGGGGAGCTGAGTGTTCTGTTTCCTTCCTTGTTCGTCTGCATTACACGATGAATCAGAAGCTCCGCGTTCTGACCCGTCTCTGCCAGCGGAGCCTTGGCGAAAGACATGGAGAGCTGCAATTAGCTTTGCTTGTATTCAATGAGATTTTGGACAGCTACGCCTCTTCTCCAAGCGTGTAGCGCAGCCCAGCCATTATTCATTCTGACCGTGCCTGGAGATGCTTATCCCCCAGAAGTCATTGAAACATTCTATTATCATTTCTCTAGGCTGCTTGCTCCCTGGGCATGTGGGAAGGTGAGCCGCAGGCAAATGGTATTGATGAAGCTTATTTTTATCTTTGATTTTTCAGTGCTCAAAGTGAGAGAAGCAACTGAAACTGGGGATTTGTCCTTGTTCTGTAGTTACGTTAAAAGAGAGAGAGAAAGAGAGTCTCAAGTAAGAGGATTGTTCTGCTACATTCACTAGAAGTCAGTGAATAACAGTTTTCTCTTTTTAGTCCCGGTTAGACATTTGGCAGGTCCCCATCACGTGTGACTCTAGGGAAAAGAACATGGAAGCGGTCATCCTCAAGGGTTATCGCAATATGACAAGAAGCTGGAGAGGCAGGCCTGGGGGTGCACACCTCTAATGCTAGCACTAGGGAGAGGCAGAGAGTATCAGAGTTCAAAGCCATCCATGGCTACACGGTACGTTTAGGCTAGCCTGAGCTACATGAAACTCTGTCTGATAAGACTGCCTCTCAGTCCTTACCAGAAAAGCTTTTCTGGTCAGTAGATGCTGACTAATACAGAGGCTCTCAATTGGTCAAACTTCAGAGAATAAGTATCTGTGGAGTTCTCAGGACTAAAAGGGTTTTTTATATCACACCCATCTCTCCAAGGCTTAGGGAAGGGACTTCATAGAAGAGGAGGCTGGGAAGATTATAATCGCCAGAGTCAGGGAGGGCTGTGATAATAGAGTGACTTCTGGAAAGGACAAGGGCACTATAGTCATGAGCTCACTGCAGCTGGTGTTGCCTGCACAAGATCAAGCCAATCAGCATCCAGCTTAAATGAAGGCGGGGCTTCTGAGCACCACCCCTCAAGAGCCATTGTCATCAGATGGCTAGTAGAAAAGGGAGAGTCCATTTTCTTCCGTAGTGTGGTCCTCTGGCAGGTTAACCATGTTGCAGAAGATGGCTTCACACCCATGTACACTTCAGCAGCTTCAAGTTTGGACTGAGCAGGTGTAAATAGAAGGAATGAAAGGAGATGAGCTTGGAAGAGGGGCACAGTGTGGGGGACCCATGGGGTGTAGGAAGAGTGCAGATGTGATCAGACCACTTTGTATATATGCATGAATTTCTTAAAGAATACATAATTTATAGAGATATGGATAGAAGGTAAATCTTAGGGGAAAGAGAAGGGGACTTGAACCCTGATTTTCCAGGGTCTTCCCCCTTAAGGATTGGTCATCAGTAGTGTCTACTCTGAGGATGCCCTCAACACCTCTTAGGTTTTATTTGCCCTTCATTTCCCCTGGTACTTTTATATATATATATCCCCCAACGTATTGTGTATGTGTGTGTGCATGTATGCGTGTATGCACATGTGCATGCATGTACATGCACACGCAAGTCAGAGGACAACCTCAGGTGTCATCTTTAGGATTGGTGTCCATTTCTTTCTAACCAGGGTCCCAGGCTTTTTTTAAACTTACAGGCATTCATTCAGTAGTAGATTTATTCAACAAAATATAATTATTCACACAGACCATGTCAGGCTGTGGTTAATGAAGCAAAGTGACATCTTCATGAGCCAGCTTCCAATTGGACCCCAATTGGAAATTTCTGGGGTTGGCATGCAGCTCAGTGGTAGGACATTGCCTAGCAGATGTGAGACACTGGACTCTGTCACTTTCACCTCAAACATGGGTGCAGGCCTATGCATGCATGCGTGTGAGTGTGCATGTATGCGTTAGTGTTCTTGTGCGTGTGTATGTGTGCATGCGTGTGTTCAGGTGGCCTGTCTCCATGTGTGTACAAGTATCTTCTTCTGCTTGTGTTCACCTTAGGTTTCTGGTCCCTGAATCCTGCTGAGCTTTGCTGCCTAATTCATTCTAGAATGAACTTGTAACAGTGGAAATGGAACCTCGAGCTTCATGGTTGCTCTCACAGATGCTCCTGGGAGACTGCATTCCAACATTGGGCTGAGTGGGACTGAGAGATGCCCAGACATGGCCCTCGGGCCCGCAGAGCCAGAGCATCTCCCTTTCTCATGCAGTCTCTAAGAGCATCACTGGCATTGCTACCAGCCCATGCCACTCCCTTTCGAGGTCTTCCATTCTGTCATATTTAGATTAACAAAGGAAGGACTGCACATGCTATCCAAGGAGTATGAAGAGGCATCATCCCAGGGTTCTCTAACTCACCTCTGATGTCTGTTGGCCGAGTACCCTGCCTTAGTCATTTCATCCAGCAGGCTGTACCTGGTTGATGGAGATAGCCTTGGTAAACGAGCCTGTACATAGTGCATGCTTCTGTAGGTCTGGTACCGAGGAAAAGCAGATTGGCTGTGTTAGCACCTGACTAGAAAATGGAGTTGTCGATGGCTGTGACAGCTCCCTTGCCAGCCCTGTGCACTGTGGGTGAAGCCTGGTCCGGGGCTATGCAAGATTAGCAGAGAAGTCTTGGATTCCTGCCCAGCAGTGCTGAAACAGTCAGGCTATTGATCCTTCAAACCTTGAAATTACGACTGCAGCCTTCGTACCTGAGTGAATCTGAGTGGGCCATCCCCATGGCTTTATTACCTGAGAGTTGAAGTCTGTTCTGAAGATATGAGGTTTTCCAGACAGGACTCCAGCCTGCCTCTCCTGACTGCTCCTCCTTTTCCTCCTAACCAGGCAGCTGAGGTGGTGGTATTGGGAAGAGCCTCTGGCTGGTATTCCCGCCCCAGGTTGCCTGGGTTCACTCCTAAAGTCTGCTGCTGCTGGCTGGACATCCTTCCCACTCTAGCCCATCCATCTTGGTTTGGGGCTACATTTTGTTAAACATGTGCTTGGTTCCCAGAACGTTTGCAAACATGGGGTGATTGCCACTGAAAGCAAGGGCATCTTTGTAGTAGACTCGAAGTGTTTTCCCGCAAGTTTGTGCAGCACGTGCATGCAGTGTCCACAGAGGCCAGAAGAGGGCATCAGATCCTCTGGAACTGGAATTGACGACAATTGTGAGCCACCATGTGGGTGCTGGGAACTGAGCCTGGGTCCTCTGTAAGAGCAGCCAGTGCTTTTAAGCACTGAGCCATCTCCCCAGTCTCATTAATAACACATTTTGAGTTTTAACTTTCTGACTCTTACATCAGTTTCTCAGTTTCATACAAACCCAAGCAGGGAGTTGAGCTATTGCCTATTCCTGCTCAATGTATCAATGGAGCAGAGTGGCTATTAAGGTTGTGTGCTCTGAAGGCAGCTGTCTGGTTTGAGTTTCAGTTTGATCATATGTTCCACCCTGCTTCCTCAGAGGGCCATCTACCTCATGAGTGTAGTGAAGACCCCAGAAGGCACAGAGGCATTGGATGGAATCATGCCATGTGTAAGATAACTGGCTGACCCATGCCTCCTGGCCTTTGTGTAAAATAAACACTCAGTGAGGCTGGACAGATAGTGCAGCAGTTAAAGACACATACTGCTCTTCCAGAGGACCTGAGTTCAGTTCCAAGCTCCCACTTCAGATGGCTTACAAGTACCTGTGACTCCTGCTCTAGGAGATCTGATGCCCTCTTCAGACCTCTATAGGATCTTCACTCAAGGGCACATACCTATACACAGATATACCCATACACAGACATGTCAGTACACACACACACACTGATACACAGACATACTCATACACAGACACACCCATTCACAGATATAACTATACATGAGCATACCCATACACAAACATTTCAGTACACACACATACTGATACACAGACATACCCGTACACAGACACAGACACACACACACACAGGCACACTCATACACAGGCACACTTACACACAGACATACCCATATACAGACACACCCATTTACAGATATAACTAACTACACATGAACATACCCATACACAGGCACACTCATACACAGGCACACTTACACATAGACATACCTATACACAGGTACACCCATACACAGACATACCCATACATATCCATACACAAATACACCCACACAAGACACATCATTAAAAATAAATCTTAAAAAAAACCCATACTCAAATGTGTGAATCTTCACATTTAATAATGCCTGTTTGTATAGGCAGACTATTTCCAAAATAACACATTAATCAGTGATGGAAATGAGGTATAGAATAACAGAGAATTTTAATTTTACGCCAGTTTATACTGCTTGAGTATTTGTTATAATACATATGTATTATTGCCATACAAATTACTTAATCAAAGCCTCATCTATAATAATCACCCAATAAATGTTATTTTCAACCCCAATGCTATTTTCGATAGTAAATCTGGTCACATTAAATTGCTTCACTGTGAGTGGTACGTGTGTGGTGGGAGATTGGACAGAGATTTCTATAAGCAAAGATTTCCCCATTTAGTGATGAATTAGTTTGGACCCTGGTTGCTGGATACAGAATCAAACAAGATTAGACAAGACTTGGAGAGGAATAGAGTGAAATGGAGAAAATGAATTGATTGGCTTAAGGCTCAGAAAGTCCATGGGGACATTTGGCTTCTGAGTCCAGCTGAAGGGTACAGCTGGGGGAAGGGGGTGCGGATTGCACTGCACAGCTACCTGCAAGTTCCCATCATGTTCTCTGGATCGGCACGTGAGTCCTCTGAGCCTGGGAGCATGGGCAATGCCGATCCTTTAAGCTTTGCGGGGAGGAGTTCTGCTTGAGAGTGGGGCAGCTTTACGTAAACCTTGGGGAAAGATAGACCCCAAAATACTTGGTGTAGCATTGCCAAAATGGGAAAAGGTATTGACTGTTTTTAGATAAAAAGGACACCACTAACCAAAGTCCAACCTAAATATCTCTCTCTCTCTCTCTCTCTCTCTCTCTCTCTCTCTCTCTCTCTCTCTCTCTCTCTCATTGTGGGTGTCTGTGGCATAGCTTTCATGTGGAACTTAGAGAAATGGTTTTGTGGATTGGTTGTCTTCCACCTTTATGTGGGTTCTGGAGATCAAACTCAGGTCAGCCATTTTGCTTAGCAAGGACCTTTACCTGCTGAGCCTTCTCACCAGCCCCTCAACTTTTTTCTTTTCGAAATTTGCTTATTTTGTACATTTTCATCTTAGTTTATCTGTGTGTTGACCATATTTCCCATATATTCCCCTGCCCTCCCCCCAAGGCAGTTTCTCTTCTGGTTCCCAGTTTCATGTGGCCTATACCTATCTGAGAGGAACATTGGGTATTGACCTTCCGAGTCACGTTGAAGTCACTTAATATGGTTATCTTCAGTTGCACCCATTTTCTTGAATAAGATGATGTTACGTTTTTATGGCTGAATTCCATTTTACACACACACACACATACACACACCCTACACCCCACATTTTTCCCATTCATTCCTCTGTGGATTGACCCCTGGGTTGGGTCCACAACTCAACAACAGTGAATAGAATCGGAATGAACATGGACATGCAGGTGTCTCTCTGATGCATTCACTTGAAGTCTGTCTTGGGGTTTTATTGTTATAATGAAACATCATGACCAAGAGAAACTTGGGGAAGAAAGGGTTTATTTCATCATGCAACTTGTAGTCCAGCACCCAGGGAAGTCAGTGCAGGAAGGAACTCAAGGCAGGAACCTGGAGGCAGGAACTGAAGCAGAGGCCATGGTCACTGCTTACTGACTTGCTCAACCTGATTTCTGTATTTTATTTTTTTAAAGCTGATTTCTTATAGAACCCAGGGCCACCTGCCCAGGGGTAGTGAACTGAGTTCTCTTACATTAATTATCAATCAAGAAAATGCTCCAACATCTTCCACATAGGCCAATTTGATGGGAACATTTTCTCAATGTTTCTCTTCCCAAATGACTCTAGCTTTTGTCAAGTTGATATAAAACTAACCAAGCACAGAGTCTTTTTGTGATTATCCAGGTCATATGGCAGAATGGCAATCAGAAAAAAAAAAACAAGTAGCAACAAATACTGGGAAAAACGTGGACAGAGGAAACACTCAGAAATAGTTGGTGTAGTATGATTTAATCCAGGTGCTGCAGAATTCAGTACGGAAGCTTCTGTGAAAACTGTAAGTCAACGTTGAATACACACACACTGAGAAAGCAGAATTGCTAGCCCACAAAGAAGAAAAATTGGAGTATGAGGTGTGATAAGGCCATGCCTGTATGTAGTATGTGGGCTTTATGTCCCCAGGTCTCGCTGCCGCCATTAGCTCCTGGTATATTTAGTGGAGGGTCGTCTATTTAGATGTTCTCCACCCCGTTTAACAGTACTCATGTTCCCACGCCATGCAGACAAAACTCTTCCTTGGTGTCCTTGCTCTGTACAGAAAAGCTCCCTTTTATTTCCTTAAAATAAGAATTAAGTGCTTTACCACAAACCCTGTGAGCAAGTGGGTACCATCTCCCAGGAAGCATCTCATAACTGACCAGTTTCCCAGGGCCACACGGGTAACCTGACAACTTATAGCTCAAAAGTGAAACCCGGTACTTTTCCTCACTAATTTTAACACACACAAAAAAAGAGATTCTTGAGATAAACCCAGCAAGTTTTGTAGTCTGATGTTCTCTTAGATGTTATAAACTCTTAGTGCAAGAGACGCTTAATGCATTGATGGGTCCCAGGTTGGCCGCAGCTCTGCGCTATTGTAAGTTCCTCTTTACAGATTAACTCCAAAGGTTTTGCTCTCAATAATTGCCCATTCCTTGAAGGCTTTGGCCCCCATTTCCCTTATCTGAAACAAATGCATAATTCACCAGGAAATCAAAGTCACTGGGCACCCAGTGAGGGAACAGGAGAGCAGTGATGGGCACAAAACATTTGCTGATAGACCTGGAGGGGACATGGATCATTTTATTCAAATCCATTGTCTGGATTGGGCACAGGATCGCCTCTGCTGCTGGACACCCAGGATGTTTGGTCTGGCTCTATGCTGTGAATAGAAAGAAATGGGTATTGATGAATGACTGGCACAGATGGAGGCTTTTCAGTTTTCATAGAACTTGTAACGTGAATTATTGCATTTGATATTTACAAACTGCAGGTGATGGCACTAGACTAGAAAATTCAGTTTCAAATAAACTCAATTTCATGAAGTTCCACTTCTACTAAACTCAGAGCGGGAATGCCATATTTTGGCTCCCGTCCTAGTGGACAAAAATTGACATGTCAGTCACTGATTGATGGAGGCATGCATAGAAACCAGCAAGGCTCCCACAAAGAGATGCCCAGGTGGGACAGGCAGAGGTTGAATAGGAGCCCAGAACTGAGCCCATGGGGGGTTGCAAGAAAGACCAGGGCAAACAATGGTGCCAACAAAATGTGAACTGAGTCTCAGATCCCACCGATTGTGGCTCTTTGGAAATGTGGGTCCAGCTGGGGTTATCACAGTTCTTTAACTGGGAGGAAGAAATTCAGATACACAGGCAAAATGTTCAAGCAGCTATTGATTAATTTTATCGATTTGTTTTGGTTGTTGTTACGGGATCAAAGGCAGAGACCTTCATGGATACTTGGCCAGCGCTCTTACAACTGAACTATACCCACAGTACCGAGAATATTTAAAGCATCAAAGCAGGCACACCTGTTATTTAGGCATTTGCTAACTCCAGCTCAGTGTTTGAGTGACTGATTCTTGGTGTGTGTTAAGAAACCCAAGCGGATATGAACTGTGGCACAAATCCTAATTGGTCTTGGAGTCAGATATTGGGGGTGGGGGAGCTGAAAGATCAGAGAAGAAGCTAGCCACTAGAGAGACCTTTCTCCTCTACTGAATCCTCAGACCAAAGTGGGCAAGATCCTGTCTACGAATCCTCAGACTGAATGCCCTGAGCTCCTGTTTCCTCCCGCCTTATATTCCTCTTTCTGCCCTGCCACATCACTCCCGTCTCTACCTCCTTAGTGCTGGGATTAAAGGCATGGGATCCCAAGGGCTGGGATCAAAGGTGTGATCTCTGTTTCTCTTTCAGACTGATTCAATCTCATATGGCCCTGGTTAGTCTTGAGCTCACAGAGAGCCGTCTGCCTGTATCCCCCAAGTGCTGGGAATGAAGGTGTGTGGCACCACTGCCTGGCCTCTATGACTAACTAGTGTGGCTAGCTCCGCACTCTGAACTTCGGGCAGGCATTATTTGTTAGATCACAAACAAAATATCACCACAATGCACAGGTCTAAATCAGTTGGTTTATCAAAGTGCATTGAATGCACTCAGGTGTGTAGAAAGGTATTTATTTTGAGAGTTGCATGTTTGTAGTTCAGGGCTGGAAACACTCAAATATGTACTAAAAGGGAATTGAGTACATGACTATAGTAGTCATATTTAACAGATGTCACGTGGCCATCAGAAATTATGGCATGATTTAGGAAAGACACCCTGGATATAGAGTCAAACCTAAACATTTTAAGACATCATGATAATTACTGTTCCATGAGGCAAAAGGACTGTCCCCAAGAGGACCCGGTGCCTGGATTTACACACACACACACACACACACACAGACACACACACCTGCACGCACTCCGTCTCTCTCTCCCTCCCTCCCTCCCGCCTTTTCTCCCTCCCTCTTTCAACCATTACATTCTCCACAGAAGGACTTTTATCACCTGTCACTGTAATTATCCTTGGTGGAACTGTGTATATGGTAATTTTTCAATCTGACTTACTCCCTATATTTACAAACTGATCTACTGTTTAGGATCTCTATAAAATTCCAAAAGGAAAAAATGGCCTTCCAAGAATAAGGAACATAAACTTCAGCATTATCTGAAAGGCCAAGGCCAAGGAACACTTAAAGCTGCGACCCTCAATGCCACAGGGGCCCCAGTAACTGTGTCACTGCACGTCTGCAAGCATTCTTTGACATTTATTTGCAGTCCTGAGATTGAACATGGGGCTTTTCACCTGTCAGGCAAGCGCCCTTTCAGTGATCTCCACCCCACCCTATGTGTGTGTGTATGTGTGTATGTATGTGTGTGTATGGTGTGTGTGTTTGTGTATGTATATGGTGTGTATGTACGTGGTGTGTGTATGTGTATGTATGTGGTGTGTGTGTGTGGTGTGTGTATGTGTGTGTGGTGTATGTGTATGTATGTGGTGTGTGTGAGTATGGTATGTATATACGTGGTGTGTGTATGTGTATGTATGTGGTGTGTGTGTATGTGTGGTGTGTGTGTGTGTGTGTACACCACCCTAAACTGAGATACTCAGGCTCTGTACACACCAGATGCAAAGTGAAGGTGTAGCCAGGTGAAGCCAGAAGCTGGAGTCCGAGAAGTGTGGGAACTGCAGTGGGGGATAGAAGGGGCTTAGGAGGGTGACCCCAAGGACCATGAGATGGATGCCAGCAGCATTGCTCCATCTGACCTGTATCTGAACATTCCAGAGTTAAAAATGAAGTTCACGGTTGATAAATAAACAGTATTCTGATCTCCCATGGTAACAAATACACCGTCCGAAGCACCTGGAATGTCAGGCAAGGTGCCGAATTATCAGACTCCACCCAAGACTTGGCTTTGACATCTGCCACCTCAGTGAGAACCAACTTTGGCCAAAATTTCTTTCCTGGTCTCTTTTGGCCCTCAACTCCTCCCCAACCACGAGACTGCATATGCCACTGGGGAGAAGGACCCTTGGGAAGGGGGGGTTCCCTGGGTGTTCTGCAGCTGCTCTGGCCTCACCTGTTCCAGGGCAGGACATCCTCAGAAATGGAAAAGGGATGGAGGTACATAGACCTGAAGTGAGTTTGCCCCATCTACTTTGCCTGCTTTGGGATTCGGCTGTGACAGATACTGATAACCCCCAAGGCACCCCCACAGTACCCATAGTGCACTGGGAGGCCTCCCATGAGCAAAGGCAAGAATGGGTGGCCTTTCCTGGGGTTTGGTCATTGGAATCTCAGAGTTCAAGCCTGCAAAAGAGCTGCATGCCTGATAGGAATGAGCAGGTAATGCCGTGATAGCCGTTTAAGCTTGTGTTGGGTTTTCTGGAACTTCTCCACTGTCCCCTGAGGTCTCCAAAGGAAGAAAACCCCGTCTGTCCACATTGGTTTACATGCTCATCCAGGTACCACTTATCCGTATCTCCCTGCCTGTCTCCATGCCGTGTCTTCTCTGGTGGTTCCCATGAGATGCCTGGAGTGCTGTCCATAAGGGTGACAAACTTCACCCTAATTTCAAGTACCTGTCTGGCCAACTGGACACTTTGTCCTGTGGGAGTAGAAATGAGGCCAGTCCTCTGAACGGTGGGGCCTGGCCTAGTACAGCACCTCCTGCCACTCAGCAAGAGACCCATAATACCTGGAATTAGTGTCATAAGAAGTTAGATTATTTTGAATTTTCGCTTATTATTATATTATTCTTTCTTGTGTGTGGCAACTGGTTTTTCCCAAACAAAAGTAATCAGTGCTTAGACATGATTAGAGACGAGGTGTGAACCCCAGACTGTTTCTGACTTGCCAAGAGATGCAGCAGAGAAGGAAGGAGATAACAGAGGGATGTCCATGTGCTTTCTCCAAACCCAGAACTGGAAGAAAGCATGACGGATGCTCTTACAAAAGCAGCAAGTGGGATGAGCTTTGTCCGGGACCCAGTAGAGACTGTTCAAATTCCCAGAGTTCAAGAGCCTCCTCAGACACGTTGGATTTGTGGACTTTCTGAAGCGTGTGTTTGTGCGTGTGTGTGTGTGTGTGTGTGTGTGTGTGTGTGTGTGTGTGTGTGTAAACAACAGGATAGAGCTAACAAATTCAGAGCAAGAATTCGAATCGAAGGACACGGGAAACTCCTGGGTGGAGCCCTGTTGCAGGTTTTAGAGAAGTTCGTGCACAAGCATGCATGAGTCATGCATGTGCAAGCCAAGTTAGAGCTCAGGCATGGAGAAATAAAGATACCTTTAGGGAGGTTTTTCCAGGGAAGGGCACTTTTCCACAGGCCTCTGTAAACCCCCTGAAGTCTTCCAGCCTGGCCACGGAGCGCCAGCCCCCGCGAGCCCCAGCCCTATGCCGGTGTTCCTCGTCAACATGACGTGAGTGTTGACACGGTGTTTTGGCAGGAAATAGACATGTCGGCTTCCATACAGAGCCGCCCGGTTCTCCTGTTTATGCTCATCTGAAGTGACATCCCCGGCTGAGCGTGGAGATGAAATGGCATTTCTAAAACCAATTTTCAAGTGTTTCGACTTCAGTAAAGTGTGGATCACATTCAGATGATGGGAAATTTAATTTGTCACTGATTCAGATGTCACAAGATCAGAGAATTGTAAGCGTTCATTGAGAATTCCAATTAGCCTTGCTCATCAGAGATAAGTATTTCGTATCCAAGCAGGTTCCCCGTCCTTATGTCCAGGCTCCATATAGATTAAACACAATTCTCAGGGTGAGACCCAGGCATCTGGTTAGTTTTTCAGCCAACCCCAGCATAAGGTAAGAGAGGATGCTGAGCACGCTCGGATGAATTTGTCCTTTAAAGAGGAAATGTCATGACATGTGCCTGAAAACATTTTGAGGGGTGCTTTGTTTAATGAGGATGAAGAGAGGATCCATTTTAAAGCCTTCAGGTTATTTGAACTTCAGAGTGAAGGGAATTTCTGGAAATTTAAGCAGATGAGGTACCCTGTACGGTATTCACTCATATAAGTACATATGTACACACACGTATAAACACACATGTATAAACACACATACAACATACACATGTATAAATTCACTCACATACTCACATGTGCTCACACACATGAGTACTCATGTGCACACATATGTACATGCATGCACATAGCTAAGTGTGCTCCCAGGTATATGCATGCATGCACATGTCCATGCGTTTACACATACATGCATACATGCGCTCTTACACTCACATACACTCAGATATATGCATACACACATACATAACATGTATGCTCCTACACATATGCATACCTTCTTATTTATACCCATACACACACTCAGGCACATACATACACATATATACACATGTGTACAGCGTATTTAGTCTCAGAGATAAGATTGGATGTCTGTCCTCTTAGTAAAATGCGCCTGAGAAGGAGCCACATAGCTAGATTCAAAGTCCTAGACATGAAGGTGGCAAAGGCCCCTGAAACTTTCCTCAGAACTAACCAGGTCTAATACAGCAAAACTGATGCTGCATTTTAAAGTCAATCAGAGAACCTTGGTGCACCACAGAGTTCTCAGAAACAGGTGGATGAGCTCCCCAGACTGATCCCTCTTGACATAGTCTTGCCATGCATTCACTGCATCTAGTTTTCATGCAGTGTTGCATGCACTGAGTGAACTCTCTTCAAAGTGCATATAAAAATTTAGTCATCTGCACCGACCACTACCATCAGCTCAACTGCCCCCAACCCCTGAAGACAATCATAGTCTTCTTGTTTCTGAGAGGTGCTTACATTGCACACATGCCTGTATTTAACAGTTTCTGTGAACTTGGAGCCTACGTGATGCTTCTGAATGCTCTTCCACTACCTGCCGTGTGCTCGCTCTTCCCGATGGGTGGAGAAGACTCCCCTTATGGCATTCCTCACGTCGCATCCCTACTATGAATCCAGTACTATTAATTCCATTATTTCTCAGTGGGTGGACATTCCAGCTGCTTCTAGCCCCTCATTCCACAAACAATGACAGACTATCACTAGAGATGTCTCCATGACGGAAGGGAGCCCAGGTAAGATGCTTGCACAGCTGGGAGCTGACCAAAGCAACTGAGCCAGAGTCACCTGTCTGGGACTTCATTCTTGAAACCCCTAGGGTCTCTCAGTTTCCCCAAGTGGCTAAGGTCACTGGGTCATGAAGGTCAAGGGGAAAACTGGTATTCCGCATTCTTCTAGCATCCTATTGGCTAGAGAAGACCACATGGCCAAGTTCAGCTCTCCTGTGTGATGGAGAGAGATGGGTTGTATTTCACAGGGGTCTCCAAAGAGAATGCTCACCTGTTGGAAGGCTAGGTGAAGTTCTGACTTTTATAGGCAACACCATTTAATTTCCCTGAAAGCTGCAGCAATTAACATTATACCTGCTAACAAATTCTAAACCTCATAGCCCAAATCAATGCCATAGTAAATGTTAATTTTATAAACTTGACAATATTACGGCTGAAACTGTCTTTTAAATCCTCATTTCCTTCTTCACCAGTAGGAGTGAAAAATCCTTTCTTGTATCCATTTGGTAAATCATAATTCATCTTCTTCATTTTTTTACAGTATTGAGATGAACTCAGTACTTACATATGTCAGGCAAATGTCTACTGCTGACATACACATCCAACCCCCTTTGTGCTTTTTATTTTGAGATATGGTTTCACCAAGCTCCCTTGAACTCATACTGTAGCCCAGCCTGGCTTTGCAATCCTCCTGCCTCAGCTTCCCAGTTAGCTGGGATGACAGACCTCTCATCAGCCCTGGCTCTGATTTTTTTCTTTCAATATTGTTTTAATTATTTTTTTCTGTCTAGAGGCAAGCTCATTGCATAGTTTGCCAGTGTCTCTGTATAGTGAATTGTTCCTAACTTCTGCTTTAATATACTTGCCTGTTCTGGGATTCTAGACTTGGGATGTGGCCTGCACTTTGGTCAGCTCCCTCTTCTCTTTATCTGCTCATGCCAATTTTAGACTGACCCGTGTTTCAGGGTGTCATTGCCTGGCTGCTTCTGGCTATATCGTGATTCCTGTAGTGTTCACACACCCTCCTGGGTTCCCCAGCACCCTGCTACATAAACCATGATACAAGGTCAGTCACTACCCACCTTTCTCTGTGTTCCTTCATGAGAACACTTCTGGAAGGCATCTCAGAAGTGACTGTGAGGACCATAGGAGATTTGCAGCCTTGATGTGAGCAACTCCTGATAGCTGCAGCATTCCCAGGGGCACTATCTTCTGCATGGGCTGGCTTTCTTGCTGTGTTGTTCACTTTTCTCAGCTTAGTATACACAGCCCCTGGGATTCCACGTTCTTCCATTGCCCCTCAGGAGATGACTGACTATGTGTTTTTCCAGGAAGGTGTGAATCAGAACCAGATGGCCATGCCTCATGCAACAGTCCCTTCCCTGCAGCAAGGCTCTTCACTGGGGTGTGTTCAGGTGTCTACATAGCATCCTCGACCTGGGTGGCTAGACAGCCAATCTCCTTCCTATCCATGCTCCTCCTCAGTAGAGTCTCTGTGCAGCAGCAGAAGGACTCTGCCAAATCCTATCCCATCTGTGTTTGCGAGCCCTGGTGGCCCCTTTCCTCACCCAAGAAAAGTAGCAATGTCTCTGTACCTCCCCCATTCGTTAAGCTATGAGTCCTTCTCAGTGTGGTTCCTCCCTCGCCCTCTTACTCTGCTCTCTCTTGTGGGCTCCCTCATCCCCTCTTGGCTTAGCCCTCTGGGGCATCATCGTGCTTCTTCTCAGAGCAGAGTGAGGACTTTCAGGATCAGTCTCAAATCCAGTGTTCTAGGCGCTGCCATCATCTCAGTCCTGCTCCAGGATGCGTTCTTCCACACAGTCACATTCTCGTTTTCCTTTTTAATTCAGTCTGGATCCCTAGCCCTTGGGACTCTGCCACCCACGTTCAAGGCAGATCTCTCCCTTCACTTAATCCTCGCAGGAAAAGCTCTCATAGGTACATACCAAATGTGCCTTATTAATGCCCTGGTGTTTCTTTTTTAATTTAATATTTTTTTATTCTTTCGAGAATTCTACATTGAGTATTTACATCACCCCCTGCACCAGACAACCCCCGCCCCCCGTGTCTCCCACTCCTCCCAATTCATGACCTCTTCTTTGATTATTATTGTTAAATATGTCCACATGTACATATTTTCTATGTTGTTCATTAATACGTCCTAAATACTCCAGCATCTTCAGTACCTATTGTAGTGAATATTGACAGGAACCCAGTTAGTATTCAGGTTAATGACATAAGCAAATCACACCTGACCCCACCTCCCTGGAACTCTAGATTCTGGTCTTGGCTCCTAGATGTTCAGCCAATGAGAATCCCTTTCTCTGGCATTCTGAAATCAAGATACTTCTATAGTAGCTAATGGCCTTAGAATGGATGCAAACATTTGAAAACAGACTCAACCTTCCCATTCTGTCCCTCTTGATAAAAAGGAAATGGTCCCCAGCAGAACTGACCACAAATGCAGTTGTTTATCCTTAACAGTGATTGGTTGTTGCAATTAGGTATTTTAGATAGTTGCAATTAGGTATTTTAGATAAGATAGTTAGTTTAGGTCCTCCCCCCTCCGTCCATGTCTAGGAAGGTGAACGTCCAAACTGGCTGGAAAAGAAAATAAATAAAAATAAAAATATCCCTATTGTTTACAAAAAAAAAGATAGTTAGTTTAGAAGACTCAGCTCATACTGGCTTTAAAAAATGACTTAAGTTTTGTTTATGGTCGTCATGGTTTTAAGAAAAATGCCAAATTTGTTTCCCTTGCACCTGAGAAATAAGATGGGTTAAATTTTAATTTTAATATCATCTTAAATGATGATATTTTCCTGAGTTTCTCAAGCCTAGTCTCTTTTTGATCGTATTGAAATATATACAGTCATTTAGAAGGTCCAACTTAAAAACTGCCTAATGGGATATTAATTCAGCAAAGTTAGACGTGTTATTCCTGACTGAGAGAGTGATCACCATAGCATAGGACTGAATAGAAAGGGTTGTTCATGAGTCCTAAGTCATGCTGACAAGATCAAGTCAGAGTGGCCCAGCTCAGGGTCCCACTCACTTCTTCCATTTTTATTTCTGTTGCTGGGATAAAACACCCTGACCAAAGCAACCTAGTTAGTAAAGGGATTGTTTGGCTTAGAATTCTAGGCTACTGTCCATAATTGAGAGTGGATGAAGGCAGGGACACAAGCAGCCAGTCACATTACATCCACAGTCAAGAGCAGAGAGAAATAAACAGATCTCGCTTGTTCTCACACAGTATTCTCCTGCCTTATTTAGATCAGGTCCCCTTTGCCTGGGGAATGGAGCCTCCCAAAATGGGCCTTGCTGTCTCTTCTTATACCAACTAGCAATAAGACAGCCCTCCCCACAGATGTACCCAATGGCCAAACTGATCAAGATAGTTGTTGATTGTCTTCTTAGGTGATTCTAAATTGTAGCAAGTTGACATTTAAAACTCACGAGCACAACACCCAAGTTATTGTCACCTAAGCAATGTGTGGAACACACAGAGAGGAGATATAGCCTGTGAGGAGTTGTGTGGGATTTGTGTAAGGGACCCATGATTATATTTAAGTATATCCTAGGTCACTTCATTGATCAAACCATGGACTCCCATGTGTCCTTCTTCATTTTCATTGCTACCACCATTGCTTCTCACCATGATGATTCCTGACAAAAAGGAGTTGGCACACATTTCCAAAGGTGCTCTGCATACATGTGGACATGTACGTATGCAGACTTGCATGCATGTAGATATGCAAATCTAGTCACCTTCTATTTATTGGCACAGAATCATACTCTTTGCTTCTTGCACTTACAGAGACGTGTTAGTTGGTGTTCGTGGGTTGGAGACCAGGGATGTTAGATGCCCTGTGATGTGGATGGCAGATTCAGTCAGCAGAGAAAGCAGTCATTCACTCCACACATTCTCCAAATAGCCTCACAGGCAACTGGCAAAGGATGAATAGCTACCTACAGATAGCTGCTTCTCAAACTCAACTTCTTTTAACCCATAAGTCAGAAGTATGTCCACATAGCTTTACTACAGATGAAAAATTGTGAGGATTCTAGCCATTGGTTAAATCAAGGAAAGGGAAAGGCAGAAGTGGCTCAGCAGTTAAGACCACTTGCTGTTTTTTCAGAGGAACCAAGTTTGGTTCCCAGCGTCTATGTCAAGTGGCTCACAATTGCCTGTAATTCTGTAACTCTAGAAGATCTGACATTCTCTTTTGGTCTCTGTGGAAACCCACACTAATGTGAACATTTTCACACATAGATGCACCATAAATGTAATTAAATATAACTTATTTTAAATGAAGAAAAGTTTGCATTTGGTCTTTTCTGGATATATCAACAAATGTCCAGTATTCCAGAAAAATCCTGCCAGTACACACACAATCACACTCCTGGCTCTGGGAATGGTAGAAGTCCTTGATTGCCTGGCTGTGCCTTTCAGAGCGGTTACATGCTCATTTGCATATCAAAATCTATGCTGTCTTATTATGACGCTTTCCTCCTGTTTTTCCTCTTTAATATGAGAAGTTATTATATTTCCTTTGCATTATGCATGCAGATAATTGTGTCATCTACGAGTTTTGTCTCAGAGATGAAAGAGGTCAACACAGCATCTTTGTTATAGAAGGGTGACACTGGGCCCAATTAGTTTGAGATAAAAATCAACAACTGTCTTCAAGCTCTGACCACATTATCTCCCTTTTCTCTCCTTTAGAAATGTCCTTCATATCTTCTCAAAAATGAGAACATAATTTGTGCAAAGAAACTCTTTTCCTTTTTTCAGTTTTTGACTGTTCATATGTGTGTAAAGTATGTTTTTGCATGTGTGTGGACACACGCATGTGTGGAGGTGTGTGTGCACGTGTGTTTGGAGGCTGAGGTTGATCTTAAGACTCACCCTTAGTCGCCCACCTTATGCATTGAGGAAGGTCAACTTTCCTGACCTGTGTTCTACAGGCCATGGTTATTGCCATAGACATCTGAGTGGACATAATGAGAGGCCAGACCAAGCTCTATATCCTGACAGTGGTCAAGAGACTTCAGATTGAGCCCCTACTAACAGTCAGGTCTACAGACATCAATGTCAGGGACCTTATTTGATGCCATCAGTTTCTCTGTTGGTTTGTGAATAATATTTATCTCTGAGTTTGACTGTGCGCAACCCTAAGCAGCGAGTGATTACAGTCATATCACCCCACGGATGGGCTGATGTAAGAACTAAGGGAAATAAACTATCTGAAGTATTGGGCATGAACATAGTGTCATGGTTCATGGCCCAGAGCAAGTACCACACAGCTGATATATTCACTGTCTTAGGAGCTATAAGCATTCAGGCATCTGTCAAAGTGTGACTCTGTTACTACACATCTGGACACTGTTTTTCCCAAAGCACGCTGTTACAATGCAGATGCTTTTAGAAAGTATTATCCAGAAGACAACAAGAAGGCTCAACCAGTAAAGGTGCTTGCTGCCAAGTCTGATGACCTTAGTTTTCTCTCCAGAACCCACATAGAGGAAGGAGAGAGAAGGAGAGAGGAGGGAGAGGAATGAAGAGTCTAAATGAAGCCCAAGTTAGGAAGACAAACAAATGGTTGACTTCACTACCTGCCCAGAGTGCATAGAAACTAGTTAGCCTAGACAATTGGTCAATCTTATTTCTTAGCATGTATGTTTGGGGGAAACAGGGGAAAAAGAAGAGATGTTCTCAATCAGGAACAGGACAAGGTTGTCCACTCTCTCCATATATATTCAATAGAGTACTTGAGGTTCTAGCTAGAGCAATAAGACAACGAAAGGAGATCAAGGGGATATATATTGGGAAAGAAGAAATCAAACTCTCACTATTTGCTGACGATATGATAGTATACATAAGTGACCCCAAAAATTCTAGCAGGGAACTCTTACAACTCATAAACACCTTCAGTAATGTAGCAGAACACACAATTAACTAAGAAAAATCGGTAGACCTCCTATATATAGATGATAAACAGACTGAGAAAAAAAATCAGAGAAGCAGAACCCTCCAAAAGAGTCACAAATAACATAAAATATTTTGTTGTAACTCTAGCCAAACAAGAAAAAGACCTGTATGACAAGAACTTTAAAACTTTGCAGAAAGAAATAGAAGAAGACAACAGAAAATGGGAAGATCTCTCATGCTCTTGGGTAGGTAGAATTAATATAGTACAAGTGACAATTTTACTAAAAGCAATCTGCAGATTCAGTGCAATGCCCAGCAAAATCCCAGCAAAATTCTTCACAGACCTCAAAAGAACAATACTTAACTTTGTATGGAAACATAAAAAATCCAGGATAGCCAAAACAATCAGTACAACAAAGGAATTTCTGGAGAGGCATCACAATCCCTAACTTCAAACTCTAATATAGAGCTATAGTACTGAAACCAGCCTGGTATTGGCATAGAAACAGACAGAAGGACCAATAAAATCAAAGATCCAGATATCAATCTACACAGCTACAAACACCCGATTTTTGACAAAGAAGCTAAAAACATAAAATAGAAAAAGAAAGCATATTCTACAAATGGTGCTTGCATACTGGATATCAACATGTAGAAGAATACAAATAGATCCATATCTATCCCCATGCACAAAACTCAAGTCCAAATGGATCAAAGACCTCAACATAAAACCAACCACACTGAACATCATAGAAGAGAAAGTGGGATCATTTCCTAAATACAACCTCTTTAGTGCAGACACTGAGAGCAACAATTAATAAATAGGACCTCCTGAAGCTTCTGTAAAGTGAAGGACACTTGTTACACAGTCAACAAGACAAAATGGGAGCTTACAGATGGGAAAAGATCTTCACCAACCCCACATCTGACAGAGAATTGATCTCCAGAGTATACAAAAAACTCTAGAAACTTGACATCAAAAGAACAAATAATCTAATTTAAAAATGAGCTACATATCTAAAGAGAGAACTGTGAACAGACAAATATCCAATGACTGAAAGACTCTTAAGAAAATGTTCAACATCCTTAACCATCAGAAAAATGCAAATCAAAACAACTGAGATTCCATATTACACCTGTCAGGATCCAAGATCAAAAACACTGATGACAGCTTATGTTGAAGAGGATGTGGAGTAATGGAAACATTCCTCCATTGATGGGGGGAATGTAAACTTGTACAGCCACTTTGGAAATCATTATGGTGATTTCTCAAAAAAATTAAGAAACAATCTACCCTAAGACCCAGCAATACCACTTTTGGGTATATATCCAAAGGATGCTCAATCATTCCACAAGGACATGTGCTCAAGGACATGTGCTCAACTATGCTCAGAGCAGCATTGTTTATAATAGCCAGAACCTGGAAACAACCTAGATGACCCTCAACCAAAAAATAGATAAAGAAAAATGGTAATTTACATAATGGAGTACTACACAGTGGTAAAAATAATAACATCTAGAAATAAGGTAACCCAAACCCAGAAAGACAATTATAATATGTACTCACTAGTAAGTGGCTTATAGACATAAAGCAAAGAAAACAAAACAATCTATAGTCCAGAACCCCAGAGAACCTAGACAACAATGAGGACCCTAAGAGAGACATACATGGATCTACATAGGAAGAAGAAAAAGACAATATATCCTGAATAAATTGGGAGCATGGGGGGGTCACAGAAGAGAGGAGAAGGGGAGGGGGAGTAAAGAAGGGGAGCCAAAAAATGTATAGCTCAATAAAAACAATAATAAAATCCTTTTAAAAAAAAAAGAAGAGCTGTCCTCTAACCCCTATATATCTGCTGGCATGTGTGTACAAATTAAGTAAATGTATACCATTTTAAAGAGTAGTTGGCATCTAAGAAATGCCTAAGCCATACACTGGTGAATTAGTATAGACATATTAAAGGAGAATAGTTCTAAAAGAAGAAAGTAAGACAGGATGATTTACTTCGTCAAGCAATGCATTTGAAAGCCTAGATGCCACTGTTGGATTACCCAGAGTTCCTCCAAACAAGCAGAATTCATGGGCCAGCATTGGCTCAGTGGTCGTTTGTGCAGATATGTGATTCAACAGGCATCTGATGTGTTGACCCGGTCAGCACTGTCGTCAATGGATTTTTGGATTGAATCACTTAGCATCACAGTTGTGTATCTAATGGATTGACCACTGAGGGTTATAGATGTTTCTCTAAGGGGTTGACTCACTCCGGGTTAGAGCTGTTTATCTAGCAGGTTGACCCAGTCAGGGTCATGGTCATCATATATCTGAGGGATTTGACCCTCTCAACATCACAGTTGTGTATCTGAGGGGTGACTCACTCAGAATCACTGTCATGTATCAGAGGGCTTGACCCACTCAGGGGCACAGTCATGTATCTGAGGGCCTTACCCACTAAGGAGTATTGCCATGTATCTGAGGGGCTGGCCCACTCAGGGTCACAGTTCTGTTTAGTCGCTGCTTTGTAATGGACAGGCTGAAAAGGTGCTGAATAAGCAGTAACCAGCCACAGCCTCTCTGTGCTCACTGACCAGGGCTCCATCTCTACCATGAGCTGTATAAAGTCACCTCTCCTTTCTTATGTCATAAAGATCCTGATAATGGCTGGAGAGGTGGCTGAGCAATTAAGAGCTCTTCTTGCTCTTTCATGGGACCTGAGTTCGATTCCTAGCACCCACATCAGACAGATAACAACCTTTGTAACTCCACCTCCAGAGGATATGATGCCCTCTTATGGGTTCCTTGGACATTGCACACACAGACACACACACACACACACACACACACACACACACACACACACACAGTCCATTAGTGAGAGATGTTGGCTTCCACTCATGGGGTGAGAATTCCAACCCACAAACAAATTGCTTTTATAGTCAAAACTAAAAATTTGGTTCCTTGATCAATAGCCCTTCCTTATGAACTGCCAATAGAGAGACTGGAGAAGGCACCTTGTTTGATTGCCTAGGAATAACAATTGATTTTTTAATATCAGTCCACATTTAGATCCTGCTTGAGTCACATACTAGACTCAAGCTGAGCAGCCATACTCCATCCCTCTTCCAAACTGCATAGTCAATACCCTCTCTGCTCAAGGTGTCTTATAAAAGGCAGGAAAGGGAACATGACCCTTCTCAAAATACTGTCAGGGGGCAAGCAATTCACAGAGGTTTGGCTTTGTATCCAGCAGACACCCTGGGGTTACAGTTCCAAGCTTCTGGGTAGCACAACGCGAAATGTTTCCCATGACTCCACTTTGGCGGTGCACCTGCGGCTTTGATCATCCGCAGAGACAACAAGTGACAGCGTTGAAATGATGTGGACGTGCTGGCCAGAGTTTGCCACTGTGCTTTCTAAAACCTTATTTCCTCCTTACACCTGATTGCCCAGGTGGGAAGCCAAGCCTTTGGCTCTTTGTAATCGAAAGCTTTGTGTTACATTTTAGAGGCATGCCAGGACTGTTATGGAGTTACAGACAAGAAGAGCTATGCCAGGGCAGGCATGCTGAATAGTGTGTTCACTCTTGGGATGGATGGGTGCAGTGTTTGGGACAGACAGAGCAGGGACACAGTGGTCGCTTGAGTCGTGGCTGGAAGGAACATTCTGTTCTCTTAGTGACTTCCAGATTTTACATTTCCACATTCCTGCATCGGTGGCTCTTAGGGGTTGACATTGCCTCAGACATCTGGAAAACAGGTTGAAACACAGATTGCTGGCACCTCTGGGAAATCAAAAATAATTATTAGTACATACTTATTGTACAAAGTGATGGTTACCATAATAACATTGTCACTCAAATGCATCATACACTTTAACCACGCCACCCTACTACTCTTTCCTGTCTCTTTTCCACTTTTCCACCCCATTTACTAGCTTTCTTCTTCCAAAAAGGTCCCCCTCCAACTTTCAAGCTGTGTGTGTGTGTGTGTGTGTGTGTGTGTGTGTGTGTGTGTGTAATCTCAGATTTATATATAGGAGAAAACAGGCTACCCGGTGTCCTGGTTTGTTTGTTACTGTCAGCTTGACACAGCCTTGATTCACCAGTGAGGAGAGCCTCTCTTGAGAAACTGTCTGGATTAGACTGGAGTGTAGGAAGGTCTGTGGTGAATTGCCTTGATGTTTAATTGATGGGGCAGGGCCCATCCCGCTGTGGGCAGCACCATTCCCTGAGCAGGTGGTCCTGGTCTGTTTGAGAAGCTAGCTGATCATGACCCTGTGAGCCAGCAAGCAGCCTCCTCCACAGCCCCTGCTGTACTTCCCTGGCTGTGAAGTGAGTCCCTCAGCCAGAGGTAAGGCCAACGCATAGCAAGCAGGGCTGCCATCAGGTTCCTACTTTGAGTTCCTGGCTTGACTTCCCCTCAATGTGGGCTAAACGCACCTTTTCTTCTCTAAGTTGCCTTTGGCCAGAGTTTATTGCATCCACAGGAAGAATCCAGAACACTTGCTTTTCTGATTCTGACTAATTTTACTTGATAATTCCCAGTTCTTCCCATTTTCTTACAAATGTCATTATTTTGTTTTTCATTTTATCTAGGTAAAACTCCACTGTACATATAAACAGCACATTTTCTTCATCAGTGGGCTGTCAGTGGGCACCTGGGTAGATTCTATAACTGGATCCTTGCAAAAAGGGCAGCAGGAAACACGAATGTGTCAATGCCTCTTTCTGTGATGTGTAAACTTAAGAGTCCTCCTGGTATACTCTGAAGAACGGTATAGCTGGAAAACTCTTGCATGGGATGGAGAATTTGTATTTCGGGCAAGCTTCTGGTGCTGATGGGACTTACCCTGACAACGGTCATTATGTAGCTGGCCTGGGATCTGAAGAATTCAAAGTGAAGTCCAATCAGCCGTGAAACCAAAACAGAGAAGCATCCTGGTCTCTTTGTTTCAGGCACCATGGCAAAGAAGGAAAGGACCCTGCTGTCTTGGGGTCTGGGCAGAATGGATTTGAGACACCTTTAGGATACAGAGCTAGCCGCTCCCCTTGGTACTCTGATAGTTTATTTGTTTGTGGTCCAGTTATCTTTGTCAAACTGAACAAGAGAGAGAGAGAGAGAGAGAGAGAGAGAGAGAGAGAGAGCGAGAGAGCGAGAGAGCGAGAGAGAGAGCAAGTTTTGTTTTTCTGGTAGCTGCTCCTGTTTCAGGCGATCGTAGGTCTGGTTCCCAGCCTAAGAGAGAGCATTTGTGAAGCAACCTGTCCTTACTATTTCAGCTTCCTTCAGAGAAAGAACATTGGCTGAAACAGGCACCATCTAGAGGGCAAGCCAGCTGCGTCCATCTGGAAGCAGCCAGACTTTAAAGGGAAAGCATTAGAGTTGATTTATCTTATCATCAAGAGCAAGTAAAAAAAAATGCAGCCAGTGCCCTTGGCTTGGGGTAATTAGAAATACACAGTTTCTGGGAAAAGAAGTAGTTTATGAAATATTTTATGGAAAGTATTGTTTTATGAAGTGTGAGTGGAGAGACAGCCGCTTGGGGTGGTTGTCCAGAAGTATAAACACAGAGATAAATGTGCAGAATTATTTATGGATCAACTGGTGGTTTTGATTAACCTCTGATGCTTTTCAATTTGAAAATACAGAGAGGTTGAAACAAACAGAATCCCCTTGACTGGGCTCTCTGCTGACCAGCAGCCTGGCGGAGCCTCTCTAAGGCCAGATATGGGGACTAGATCTTTCTGTTTCACTGTTCACCTGTGGACAGCTGAATGGCATTGGCATGGATATCGACAGGGGTATCATCCAAGCCTCCCAACCCACAAGTACCATGTGGTTATGTGTGTGCTGGAAAGGCAGTCAGGGCTGCGCTTTTCTGACTTCACTATCTGCAGTCACCACGGCTTGCGAAAAGAATTGGCTACCAGTTGGCGTCACTGGAGCTCAATGCTCAGGGAGCCATAAGGCTTGCTTTCTATGCTTCCTGCCCTCCTTTCTACAAAAGAGAAGAAGCCAAACCAAGGCAGAAGCCAGGCAAGAGAAACTCAGTAGCTTGTGATGACAGACCTTGAAAATCTCTTTTCTGGGGCCAGTGAGATGGCTCAGTGGGTAAAGTCGCTTGCTGCCGTGTCTGATGACCTAAGTTTGATCCCTGGGCCCTGCACAGTGGAAAGAGAGAACCAACTTCTGCAAGTTGTCCTCTCATCTCCACATACACAACGGTATGAACACAGTCGAGTATGCAAGTGCATGCACATGCGCACATATGCACACTCATGCATGTATACATGTTAAATACATAAAAGTAACAAAAAGATTGTTTTTAAGAAAAATGCTTTTAAATGCTTTTGCTTTATCTCAGAAATAGCAGCTACAGGCGCAGGGGGCTGAAATAGAGGACCTACCCAGAGGGACAACAAATATTTGAAATCACTGATTGAATCTAGACTGTCCCTGAAGTGTGTGTGCTCTCCTTTCTTGGGATGCCCAAACTGTCCTCATCTTTCAGCTTAGCAACAATGTCGCTCTCTCTGTAGCACCGAGTCTGGGTGACATCCAGCTTCCTGGTTGGGATTTCTACAACAGGACTGCTGACCTGTGTGGGTGACACATGACTTCCTGGTAGGGCTTTCTGCAACACAGCTGTTATCCTGCTTCATCCCAGCGAGAGAACACCAGAGGTCTCCTGCCTTCTTGGCCAAACTTGGCTCCTGCAACCTGGAAGTCCAGTATATTTCCAAACACTGAGCCCACTGTAACAACTCTAGCATAGATGACCCTTTGCCAGCCCACTGCATCTTTCCCAGTCCCCAGAATATAGCTTAGTTTTTCATGGCTTCCAGACCAAATCCAAGAACCTTGACCCTGCAGGCTGCTCTGTCACTCATTTGAGTCCGATGCAGCCTCACTTTGCTCATGGGCTCTAAAGATGGACTCTTGTACTATCATCCTCATGTAGATAAATTCACAAGGGCCCATTTAGAGGGCTAATAAGGATTTGTTAGGATAGACTCATGTATACACAACAAGGAAAATAGCCTCTGTGTCTTCGGTTCTGCCTGGAAGCGAATGGAACCAGCAGTCCAATCTCCAACCACCCCATGAGAGACTGAGTGACTGACCCCTCTTTCCTTTTAAGAGATTGAGTAGGCAGACAAGAAACACCACCTCTATCAGGCCAGGTAGCCCAAGGTCATGAGCAGAGTGAATATCCACTGCACTTTCCCCCATTTGTCTAAATAAGAAGGTTCTAAACCTAATATAAAACTATACACAATAAGAACAATTATCAAGTATTGTCCAGGAGACAGAAAGGGTAATGACATAGACAAAAATAGAACTACAGCCAACAAGAACAGCAACAGTAAGAAACACATGCTAAAGGTCCAGATCGTAGGTGAATGACAAATTACAGAGATTACTCCAATAGCTGTCCTATCCTGAAGAATCTAATATGCTCTTAGTTAAGATACAAGAGGATAGTAACTGGGACCATTTAGTCTTCAACCCCATCAAAGACCTGAGAAGGAAAATATTATCTGAGTAAGCAGGACATGCAAGCAAGCAACGTCCAAAAGATGCAAGAAATGACAGAAACAGCTGCAAGGTCTCTGACAGTTTGTTAGAACTCTGTAAAATCTCTTCTGGAGTACAAGTTACCTGCCTCTGGCTGGTGCCTTTTCCTTCTCCCAGTCAAGACTCCTAGGGAAATTCTCATTTCTTTGAAGCCCATTGTTTCAATAGCTTGAGAGACAAGTGTCTCTTTAGAGTATCTTCATTTCTGCCAAGCCTGCTACAAAGTTGGTGCGTTGTAATTGTATATCTAGCACCTCGGAGGGAAAAGCAGTAGGATCAGAAGTTCAACATCAATCTTGGCTACTTAGTGAATGTGAGGCTAGCCTGGGCTATGTGGGTTACTGTTGAAAGAAAGGAATGAAGAATTGAAGACGTGGAGAGAGGAGGAAGGATCTATTCCAGTTGTTTGGTCAACTCCTACCTATAACACCAACATTTTTTTTAGTTCTTTATCAAGGCAAATACATGCCAATCACTGTCACTTAAAGGTTTAGCCTGCAGAAAACAACAGGGATATGAATGTGGTGGTTTTCAGTGAGTGCAATGTATCATGGTCTTCACTGAGCCATTGTGGACATCATATCCTCTGTCTAAGGCTAAGGGTGCCATATGCCTTCCCCAACCTCCTTCCTGTTAGATACTTCCTCTTGCTGAATCTAGTAAGAAAGAAAAACACAGTTCCATCTCAGGCTGGCTGCCAGAACTCTGTAGTTTTATCTAACACCATCCAATCCCTTAGACTGTGTCTTGGAATCTGTCTGGACTCACTGCATGGAAGGCTGGGAATTCACAGCTTAATCCCTGGTGGCTTGACCCCACATTTGCACGGCCCCCCTCGCAATCAATTTGAAATCATTAATTGGACAAAGTTACTCTTTATTACCATATCCCAAGGGTGGCCAAAATATAATTGCCAGGCCTTGTTTATGCAGGCAATTTCTGTTTAACAAAGAAGAATATTTAGTGTCATTGTAAAATTAATTGGGTGTGTTATGCTCTGAGCCCCACCGTGGTAACAGGGCTGAGAGTGGGTCCACGTGCGGTGTTTATTAACCACGGCACTATCGAAACAGTTCCTTCTACAAGGGCAGTAATAAAACTGTCCAGAGCCCTGTGTTATTTCCAGCCTGTAAGTATGGAAATACAGAAGTAGGACACTTTTTCAAATCACGGTCGGTGGTGTAGTGGCAGTGGGAAAAGGCGGCATGAGATGAGAACAGACTTCCCTCTTGTTCTTGGGGCGCGTTCGATGTCTGTCTAGTGGGTTTCTCCCTGTGCCTCTTTCTGTCTGCCCCCTCCTATGTGTCCCTCTTCCATGGGAGTGTGTCTGCCCTGCATTTCTTTCTTCCTTCCCAACCTGGCCTGTGATTAACAGCTTGCTGCTCAAAGACAAAAAAACGCTTATCGCAGCTTCACTATAGAGGTTTACTCTGCCTCGATTTCTCCGTTTCTCCCATGTCTATATCTCCAGCAGTATGGATTGCCTGCCTCCCTGTAGCACGACTAATAAAAACCCAGAGACAGATATGGGGATTCACCTGAAGGTTTGAAAATCCAAACAGCCAGTCGCTGCCTCTTACCTCTACCTCAGACCAAAATGGTCATCTTGCCTCCAGGAATCTCAGAATGAGACTGTGTGTGAGAGCTGTCTCCTCCTGTTTTTATATTCCTCTCCACTGCTGGGCTTAAAGGTGCACACCACTACCACCTGGTTTCTATGGCAAACTAGTGTGGGATTAGAGGTGTGTGTCACCACTGCCTGGTCTGTAAGGCTGATCAGTGCAGCCTTTTTACTCTCTGCACTTCAGGCAAGTTTTATTTATTAAAATACAGATGAAATATTACTGCCTCTACCCTTAGTCATTTCCAAGTGGTGATAAAGAGTTTATCACTACATTGTGAGCCTATGACTTTTTCGGGGGGTGGCCCCTTCTGTTTTCTTTTCAAAGCTAACTTGATCACACAGAGACTGATCACACACACATACAAACACCTCAGACAGCTCAGAGAGCACATGCGCTGTGCAGAGCTCCATGCCCAGCCACTGGATGTGGGTACTCAGATGTCTCCAGACAACTTTTTATAAGACCCAGTCTTTCTGGGTATCGTGGTACATGTTTGTAATCACAGAGTTGGGAAATGGAGGCAAGAGACATACCAGTTTCAGGAGATCACAAAACCAAAGCAAAAGAAAACCAAGAAACAAACAAAAATATATATATATATATATAAATTAACAAAAGAGTTTGCATCTTTTGAATGTCTGGATGTAGTCAGACCCTGTTAAAATTTAATAATAGCTTTCAAAATGTGTGTGTGTGTGTGTGTGTGTGTGTGTGTGTGTGCGTGTGTATCTGTCTGTCTGTCTGTGGGCATGTGCATTAGAGTGCAGGTGCCTTTGGAGGTTATAGGTATCATGTCTTCTGGAACTGAAGCAACAGGCACTTGTTAGCTTTTCAGACTGGATTCTGGAAACTTGACTTTAGTCCTCTGCAAGAGCAGTGCATGCCCTTAACTTCTGAGCCAGCTCTCCAGCCCCTAGAACCTGCTGTGTGTGAATTCAGAATCTACAGCTGCTACTTAGCCGTTGGTGGAGGGTTGCTTGTTGGTTCCTGGCTGCTTGGCAGCTCAGACTCGAAATAAACACACAGAAACTGTATTATTTAAAGTACTGTTTGGCCCATCCACTCTAGCTTCTTAATTGCTAACTCTTAATTTAACCCATCTCCATTAATCTAGCATCACCACGAGGTCGTGGCCTACCAGCAAAGTTTCAGCGCATCTGTCTTTGGTGGTAGCTCCATGACTTTTCTTAACTCCCCTTCTTTTTCCTAGCATTCAGTTTAGATTTCCCTGCCTAGCTCTGTTCTACCTGCCATAGGTTCAAGACAGTTACTTTATTAACCAATGGTATTCACAGCATACAGAGGGGATGCCCAAATCACTTAACCACAGGTTATAATTTCAATTTTGGGGTTGCTTTCCAAACAGTGTAGTGAAGCAGTTAGACACCTCACCCAGGCTCATAAGACAGTTACTGTTAGCATCATCGTCAAGTAGCCAATCACATCCATGGTTGCCATTCACACCTATGCAGTGTGAGTTCCTGATCCCAGGGAAGGATTCCTCCCTGGCATTTCTCATGAGTTTCCCCTACTTTTGTTATCTCCAATGTGGAGGTGGGGAAAAAAACAGTGAAGAAACGAGAACAAAAGTACTCAGTGGGGTCTCTTGAGCATGGAGGCACATGCCTTTAATCCCAGCCCTTGTAAGGCAGAGACAGACAGATCTATGTAAATTTGAGGCTAGCCTAATCATCATAAAGAGTTCAAGGACAATCAGGGTTTTATAATGAGGCATTGTCTAAAACTTAATGAATTAATGAATAAATAAGTAAATAAAATAGTACAATTTCCATGAGAGCAATAATGCTTTGTGCACAGGAAAAGCTTGCCCATTGCAGAGACTCATAATTGGTCAAAATGCCAAGAATAGCTAACCATGGAGTACTCAACCCTCAGTGGGATGTCTTTATCAACCCTCCCCAACAAAGGCTCAGGGAGCATTGCGGTGGAAAGAATGCAAGAGCTGGTGCAGGGGGAAGAGAGCAGTGAAATGCTGTTTTCTGGACACGACATGGCCAGTGCACTCATGAACTCAATGCAGTCATGGTCGTCTGCACAGGATCAAGTCAACAAGATCAGTCAATATTCCAGCAGGCAGCACTAATCGGACTCAGTGGGTTACAAAACAAGAAAGAAGAGGGCATGAAGGTGAAAGGGGGTGTGTTGGAAAAATGCCGGGGGGAGTAAGAGGAGGAAGGTGGGGGTGGGGGTTGCCAAGATACATTGTATGCCTTTACAACATCTCAAAGAATAAATATAAGATATTCAAAAGAAAAAAAAACTGGGTCCAAAGAATCCCCCAATCTCAGGAGTAATGAGAGCAGAGATAATCAAAGGGCATTGAGGGGCCAGTAGGCATTTGAAGATATGGGCACAGCATACATGGCCAGAGCTCCCATGAGCTCATCTTGCTTGCAGCCTGGCTGTGTTGTGACATTTGCTAGTGGCCCAGTCTCCTGTCAACCATGAGTCATTTCCAATGATAAAAGTCTACAGAAGTCCTAGGAGTGTTCTTATGATAGCGCACCCTGAAACAATGTCAGCCCTTACATTGGCTCTTTTATTCCCACTTCATCCACTTCTGCCCATGCTGACACAAAATCCTAATAAAACTTGACCACAGATCTAACCAGTAATGCTTGCAGGGGGTTGACAATGCTTGGGTGTCACATATGCTTGATAACTTGTGGATACAACCAAACCCGGTATTTCTTACTTTCTAATTAGCCTTACACATTGTCCATCGCAGCTAGCAAAAAGATATGAGGGATGTAGAATGATTTTCAGAAAATCTTTGCTTTTCAGAGTCAATCCAGGAAGACTGTTTGTCCCTGTGGCTGTTCCCTGGGACACACTTGGTGCCCTTTCTCTTGTTGTGTAAAGTGTGGTTTCCATCTGCAATGCAGGCGCTTTTGTGCCCCACGTGCCTTCTCAGAAGAGAGACACTCACTGTTCTCTAGTTGCCCACTAGGGTCAGCACCCTGGATAGCTCCTGGTGACTAGCCCACCTAGATAGCCATCTACAGGATAAATGACTGAGTCAAGGAGGAATTCTTTTATTTATCTATATATTTATTTAGTGGCACGCGCCTTTATATTTTTATTTTTTATTTTATTTTATTTATTAAAGATTTCTGCCTCCTCCCCCACAGGTCAGGGAACCCTGATTGCTCTTTGGGCTGATGAGGGAGGGGGACTTGATGGGGGAGGGGGACTTGATCGGGGAAGGAGGAATTCTTAAGATCCTTCAAAGACAGCATTGCAGGGAGGCTAAGACTGAGCCTAGCATGGCTATTCACAACACAGACGCTTTCTTGATTTTTGGCTGCAGGAAGAAGCCTTAAAAAAAGGGGGAGGGGGAGCCTTGGCCTGCCATTATTTCTACGTGTCCTGCAGCTCTGCTGCCCCAGAACTGTCATTAAGTGGGGCCCACTGTGAGCCAAGGCAATAAAAAAGTCAAGGAGACCTTCAGGGAGCTTGTGGGGAGTGTTACTGCTGTCATTACAACCCACCCACTAGAACTCAGTGTGCCCATTCAGGAAGCAGGTGACAACTAGGCCCAGGTCAGCAGGTAGTAGCTTTGGGATCTTTCAGAGAACAAAAAAGCTTTCTGTACATCAGAGAAAGTAGAGTGTGAGATGTGTGGAACTCCTTCCAGCCCCACCAAGATTCTGCGGATCTCAGATGCCCCTCTGAGATGGCTGACCTCTTTCTCCCGCTCTACCTGGAGAAGCTATGGCAGAAGTTGAGATCAGGGACTGGAGAGATGGCTCTGTGGTTCAGAGCACTGTTGCTCTTGCAGAGGACCCAGGTTCAATTTTCCAGCACCCACATGGCAGCTCACAACTACCACGATCACCTAGCTTGAACTCCAGTTTCAGGGGATCTGATCCCCTTTCCTGGGCTCCACTGACACTGCACACGGGTGGTGCACAGACCTATGCCCACGTTGAAAACCCATACACATACAATAGAATTAAAGAAGCAGAAAGCAGATTCCTTCCCTCCACGGCATCTCCTGAATGCCAAGGGTAGTGTCAGCCTGCCTGGGGATGCCATTAGCACCTGCAAGATGCCCCCTCAGAGCCCTACTGTATAACCCCTTCCAGTTTCCCTGCCCTTGTCGCTCCTGGCTGGAAGGTTAGCAGCTGCCTTGGGTCTACTTCTCTCCCTCTGCATGATTCCTGGAATCTTACTATGTCATTATCCTTATCAGATGCCTCTGATTAAACCATTCCAGAGCCTCTTTTCACAGAAAACCCTGCCAATTGTAATGGTTTCTCTTGCGTCTCGTGTCTCACTCATTATCACCAGGCACCAACTTCATCTAACAAAACTCTGCCCACTCAGATGAAGGCAAACACTAGTTCCACCTACACCAACACTGTCTTTCTTTTCTTTCCCTTTTTCTTACCCACCGCTGTGAAAAGGAATATGACGGGTCAAAGGTCAGCAGCCTGGCTGAGATTATGCCCTAGGCCTTGCTATGATGTCCATGGAACTAGCTGGAAACGGAAGGACAGAAGCAATGTCAGAAAGGAGCTGTTTGTAGAGGTGTGAGTAGGAGGTATAATGAGGCCACAGAGGCTGCAGGTACCGTCTCTCCAGATCTGAAAGGACACGGAGAAAAATGCACAGCATCCCGTATCCTTTGAGCACCGTGAGCCTGCAGAAAGGTGTGTGGACAGGATCTATAAACACGACATCCACATAACTCATGTCAGGCCTGGTGATCAGGGAGAAAGAGAACTTGCATGCCTCCTTCCTTTCTCTACCCTCCTCATGCAGTGGGTACTTCCCTTGACCTCTAGCCAATCCAGAAAAGAAATAAGCCCTCTCCCCCTGAAGATATGGTTCATGAAAGAAAGCGTTGATTTGGGATGGTCATTGGGTGGGGGCAGGAAGGGCATTCAGGACCAAATTCTTGTTAAAGAAAGAAGACAATGAGGCCCCTGTTAACTAACATAAAAAAAGGCTGTGGAGCTGGAGAGATGACTCAGTGGTTAAAAGCACATACAGTTCTTGCAGAGGACCTGGGTTCAGTTCTCAGCACCCACATGGTAGCTCATGGCCACCAGTAACAGTTCCAGGGAATCCAGTGTCCTTTATTTGCTCCCAAAGGCACCTTTCTGGTGCACATCATGCAGCCACACACACACACGTAAGTGAAACATAAGTAAATAAATCTTTTTAAACAGAAGGGAGTATTTGGTGGCTCATCCTTATCATACCTCAGGAACAAACAGGTTTCTAATTTCATAAAGAAAATTGCAGCCATGACAAGAAAGCTATGTAGAAAGCCAGGTCCCTTTCTGTTGGAAGAATCTGGAAGGCACTAGATGTCAAGATGGGAAAGAAAGAACAAAGTATGAGATTAGACTCAGTTCACCTTCAGCCGGAAAACTCTGTGAAGTCCTTGGGGTGGAGAACTGAGGGTCCTGTAACCTAAAGACAACAGTAGTCATATCAGGGGAGCCACAGGAGTTGATTGCTGAGTGGTCAGTATGTGTTCAGGACTCTGCTCGTGAGTCATTGTGTGCTCTTTTATCTAGCCCTCATGATGGCCCCAAGAAAGCCATTTAAATCATCTCCAGTTTGCAGCGAGAAAGCAGTGCTGGTGAGCCCGATGACAGGGAAATGCGGCGTTAGGAAGTGGCGCAGCGTTGAGATCTGATATGGGGTCTTTCAGGCCAAAGCGTTGGCTTTCAATTTCTGTGTTATCCTCTTTGATTTCCATCATGAGCTGTTCCGTGTGCTCATCCGGTGTTTAACCTGCTGACTTCTGCTCTCCCGGCATCAGCTCTTATCTGGATTATTGTAGTAGCCTGGTAAAGAATCTCCCTCCCTCCACTGTTCCTCCTCTCGGGTTCATCCTACACAGGAAGAGGAAGAGCGTCCTTTAAAACATAACAAGTCAATGAATACCTTTGTTGAAGTTGCTGGTTCTTGGCTCCTTGAAGAGCATAGTTCTGTCTGTTGTTCAGACTGGGCAATGCCCTTTATGTCTGGGCGACAGCCCTGTCTACTGATGCTCCTCCACGCTGTCCAAGCCCCGCTCTCCACTAAGCTTCCAGAATGCACAATGTTTTCGTAAACCATGTGCTTTATATATATGGCTTCTGTCTCCATTCCCTACTCCTGGCTCTCTTTCCTCTCCATTGGAAATGCATGGTAGTTCAACGCTGGTGACATTGGTGCTCTCATGGGTCCTCCACCCCTGCAAAACGATTCATTTTCTCTTTTCATGTTCTTTCAACTTTTTATATGTTGTCATCAAATTCTTTGTAATGGGGACTGGAGGGGTGTCATTAGTTAAGAGTAGACCACCTTGGGTGTCATTACTCATGGGCTGTTTACCTTTTTAAAAGTCAGGTTCTATCACTGGTCTAGGCACTCCAAGTAGGATAGATTGGCTGGCTAGTGAGCTCCAGTATATCTGCCTGTCTCTGCCTCCCCAGTGGTGAATTACAAATGCACGTCACCATGCCTGGCTTTTTTGCGTGGTTTAGGGGGATCAAACTCAGGTTCTCATGCTTGTATGGCAACCCCTTGGCTATCTGAACAATCCTCAGTGCCATGGGTTTCTTGCTCTCACATTTAATCGTTCTTCACTGGAGGAAGATCACCAGTCATGAAGTCCCCGAAAAGGCATGCTGCAGCCAACAGCCATATATGCTGGGGTTGGATGAGGTTAAGATGTGCAGAAAACTCAAGGCAGTATTTGCTAAAAGCAAGAGCAGTGGGTGCAAGCAGCATCACTTCCTCAACATTGCAGAGGAATGCAGCTCCTGCCTCCCCAGAAATGGCCTCGGAGTGTAACTGACCCATCCCATAGCAAGTTTGATGGTCTGGTTCTCAATCTGCTGACGCCAGGTTTTGTTACTGCTCCTATCCCCATGAACAGGAGCACGCCTTCATCCTGACATTTGGCATGGTATTTATTTATAGTTTCCCGCAAGGCAAGCACCATTAGACGCAGTGTTCCTGTCTCAGGCAGAATCTAATAATTATCTGCACAGATCTGGAAAGTGGACCAAGTGGGATGAGAAAGAGGGCTCATCCATCATGCTTCTCCAATAGAGCCTGGAAGGAAAGGAGGGACCAGTACAAATGTGTGGCATCTCAAAGACTGCACTCTACCTCCCTAGCCTGACCTTGGAGGCCGGACACAAGATATATCATCCCCTGCCTGCCCACATCCTGTGACAGGGGGCTGTGTACCTCTCTAATCGCCATCGTTCCTCCTGACCATTCTAGCACTTTGAGCCAGCAACATTCCAGGTCACCCTTCAGCCACCTTTGTGCTGCAGTAACAGTTACCAGGTCTTATGGTGCAGGTGGGACTTTCTAGATGGTCATTCTAAGAGATTGTTACCAGCGTGAAATTTCCATGCTTTTCCTCTTCCTTCCTTCCTGGTTGCCCATCTGCATCGGGAAGTCACTACACTTGGCCTGTAGGAGCTTTCTCTGGATCCCTGCAAAGCATGCCCCACTCTGCCTATGCCTCTGTGGACAGGAAAGGCTTCTGACTGTGACACTTTAATCAACCGCACATAATGTAGTCAAGTATAGGAGTCTTGCTCACTCTCCGTATGCTGGTCAGCCTGCTTCATGACACGTCAATCATTGACATGATTTGTTTCAGCAAGCTTGCTGCCTGACACTGATGTCCCCCAAACACACAGTATCTGTCACAGTCCCTCATTCCACACCAGACTGGTGACCAAAAGTTCACATGAGATGCTTAAGAGGGCTCAGATCTGCCAAGTGGGTCTGACCTTAGTGGGTCTGAGTTTTAGCAATGCTTCTACAGTGACGGCCACTGCTTACCAGAGTGGTGGTTGATAGTTGTCTGTGTTCTGGCAGGCTTTTCTGGTGGGTGCGTATGGAAACCTTCTCCCTAGCATCAGAGTACCAAGGGCTGCATGGGGGATACTTCAGATACTTCAGCCTTGCTGCCGGAGGCCTTTGAAGGGAACCCTTTAAAAGGTGCCGGTGCATAAAGCTCCTTGTGGGGTTCAGGGCATCAGAAGCAAATGAGCACAAGTTTTTCCAGCACACAGAAGGAGCCTAGAAAGAACTCTGGTGACTTCTAATTGCTACAGTTCACATCTGGAGACAATGCCAGTGCTCTGAGGAGTTCCGATGGCTCAGATCAACCCATATGTCCTGGTTATGTGGCCGCTGCTCTGTCAGTGTGCTGAGTATCGGGCTTTCCTCAATTGGCACTTTTTCTTTTTTGTAAAAAAAAAAAAGGAGGGAGATGGCCTAGTGAGCAAAGCATTTGTTATACAAGTATGAGGAACCTAGCTTGAATCTCCAGAGTCCATGCAAAACTGGATCAATAGAATGCAGAACTCTAATGGCAGGATGGGAGACAGAGACAGGACAGAGGTTCTCTGGAGGCTCAGGGACCGGCTAGACTGCCAGAAACAGTGATCCATAGCAAAGCAGATATCCTGTCTCAAATACAGTGAAAGGTGAGGACCAGTACCCCGGTTGTCTTCAGACCCCAACACATAGGTCCTGGTACCCACACATCTGTACAGAAACACACACACACACACACACACACACACACACACACACACAGACAAATAGGAGTGCTTCAGTTGGGGACTGCCCATGCATTTATTGTATTATGTATTGTATCCAGGAAAATCTGTTTAGCCCAGTGGCCCAGAAGGCAGCAAGCCAGCATGTGCAAATACACAATCATACAATTCCATCTCTCTCTATTTTTCTTTTTACATTTTGTAAAAATATACATGTGGATGTGTGCATACATGTGGTATACATGTGTGAGTGTATGCATATTTTTACACATGTATGCACATTCATGAGGAGACCCAAGACTGATGTCAGAGATCTTCCTCCATTGTTCCCCCACTTTATTCATTGTGTCAGGGTCTCTCAATCAAACCCAGAGCTCACCCATATGGCTAGTCTTGCTAGCCCACTTGCTCTAGGAATTCCCTATTTCTATCTTCACAGGGGTCAGGCGTCACACCCCCTTGTAAATGATGTGGGTTCTGGGGATTTGAACTCCAGTCCTTAGGTTCACACGGCAAGTTCTTTAACCACTGAACTATCTCCCCAGCCTGCAATGGCAAACCTCTACAAAGGAAGTTTTGTTTTGCTCTTCTATTGCAGTCTTAGCTCGGGGAGAAAGGTCACTCATGCCAGGGTGTCTTTCAACAGCATTGTTTGCTCATGCCTGTTCTGCGCATCAGAGCACAAGCCGAGACACAGAACCCTTGGCAGGCAACGGGGTGTGGATGGGATCAGTAGCGTGGCTTCCTTCTCCTCCTGCATGTTTACAGCTGCCTTTTGGTGATAGCAAGTGGTACCAGTTTGCACTCGGCAGCCAGGCAATAAAACTTTCTTTCAGAATGATGTATTTAAGAAAAGAAAGAAAGTATGTTTAATCAGTGTGGCGTTTCATAATAGAGCTGGTATCTTGAGCTGGAGAAGGCTGCTAGATGACCAAGAAAGAAGCTTTGGACCCTAGTGTCTGAGATAGAAATGTCTCAAATATAAACAAAATACTACTGAATAAAGACACTAGTGCTTTTTTGCTGTTTTTTTTTTTTATTTATTTTTTTGTTGGTTTTGTTTTTGTTTTGTAGAGACAGGATCCCATGTAGCCTAGCCCATACTGGCCTCAAACTTTCTAACTAACTGAGGATGACCTTGAACTCCTCATCCTTCCGCCTCCACCCCCTGAGTGCTGGGAGTATGGGCATACAGCAACTCCTGGTCCATGTGATAGTGGGGATTGAACCTCTAGAGCTTCATGCATGATAGACAAGAAACTCAACTCATTGAGCCGCATCCCTATGTCCTATTAGTTTGTGACTATGCACACTTTGCACACTTTGATGGCCTCAGAGGAAGAGGGGTGGGGAGGGCAAGAATAGGTGCTTTGTGATTATAGGGTGTCAGTCAGTACGAGGGTGAGAGCAGCCCACCCTGGACCTGGTGGTAGAAAAAAGACGCTGAGTGCTGTCTCCTTGGAGACTCACTCTCGCTAACCATAAGCTCAGTAGTCCGGGCACTTAACTTACCCAAGACAGTGGGTGCCAGCTGAGTCTCACAGCCAGGCAAGTTGATTAAAACTTGGCTGGCACAACTGCTGCTCCCGGTAAGAAATCTCCACCATGGCATCTGCCCTCCTTCAAGTAACAGAAGAAATTGTGAAACACAGAAGCCTCAACTGTATCATTAGCGGCGGCATTTAATTTTCCATTTTAAATCAGCTTTCTGCTGCTCTTGCCTTCTCTCTGACCTGAGATGCTATCAAGCTGTGGCTGTTTTCATTCTGTGTCATCGCTCAGGTGGCTGGAGCGCTGAGCTCTGCAGAGGAGAGGTGTGAGGGGTGTGTGTGTGTGTGTGTGTGTGTGTGTGTGTGTGTGCAATAGATGTGGGGTGTCAGTGAGTAAAAATGGGATTGTGGCATGCTGGTTGAAGGGCTTCATGTCCCCACAGGGCATGGATCTTGCCTGTTTTCTATACAGTTTTCCGACTAGGTCTGGGGCATCATATTCTCAATAAGTACTGTAAAATTTCCAGACCTGTTTCTATGTAGGACTCAACAAGGAAGACCTTGTGTAGGGTTCTATGGGGCACTGGAGTGGAATAGGGTAAAATCTATATTATCAGTGTGTTGTAGAGATATTCTGCCTTGCTAGGTGTGAGAGATTAGAGGCAGCTTCATTCCTCTGTGCGTGCGTGTGTGTGTGTGTGTGTGTGTGTGTGTGTGTGTGTGTGTGTGTGTAAGGGACAAGGGTAGGCCACGAGTCTTTCCATATAGAGGCATGTACAGTAAGAAGGAATCTGGAGAGAGTTTCTCCAGACTGGATGCAGGAACTTCCTGGTGTCGACAGGCATCTGGGAAGGAGGGAGCAGGCAAACAGCAAAAAGTTGATGCTGAAAACATCCTCCTGCAAAGTCTGCCCAGAAGTCCCACTGGCACTGGCTCAAGCCGTTTGCAGTACAAGGATGATGTGGGGGTAACCGACCACTTTCTGACGGAATGAATGTAAGACCCATCACGCTTGCCTGGTGCTGTAATCTGGCCAAGAACGCATAGTTGGGAGGCTTAAAGACCCCAGGGGGACCCTACTACAGTTATTCTACCAAATGGACACAGTATCAAGTGGTCTTCTAAACTCAGATCTGTAGACTCCTAGGACAGTGCAGTTCTCAGACTTCATCTGCGACATTTCTGTGCACAGTGGGCAGTGGTTAAGGTGGAAACACCCAGCTGGTCAGAGTGCGGAGAGTAATTGGAGCGCTCAGCTACAATCGAGGACATTTATACCACACCCTGGATATCATGGACCTTCGAGGAAGAGGGGGTGACTAAGGGTCAGCCGTCAGGGAAGATCAGAGTGAAAGCATATCTCGGGGACGTGACAGGCCACTGTACTCTTGAATTCCCAGCAGCTGTGACTGCCTGCCCCAGATCGAGCCAGTCAACATCCCAGCTTGGAGTATGAAGGGGTTCACAAGCCCCTACCCCTAACCAAGGGGCTATGGACAGTTGATGGCTTCTGGGGAGGAAGAATCTGTTTTTCGAAGGATGGAGATCCCAGCAAATGCGCCATGCTCCAGTGGATGTCCCCCCACCCGTGAGGATATGGGAGCAGGGCACTAGAGTAGGTTACTCAAATTTTTAAGGGCCATGGAACTGGGGGGTAAGGAGGGAGAGGTGGAAGGGATTGTGTGGAGGTGGGGCTGATATGCTCAAAATACATTATATAAAATTGCCAGAGTTCATTTAAATATTTTTGAAGTTATAGACATTCTGATTAAGATCACCGGGGTCACATGATGTAATTGCAAGCTGTCACTGTGGACAAAGAATAGGAAGCTTGTCTGTGGACAGGCTGCATTGGGGACTCTTCTCTGGTTCAAGGAAGAAGGCGTAGGGTAGAAGGAGGCTGACCCTCCAGGGGCAGCTGGAGGTCATAAGCAGGAACCCTGAGGGATGTACATACACTCAGGAAATTACAACTTTCATCTGCTTGGGAGAGAAGGGCAAAAACCAGCTAAGGGAGGGTGGGAAGAAAAGATAAAGAGGAGAACATGGCGGGGGAAGGGGTCAGATTTGGGGTGAGGATGGGCAGGCCACTGAGGAGGTTTGGCAATGAGTGGGGTCCCAGACACCCTTGAGTGTGGAATCCTTGACGTGAGTCATCATCGCTCACCTCACGGCTTGATCTCATATTTATCATTAGATTAAAATGCATATAAAGCAGTTTTTGATGATATCAGAACAGGATTGAATGGTTCGGTGGGTCCTACAGATGGTTCAGACCTTGAGGTGAGCCCAGCCAGAGTCAGGTAACCTTGGGAATCTCGTTAGGAACTGGCATCCTCACCTTAGGGGAGGGCTCCCCAGGAAGCTACTCTATGGACTGATGGAAATGCGTTATAGAGGAGGCTTTAGGATCCCACCCTGAGGAGCAGCATAGGGAATAAGTAGCAGAGGGCAGAGGAAAAGCCGGGGCTTGTGTGGCTCCAACAGACGCTGGGTTGACACTGGAGAGCCTTAGATCCCAGGTGTCCCTTACTCCTATGCTATGAGGCACCAGGTCTCAGCAGTGCACTGACCAGCCTTGGATGAGGAAGCAAAGCCCTGGGAGGGAGGCTCACTTCAACTAAAGGAATATCAATAGGTTTAGCACCCCCAATTCCCCAAGTAGCTAAGGCCCTGCTTGCCTCCATCCTGGGGATAGATGATGACAGGGTCAATGACAACAGATGCCTGGCAGGAAGAGCCAAGGCTTAATGCTGGAGGGACATGGTGTCACACAAGTGGTGGTTTAAACCTCTTTGCAGATCCTGCTCTGGCCTCTTGTCCAAGCATGTTTCTGTGAACTTGGTATGATTCAAACATTTGCTAGTAGGGAAGTGTATGTTCATATTTGTCCTGGGCTTTAAGACTGTGAGCATCCCTGGGACCCATTCCATGTTGGTCTACATATGACAGGGTAGAGGAAGAAAGATCCCCACCCCCCTCCCCCGCCTTTAGCTTGTTTTGCATGCCTTGGCAAGTGAGGTCTCCTGGGTTGTTATAATTATTACACCAGGAGAACTACCCACCTCTCCCTCAGTGTCGGGCTATCACACATAACCAGCTGCTACAGAATGCCCATACCAGCTGCCCTGCAGGATACAGAAACACCACCATACCACCCTTCTCCATCCTGTCCTCCCCCAGTAAGCTCTAACTCAAAGGGACTGGATCACTCTAAACTCCCCTTGGGGTTTCTTGTTCCTCGGCATCTGGGAAGACATAGCCAGTGGGGGGGGGGGGGCATAAGAACTTTAAGAGAGAGACTAGAGCGGTGTCAGGGTTTATCTCTCTCTCTCCATTCCCTTTTCCTTTCTCCTGCCCTTCTCCACATCTCTTCCTTCCTTTCTCTCTCTTCCTCCTCATAATCAATTTTCTTCATCTATTTCTCCCACCCTCCTCCCTACCCCAGATCTTGCCTCTCCAGTATATCTAGTTCCCACCACCAAAACCTTTCCCAGATTTCGGCTTCTACCAGGGCTATGGTTTCTGGCCCCGGGGAGATCCATCTTCCCTGCTGAATCCTTCCCACTTTGTCCCCTTTGATGGGCACTGTCTCTGTGCCCTATGTTAACGATCCCCCTGTGCTCTCCAGTTCTACCAACACCTTTGGGAGGTATTTCTGTGGTTGCTTAATGACAGTCGGCATTTAAACATCTTAGTAGACATCTAATGTCTTCTAAATTAGCTTGATGTTATTGAAACTTGTCTTCCTAGCTGGACTCTGACCAGAGCCACCAAAAACTTAGAAGTGCCAATCAAAAACAGATAGATGAAAAAGACCTTGAAGATAAGAAGTGATTGTTGACATAAGTCTGACTTAAAGGCCATGGGAGCCAAGGACATGAAGGATCTACTTTCTTTTTCAATATATCTCCTTTCTGCTGGCTGAATGGTCATCATACAATCAAATTATACCTGTCTGCACCATTATTTACAAACCTGGGTAGCTTTCAGGGGCCATTGGTTTGAAAGGAGAATATTGGGGCCCTAGGCCTGGCCATCATGGGGCCAACTTACAACCGTTGCCTGCATCCAATCTGCCTGGGGCTTCACCTGTGGATTCGCACAGGATCCTCTGCCATATCGACATCTTTCTCTATATCACCATGAAGGTCAGCAACCTCTTAGCCATCCCCTTGCTTTCAGGGGACACATAAGAATCCCATTCTACTCACAAACGACAGAGCTTGGAAGTGGCCACATTTGTACCTGTGTAGGTATTCCTTGGCCCTGACACACTGCACAATCATTTAGTCTCTTGAGTCTACAAGAAATGCATCCTAGCTTGTTCCCTCTCCCTTTAGTCTTTGGCATCCTCAGCAAACAGAACTGGTCCTCTCCTA
>NW_026067935.1:2858788-2866639 GCF_014885135.2 Alexandromys fortis
GGGCATGAATGGTTTCCTCTCCCAGCATGGGTGTCAGCAACAGTCATCCTGTTCCTATCTTATAGATATCCTGTTTTGCAGTCAACCTGCTTTGCTGATGTCCTATCTTATTGATATCCTGCCTTGCAGTCTTCCTATCTCGTAGACATCCTGCTCTCCCAAGCAAATGGGGATGTTCTTACGAGAGCAGGCTGGCTGCTGATCTGAGAATTTTTCAAGAAAACAGGAGTTCCCCCCCGGGAGCATGCTAGCTGCGGGTTTTGAGGAAGGGGTCTGTAGGGTCTTTAATTGCTATGCACTGAAAATGTGAGTTAAGCTAGCTATCATTTAGAAGCATTGACTCACTGAGAACTGTGGAGAGCCTAAGTTAGCATTGAAAAATAAACCCCACTGACTTACTCTGCAAAGCTGGGCAGCCACCCAGTGCCCAACTGGATTACTCTGGGTAGAATTGCTTGCCACCAGTTGAGGCTCTCAGCCCAGACAGCAGCGCTCTAACTGCCTTCCAGAACTCCACAGAAGAAGTCCATGCCAAAGGGAAACAAACTTGTTTCCCTTGTGCATTTCCAGTTTGGGGTGTTTCGCCTTAATCCTCATTGTTGTAGTAATTCCCAGGCCTCACAGGCAGCCTCAATTTCCTCTCGCCCTAACTTCCTGCAGATGGTGCAATTGAGGAAACCCTGCAGGGAGTATGTGGCTCATGATCCCATGCTGAGCCTCAGGTCGATAACTCTGGAATGAGGAAGTTCAGGCTGGCAGTAGGATATTCAAGAAGACTCTACACGCTATGCCTGTAGACCAGCTCCATGAGCAGATGACCCAATAACCCTGCCGCCCTGCTCCCTCCTCTGTGCTACCGTTTCTTCCCTGCTAATAACTCACTGGTGGTGTCGGGATATTTGACAGCTAATTCCCACTGAGATAGTTACACATGAGAAAAATATAAAAGCCTAATATGGACGACATTGAAATTCCCCATATCCTTGCTGTAGGATGTGAGCAAGATCATCCACCAGTCGGATGTAAGCATGGAAACTTTGCTAGAAAGTGTTCTTACACTCTCATTGGCCATGCTCAGTCATCCCAAGAATAGCTCTGTGCTTTACAACCACGGGCTGGGGCTTCTGTGTCTAGACTCCCTGTGAATAAAGCCATGGGGGATACTGTTGCTCTCAATTATTTTCACCAACTAATAATGCCAGTGAGACTTGCCTCTGAAGTGGTGGGACATTGTTCTTGGCATCCACCATATAAACACCTCTTCCCTTTTACTCCTTGTTCACTATCATGTAGGCATAAGATACACTGGTCTATTTTAATTTAAAATCTATTCTATTCTGTGCCCCTCCCCCCGCCTCTGTATGTATGTCCTTGGCATCCATCACACAAACACATCAAATGTCATGTGCACATCCCTTTGAAAACTACATAGGTGATTTCCAGTTTGGGACTCTAAGGAGTAACTCCCTTCAGATCACTATTGTGCCCATGTCTGGTGGTCTTGAAAACTTGTTTTCTAAGCATCTGAGCCCAGGTAAGTAGTAAGCAAGTCTATGCTACATGCTAGGTCTGCTTGCTCTGTTCCTGTCAGGCATTTATCAAAGTGGTTTCACACCCCATGTGTTCCACCAGCAGAATGTGAGAATTCTTATGTTCCTTTTCATCTCTTCAATAAAAGTCTGGTATCACAAGAAGGTCTTATGTGATGTTTGTTATCAAAATTTAAGAAATATGAAAAAGCATAAAAGAGACATGAGTGCTGGCCATATTATTGAGACTCCAAACTGCATTTATCTATCTCAATGGATGTCAGTCAATCCATGTCCTTCTGACTCTCAGATGTGTTCTTGTTAGGACACCCATTATCCAAGATTCTCTGGTTGCACCTCAGCACTACCCTCCCTGGGTGGCCTTTCCTGGCACTTTCTGGAAGTCATGCACCTGTTTTGTCATCGGAGATGCAGGCTCTTCTCTCATCACTCAGGCCTAAGATTCCTGAAATGCTATAATTTATCTAGACATCTCTTACAGTTGTGACAAATATCATTTCTATAAAACTCAAGGTGGAAGAAACAAGTAAGGGGGACTTTTAATCATGCCTTCTTCTCTGTCCTGATACAACCCTCCTTTGCACAAAGAGAGCAAGGCTTGAATGACAGTAAGAAAATGCAGGAAACAGAAGAAAACAAAAATGATATAAAATATTATTAGTTTGTAAGAATTAGTAATTTGCTCAAAAGTTCTTCTAAATGTTTAAATTGGTACCATAACTTAGAAAACAAGAACACTTTTGAATATAGCATGAAAAAACACGTAAAAAATGCTGCCCTCATGAAGTTCATATTACAATAAGAAAGGTGAAATCCCCCTATCTGTTCTTACATCCAGACAGACAGACAGCTATTCATCTTCACATCCATGCACCCAGCCATCTAGGAATCAATTTATCCATCCATCCATCCATCCATCCATCCATCCATCCATCCATCCATCATCCATCCATCCATTTATCCATCCTTCCATCTATCCATCAATCCTCCATCAACTCCATCTACGCATGCATCCATCATGCCATCTACCCATATACCCATCCATTCATCTATTCACCCATGTATCCATACATCTATCCATCTATGTACCCATCTATTCATCCATCCATCCATCCATCCATCCATCCATCCATCCATCCATCCTCCCACCCATCCATCCATCCATCCATCCATCCATCCATCCATCCATTCATCCATCTATCCATGAACATATCCCTGCATCCCTCTCTCCCTGTTTCCTAACTCTTCTTTTTATTTCCCTTCCTCCCTCTATGGGTAATGTGTTAGCAGTAATGAAATGGGTAAAGCTAAGTTATTAGTCAGTGTTGTGGTCAAGGTATGACTTTCTGTCCAGTGACAGAGGGAGTTTACTTTGACATTGACCTAAGCAGAGATCCAAGAGATCTACACATAGAAGAAGAGAACTGAAGACAGAAGGAATGAATGTCCAGGGCAAGTCCTGAGAAAGGCATGTACATGATGTGTTCATGGGTAAAAAGATCCGGAGGGGGTTCAGCAGAAGAGAAAGAGGATGACATAGGAAATGGGCCAGAAAAGTCGCCAAGGACCAGACTATACAGCAGTTGCTAAAGCAAGTGGCAGGGACCTAAGCTTTTAACCAGAGCAAGGAGGGAAAGCAGCAGGCTTCTGATGCATAGTTGGCATGGTCCAAGTCTACATGACTGGTGAATGTGCACCGAGTCATGGAGATCAGAAGTAGAAGCAGACGACCATTAGATATTATCAAATCCAGGAGGACAGGTGGTGACAGAAGGTGGTAGCATGTGTTAGGACCCAGATCTGCTTTGTCAAGTAGAGTCCTAGATGAAAGTTACCCACAAGGCATCTGGTGTTCATAGCTCTAGAGGGTAAGAGCCGATTCAGCAGCTGGCATCTTTGTTCTCAGCCCAGGCAGGACAGCTGTGAGAGGTAATAGAGAACATCTGGCCTTGGGAGAATCTGCAGAAGAGGAGCTGGGAGTGCGGGTTAGAGAGAGAGGCAGGCAGTGTTCTGGGAGGAGCATGTGCCGGGCTCAGGAGACCGTGAGGAGCACATGCTTGGCTATAATGAAAGGTAGTGCCCTTGACCAGCGATGGGGACATTGCAGGAGCTGCAAGAGGACTAAATGAGACAATCCAGATGCTGTCACCCCAGCCTCTACCAGTGATGGAGTTCCATTCTTGCCTTCTTCCCAGAAGTTCCAGGCCTACAACAGGAGACCACAGGCTTGAGGCCTGGGGTTGTGCTCATCACATCTGGCAATCGTTGACAGTCTCTCCTTCTCTGAAGACGATCTTCTAGTCACCTTCTCTCCCACAGGTGGCAACTATGGAATCTTGTTGTAATAAGGGCAGCAGTACTGCTTCCTGCCACCCACGCCCCTCTGTAGTAAGGACGGCAGGCTGCGTCCTGCCACGCGGCTAGCTTTACCCGAAATAATTACACGGAAACTGTATTCTTTTTAACACTGCCTGGCCCATTAGTTCCAGCCTCTTATTGGCTAGCTCTTACATATTGATCTAACCCATTTTTAATAATCTGTGTAGCCCACAAGATGGCTTACCAGGGAAGATCTTAACCTGAATCTGTCTGGAATGGGAGAATCATGGTGACTCACTGACTCAACTTCTTTCTCCCAGCATTCTGTTCTGTTTACTCCACCCACCTAAGGGTTGGCCTATCAAATGGGCTTAGGCAGTTTCTTTATTAGCCAATGACCTTCCTCCATCAGAATCTGTCAATTTTTGCTGAAATATCTTCCTCAGATATACTTAATGTAGTGCCTGGGGATAACTTAGAATTTGGATAGCATGCTTTTCTTTTTGTTGAATTTGATTTTTTGTGTGTTTATTCTTTAAAAAAACTTATATGTAAAAAGCAAAAATGTGCCAATTAATGGAAACTTTTGATGTTTAATAGGTGAACATTTGGAGTTGGCTCAGGGGTTGAGAGCACTGACTGCTCTTTCTACGGGATCTGAGTTCATTTACCAGCACCCACATGGCAACTCACAATTGTCTGTAACTCCAGTTCCAGGGAATCTGACACCCTTACATCAAAGCACATAAAATTAAAAAAATATTAAAAATAAAAAAATAAGAGAGCACCTTAGTTACCTGTCACTCCTCATGGCAAAACCTTCAAAACCCCTTTCTGTAGTAATTCAGACATATAGCATCTGACAGCTAATCATAAGTGTCAATTTGATTGGATTGATGGTGTGCTGGGCAGTAGAGAAATGTCGCTCAAGCCTGGGTTTGTCTTTGGGGGCATTTCCAGAGATGAATCGTAAGAACTCTAAACTATGGATGGATCAGTCCCTTGATAAAGTTATAATATTATGGGATTGTTAGAAGGTATCTTTCAGGAGGTCAGATCCAGTTAGGGGAAATCTGTTACTGGGGGGTTGTCCTTGGGGCTTTATCCCACCCCAAGCCCTGCCGTGTGCCTTCCTTTCTGCATCTTGGCCACCATGATGTGAACTGCTGTTCCTCCAGTGGCTGGGGTTTCTGAAACTGTGATCCTAAATACATCTATCCTCCCATGAACTGTTTTTCCAGGCACTTAGTCACAGCTATAGAGAGGAAGTTGATATGCAATACTTAATTATAATCCCTCAGAGCTCCTTGCTCTTGCCTGTAACTTAGGACCCATCAATCCAGCTTCTTCTTCTCTCTCTCCCAACACTCATCCTACTTGCACCCTCTGGTAACTACTCCACATTTATGAAATCAACATTTTTTCATCTTCCTGTGCCTGGCTTCTTTTTGTCTTTTTCTTACCTTTTAAAGAGTTACCCAGTTCCATCCATGTCATTGTGAATGGCGAGATCCATTCTTTCTGTAGTTGAGTGGTATTTGGTTGTACATAATGCGTACCACAATGTCTTTGCCCATTTCTCGGGTCAATCAATGGGAAAGTGGTTGATTCTGCATCTTGGTCATTGCTCGTGAATGTTCAGAGAGCGGGTATTGTTTCAACAGAAAGATTTTATTTCACTTGACTATAGACACAGCATTGGGGCTGTTCATTATAGACCAACTCAAGTTTCTGCTCTTGATTTGTCTTCTTTAATATTTTTATTAATTCTTTGAGAGTTTCACACAATGAATTTTGATCCTACCCATTCCAACTTCTTCCATTTCCACCCCAACTTCATGTCCTTTTTTTTTCTAAAATCATTAAGTCCAGTTTGTGCTGCCCATATATTCTTGGGTGTGGGGCCATCACGGGGCATGTGGCCAGCCTACCAGAGGCCATACCCTTAAAGAAAACTGACCCTCCCTCCTGTAGCAGCTGTCAGTTATGAATTCGGCTATGGGTGGGACTTCCTGTTCATCTACCCCCATCTCCATGCCGAGATTTGGTTTGGCTTGAGTTTATACAGGTCTCCTGCAGAGTTTACTGGTCTGCTGTGAATTTATATTTTACGTTTCTGAGGAGCCTCTGTCCTGTTCTTCATGTTGGCTATACTAACCCACACTCCCACAACACAATGTGGGGTTCCCTTTTCCTGCATCCTTACCAGCAGTTGATGGCTTTACTCTTTGATGACAGCCATTCCCACTACAATGAGGTGATGTCTTCCTTTGAGTTTTTATATAGTCTCTGAGCTTTGGTGATTTTGAGCACCTCTTCATATACCTGTTGGCCATTCTGGCTATTTTCTGAGAAATGACAACTTGGGTCTCCTGGTATTTAGTTTGAGGGGGTTCCCTGCACCAAGGCCTGAGTAGAATTCATATGTTGAGGTGTGTCTGAAGACAACACATCTCCATAAGTCTCCTGAGCTTTCCCATCATCTGCTCTCTGGACCATAGCTGTGTGCATAGGAACATCCCTCTCAGCTGGCACACCAACTACACTTGCAGACTTGAGACTAAGGGCCTGTCAATCATATCTTCTTATAGATTTCCCGTAGGATTGGGGATCTGTTAATCACATGATCTCATGACCAGATGGGAGTTAGGATCTGCTAGCCCTTTAAGGTCTTAAACCATGAAGATTTGTCTGAATTGATAAGCGTCACATGTTCTTGCTACTTCACATTGGTGTGGATACACAGAGCCACAGTGAAGCAGTACTCCCAAGATGCACTATGGTGGATTCTGTGAATCAACCACAGGAAAATAGCTTTCTGATGTCTCTGTACATTTTTGTTAGCCCCAGCTGAAATCTGGTTGGCCTCTTCAGCAAAGTTTATCTAGAAGTTAGTTAAGATTTATTTTCAGGTTTATCTGTTTAAATTATGTGTGTGTGCGTGCTTGTGTAATGCCCACAGAGGCCAGAAGACAGCATCTGGTCCAGGAGCTGGAGTTATAGATGGTTATGAGTTGCCTGACATGGGTGCTGGTAATTGACCTCCGCTGCTGTTGCAAGAGCAACAAGCCCTCTTAACCAATGAGCCGTCTCCATCCCCTCCAACGCCCCCCCCCCCATTTCTGAGTCCATGTCCTGTCAGGCCCAACACTGCAAAGCAGAGAGACATGCTTGGGAACTTGTTTGCTTTCTCGTTCCTGTCAAGCCTTTGTTTCTGTGTTTTTCAATTTCCTAGTCATGAAGATTCCATTGCTTCTCAAGGTATTTAAAGAACCTCACCTGGATACTGAATTATCCAATTTAGACAATGATTTAAAAACAATCAACTCGAAAGAATCACTTTGTAAATAATTCACAAAGTGCTTCTTTTTTTTCTGATTACCTCACGCAACCCCCCCTCCCATCTCATTTTGTTGGTTTGTTTTGTTCTTGCTTTTGTCTGGGTGAATTTTTGTGTTTTTGTGGGGAGGGTGAAATCATGGGGTATTGTGTACGGGGATTTTTTTTTATGGAGGTGTTAAGTGTCCTATGGAGACATCTCAGTTAATCCTGCCGAGGACTGAAACAGTGTAACTAGAGAAGCCATGATATAGTGACAGAACTTTGGGGCCTCTCAGTGGAACTTAATACCTGAAAACTCTGGTACTGAAGCAATTAAAGACAATCTGTCCCTTTTAGTAAAATCAAAGTCTAAACCCATTATTTTAATTTCCCTCCCCAGAGAAATTTACAAGATTTACCTTTTCCTAAGCATACTAGCTTTTTCTCAAAAAACACAGTTTAGTTTCACCCCTTTCCAACAAAAGTTGGAGTGCACACTACATCTAAATAGCCAGGACCTCACACAATGACCTCCTGTAAAAACACTTCCTTAATTCTGGGCTCCCTCTTATGAGAAAGAGAAGTAACAGTGGAACATTGTTGATTTCTTTCTTTTTTTTTTTTATTGAGAATAGGAAAAAAAAAGTTTCCGCCTCCTCCC
>NW_026067935.1:2867316-2955231 GCF_014885135.2 Alexandromys fortis
GGGAGGCTGGGAGGAGGCGGAAACTTTTTTTTCCCCTATTCTCAATAAAAAAAAAAAAATCAACAATGTTCCACTGTTTTCCATGATGCCTCAGTTCCTCTCTTTATCCTGCTTCCTATCTTCAGGTATTCCCTTAGCTTTGCTCTTTCCCTAAACTCCAAATCCATACAGCTAATTACATGCAGCAGCAACAATGTGTTTGCTTACTGATATATCAGCCAATGCTGCAGCATTACCGCTACAAGATACCTGAAGTAGATGATACTAGGACAACAAAGGGTCTTAGCTATAAAAGACTTATAAAAGCTATAAAAGACATTTCAGAGGTTCAAGATCTTGGTGCCTACATGGGTCCAGGGCAGAGGGCAGGCGAGAAGAACAAGCATGTAAGTTAAAATAAATGGTCTGATCTTGAGCCTGGGACGTAAGAGACTGGGTTCCTACAGGGGTACACCTCCAGTGATGTATGGTCCTCTTACTAGGCCTAAGCACCCAGAAGTTCCACCACCTTCAGCAGAGCTATGCAGGACTCAAACCCAAGCCCTTGTAGGATGCTCACCCCGCACCCACACCTTCCAAGCAATAGGGCAAGGATGAGCATATGTCTGCCCCTGACATGGGGTCAGTTTGCTCCTCACAGCCTTCCTTCGAGGTATGTCTGTCTCACTGCTGCCTTTCTCAGGGGCAAATTCATGTGAACAAAGGGGAACCGTGTGCCCCAGACACAAGCTGGGGTTTCCACTGCTGTTTTCTGAGGAATGAGTCTCTCCCGTGGATCTGCTGACTGCAGCTAACCTCAGCTTCTCATGGATATGTCAGTGACCTCAGTGCATCGCCCTAGGAGCTGTTGCCCCTGGGTTTCTGGTTTCCTGAGTCCTCAAAGCTGCACAGCGCACTTGCAATCTCACACGGTTCTCCAGATGTCTGTCACTTGTCACAGCCTTTCTTCTGTGTTAGCTCATGGTCTCCCTGCTTGTGTCTCCCAGAGTGTGGATGAGAAGTGGTGGTTGCCCCTTTCCACAGTCATGCATGGGGCTGCACTTCCACGTGTTTACTGAGAGCACGAGACCCACCGTGCCCATCAGTGCAAAGCCTGCAAGACCACAGAAGTTTCTGCTATGTGTCAAGCAAAAGTGGGCCTGAAGAAACAAAAGCAAAACTCAAAGTGAAGATATGCTGAAATGGTAAATATGAAACATTGCCTGGAAACCGAGGCAAGAACAGAAAAGCAATGACAATTGAAACATTGATATAATTAATCTTATGATAAAAACCAGGAGTGAGAAATCAGGGCTGAATACCTGAAAGATCAGGGAAACTGAAAGGAGTCACAGTTCTTTCCTACCTCTCTTGTTCCTCCATCCAAAAGGGCCTAGATCATCTTTCAACCCTGCCTTATCACTTTCTGTCTTCCCTCTATACAAACCTCAAGATCTCTATTGTTAACTACTGGCTAGCACTGCCCTCTAACTCCAAGCAAGTTTTATTTGTCAGAACAAACAAAATATCACACATTTTCCCCTTTTGTCTAAATAAAAAGCAATGGTTTTAATTAACATGGTAAAACTATATATGAAAAGTACAATTAATATATGCAAATATATACAGGCAATAATTACATTAACAATGTCTAGTCTATTTGCATTTGACAAGTTCAGAGGAAATACTCTATCTGTCCTGTGTAAATGGAATTTTCTTATCCCTACTGCCTGTTCCCAAATAACCACTCTAAGGGTTATATTAATTGTACATGCTCGGCCAATAGCTAAGGCTTATTACTAACTAACTCTTATATTTAAGTTATTTCTTTTTTATGCTCTGCCATTTGATGGTTCCTTTATTAGCATGGCACATGCATCTCCTGCTCCCTCTGCATCTGCTGGCAACTCCTGACTCTGCTCTTCTCCTTATCATCATCCTTAGTTTGGTCAATCTGTCTATACTTCCTGTCTTGCTACTGACCAAACAAATGAAACCAATTTGAGTGACAAATCTATACAGTGTACAAGAGGATCATTCCAAAGCGGACACTTTTTAAAACATTACATGTAATATTTGTCATATAATGCAACCATTTCTGAACTGGAAAAATGAAATCACATTCTGACCCAGATATATACCTGTGGCAGTTATGAAGTATTACACATTAAAGTGTTGAGCTAACCAGAACAGTCTGTTATAGCCACATGGTTCAATAGCATTCAACAGTCAATAGTAGTGGATGTTGACATGAGCTTTGACCCGGAGGCAGTTCTGTATAGTCTGTTCAACACGATTCCATGTTTTGGATTTTGAGTGAGTTTATTGAACAAAAGTAAAAGAACAAATATTGAGTAGAAGATAGAGAGAAGCAGCCATTGATATTATGGTGGTTTGAATAGGAATGGTCCCCACAGACTCATGCATTTGAATGCTTAGCCATAGGGAGTAGCACTATTAGGAGACATGGCTTTATCAGAGGGAGTGTGCCACTGTGGAGGCAGGCTATGCTCAGGCCATGCTCAGTGGGACAAACTCCTGCTGTCTAAGGATCAAGATGTAGAACTCTCAGCTCCTTCTCCAGAACTCTCGGTTTCTTCTCTAGTACCATATCTGCCTGGACTCCGCCATGCTTCTCACCATGATAATAATGGGCTAAGCCTCTGAAACTGAAAGCCAGCCCTCAGTTAAATGTTTTCCTTTATAAGTGTTGCCATGATCACGGTGTCTGTTAACCCTAACCAAGACAGATACAAAAACATCATCAAATTTGGGGTTCACACCATCCAACAGAGAGTGAATAGGGAAGTTGGAGCAGTCAGGTACAGTTCCTCATTGAGTTTTCTCTCTGTGGATGAGCATCTGGTTTCTCTTCCCCACTTCCTACATTGTTGATTGCAATACTTTTATTACAAATATTTTTTATTTTATTGCAAATGATAAATATTTTTATTAATTCTTTGAGAAGTTCATGTAATATATTTTGATCATAATCACTTCACTTCTTCCCAAGACTGCATCCCACCCTGTTTTCATGTCTTCTGCCACTTAAAAGAAACATTGATAATCCATCCACTCCAATGTTTGCTGTTTAACACTTCTAGGTTTGAGGTTCTCCACCAGAGAGTGGTCGGCCTTGTTGGAGTCATGCCTGGGTGCGATATTTTCAATACCCTTAGCTGCTTCTTGCCTTTCCCTCTCTCCTCTACAGAGACAGGGGACAAGTCTAACCATGTCAGAGGGGTGTGAAGGAGACAAAGGAAGGCCTCCTGCTCCCAACATCTACTCCCAACAAGCTTACACAAGTGACAAGTTTCGGTATAATATAATGTAGATGCATATCTAAACTGTGACCCAGTGTGAAAAGAAACCACACACAACACTGTCCCAGGTACATGGCCATCCAACATGGGAAGGTGCTTAGGGACAGAAAGCAGTCACTGGGAGTCATGGATGTGTACAGGGACTGGCTATCCCTCAAGGTCATTTACAGTCACAGTTGGATCAACTTGCTTAAAAGCCAGGCGATGGTGGCGCACGCCTTTAATCCCAGCACTCGGGAGGCAGAGGCAGGCGGATCTCTGTGAGTTCGAGACCAGCGTGGTCTACAGAGCTAGTGCCAGGACAGGCTCCAAAGCCACAGAGAAACCCTGTCTCGAAAAACAAAACAAAACAAAACAAAACAAAATCCTTTTAGTACACACAGGACATGCTTGGGTTAAATCATGGTCAAAATATGTTGTAGTAGGAAGTTTTTAAAACCTGCACAAGCTGGAGGTGGCCATGAAGATCACTGGCTGTTTTTCCTAGGGACCCAGCTTTGGTTCCCAGCACCCACATGGTGGCTTACGACCATCTATAACTCTTGTTCAAAGAGGTCCAGTGCCATCTTCTGGCTTTGTGAAGTGTGGGCATTTCACACATGAGGTATACATACATACACACACATAAGTATGTAACAATTTTTAAAATAATAAATCTTAAAAAAAAATAAGAGTAAGAGATTCCTGTTTCCCTTGTACTTACTATGAGACTAATCCCTCAAAAAATAGACCTCAGAGGGTAAAGACTCGTGGCATAATAAGCAGAAAGTGTCTTTCCAAAGTAAGAAATGGAAAGCAGTTTGCCTCATAAGTCAAAGCAGAATGTCATGGTTAAGGAGTATTTCTTACTGAGGGGATTTTTGTCATGATCTCCCTCAATTACAACCAATACCATTTTCCAAGAGCTTTTCGGAGAACGAGCCATCCCACGCACACAGACGCTTCTGCATCTCCTTAGGGTGGCGGCTATTGATTGAGTGTTATGATGTTGGACAATACTATTTCATTCATAATACCCAGCCTCCATTAGCATGCATACATATTCATGAACATGGTGAACGGGTCTTTGTGGAAACTATAACAAATGGTCAGAATGACTTTGTGAAAAACCCTAACAATGTTAGCTATCTTCTCAGACAAAGTCACCCGGGATATCTGTCCTCAGCAGCTCATGGACATGCAGGGAATTTGGAGCTCATAGTCTGTTTGTTTTTAACAGATTGATTCCTGTATCCTTAATGGCTCTCATTAAATGTGCAGAGACTTACATATGTGTGTGTATGTACTACTTAGTACAGGCTGTGTATATGTATGTGGGTACACATTTGCTAGTGTGCGCTTGTGTATGGAAGCCAGAAGTTGATAGCAGGTGTCTAGCTCAGTTGCCTCCCACCTTAGTGTTTTGCATCAGCGTCTCTCTCTGGCCTGAGTTCACCATGGAGGCTATACTGGCTGGCTAGTGAGCCCCAGGGATCTACACCATCTCTCCCTCCTAGCACTTAGGTGATACACACCTTGTCATACAGCTTTTTATGTGGGTTCCAGGAACCTGAACTCAGGTCCTCATGTATGTGCAGCAGACACCATATGTACTGAGCCGTCTCTCTCTAACCCCAGAAAGTATTTTTTTATATATATAAAATGAGGATGCAGTAAGCATTGGAGTCCTTGTCCTAGCCTGTGATGCTGAGTGAAGGCAGAGACTGGTGCTTACGTGCTCTCAGTGTCTGACCATGTTATTGTGCCCTAACTCCTCGCTGGTGGTCATGATGCTCGGATTTCACTCCCAGAACACATGTAAAGTAGCATCTAAAACCAAGGGAGTGACCCATCCCCACCTGTGGAAGACACTGGCAATCAACGATAGTGTCTCTTTCCATTCAGCCTTGGCATGGCTTCAGGCAGCCACTGCAGTCCACCACCTTTGATTTTTGAAATGACACCCGCTTGCTGACCAGATGTTTGAGGACCAGGTACCCAGATGAGAATCTCAGGCAGACAAGATAAGGCACAGTGGGTACAGATGTTGCCCACCGTCGAGGGATGGTCTTGTGGCAGCTGCTTATTATATAGCAGCCGACTTCGGCTCTGGTTTAAATTCTAGTTTTGAGAATACTGCTTATGTCGATGTACAGGAAATGAAAAACAAAAGAAGGAAATTATCAAATGATGCATTTCAGGCTGAAGATGTCACCCACATCTGTCTAAATGAGCACGAGCATTCTTTATTTTAGTAAATTGAGATTGACTCATCTTTGTTGCTTAAAAATCCTTGTGTGTGTATCCCTCCAGATGTGTGCACATGGGCTGGATTCTTTCTATAAAAAAAGAAACTCTAAATGAAAGTCCTCGGTGTAGGCTTTGCCATAATTCATTCAACCATTCACCTGTTGGGAGGCTGTTTCTTCCTATTATCTTTATAAGCTTAAAATAATCCTCAGTGCTATTTTGTATGTGTGATTGATTTTTATTTATGTGGAGAGATAGCCAAATGAGTCTCATACTACAAAGAAAAAGTCTGTTTCTTTTATAAATTTATTTTATTTATTCATATATGCACATACCCTTGTGTGCCTCTGTGTGTATGTGCCCATAGATGTGCAGTTACCTGCAAAGGCCAGAGAGGGTGCCATATCACTTGGGGCTGAAGTTTCAGGCATTCATGAACCACATGATGTGCGAGCTGCCTTATGGTTGCCTCCTACATTGGTTGACAACTACTGAGCATCTCTCAGGCATTTATCCCCATCCAGCACCTCCTCTTCTGAGCCGTGCCTGTCTCCAACCGCCCCCTGAGTCTTTGCTCTGTGGAGTCACCTGTCTCTTCTATCCCTCTTCTTCAGGACTCTCTTCCCATCCTTTCAAAGAACCACCCATCTCAAGACAAAAATCTTTGGTTATGCTTATGACAATTTCCACCGACAAATGTAATTTTAATTGTACAGATACTGCTTTCTAGATTCCCACTTTGGGAATTTTCTCATAACCAAATAGGTACGGGAAAATTTTTTAAATTGACTGTGTAGTTTGGTTCACTGAAGTTAGCATGAATTAATTTATAAGTAAAGTATGGTTTAACATAGAAGATGGATAATATTTGGTCATGATGGATCAGGCAAAATGATTGGGGAGGGCAGTGGAAATTTGTTGTCTTTTCATTGTCTGGACCACATAATTATGTTTGTGAAATGCAGATGCATATAAAAATGGTAATTTAAAAATGTATTTAAAAATGAAAACTTTCTACACTTGACCGTAGCTCCAAATTCAATGACAGTACTTGCTAAGTCAATGCTGCAGACCAATACAAACATCATGTGTAAGAAGTTGGCAAGTGGCTGGGCGGTGGTGGTGCACACCTTTAATCCCAGCACTCGGGAGGCAGAGGCAGGCTGATCTCTGTGAGTTCGAGGCTAGCCTGGTCTAGAAGAGCTAATTCCAGGACAGGAACCAAAAAAGCTACAGAGAAACCCTATCTCAAAAAATAAATAAAATAAATAAATAAAAAAAGAAGTTGGCAAGTTCAGTGCAACAGTGTATCAGAAAGGTGGTGACCTGAGTTATCTTTGAATGTCCCAGCCGGCCGTGGTTTGCTTTCTGCTGCTGCCATAAACACAAAACCAGCTTGGGAGGAAAGGGTTTATTTGGTGCACATGTCCTGGCCACAACCCAGCAGGAAGGGACATTGAGGTAGGAACGCAGGGCAGGAACCTGGAGGCAAGAGCTGTAGCAGAGGCTATGGAGGAGGCTGCTTACTGGCTGACGGCTCATGGTGTACTCATCCTGATTTATTATAGCACCCAGGCCACCTGCTCAGGGGTGACACTGCCCAAATGAACTGAGCCCTCCCACACGGATTATCCATCAAGAAAATGCGCTAGAGGCCAATCCGATGGAGGCACGTTCTCATTGTGCCTATTTTGTATAAAATTGACAGAAAGGAGGGAATTAAGGAGAACCAGTTGGAGTTCAGCAATAGAAAGTATGGGTTAATGCCAAAAACAAACAAACAGAGATCCAGGTTTCAAAGCCTTGGCACTGCTGTGGTGTTGTTGGGGAGACTGTGGAAACTCCAGTATCACCCTGGAGTCCGGGATGTGCAGCTAGGTTATCCTGGAGTCCTGAGAGCCACAGACAGCTTCGTTTCATCACACACACACCACTGCCTGTAGACAGTGTCAGGTATCTCCCAGAGCGGGGCTGTTGCTGACATCAAGTTCACTGAGATAATATAATTAATTTTCACAATAAGAGGAGAAACGTAGTCTCAATGAGAGCTGGATAAAACTACTTCATACAGCCCAGTGCCAATTCTTCATCTTTACACAGATACATGGATTATTCCCGGTGCTAGGTAAATGGGAGCGTAGGGATGAACTGGCAGAAACCTCTGTGTTCGACAAATGTGGATATTAGATGTGGACTCACAGGTACGTTTCTGGGAGATCTTTCTGGGTAACTCCTCTGTTGATATCAAAGGTGATGTGGGAGGGCACAGCACCAGGAGGCAGAAGGTGAGGTGTCTTCTGGGAGCTTCTCTCTCGGTGTTTTTCTGGGTGGTGGTGGTGGTGCTTGGTCTCTCAGTGGGATCCAATACCACCACCACCACCACCACCACCACCACCACCACCACCACCACCACCACCACCACCTTCTTCTTCTTCTTCTTCTTCTTCTTCTTCTTCTTCTTCTTCTTCTTCTTCTTCTTCTTCTTCTTCTTCTTATCTTTATGGGAACTGTATGCATGTGGCACACAGACATAAAGACAGACAGATGACAGGCAGTCATATAGGAAAAATGCCCATATGTATATAATAAAAATAAATACATCTTTATTTATTTAAGAAAAAGATCTGACCCTGCTGCACTTTTCTCTGGGTTGATCTGGATTCACAGCTCTCCTTGGCACAGAACCAAGAACATTGTTACTGAGTGGTTTTCAAGTTGAAACTAGTTTTCCCAATACTTCCTAAATTTATGTATACATACACATATATACATATGTATATATAAAATTGTTTTATATATGCATATATACTTATATACATATATGACAATTTTAATTTCTTGGGGTCATTTTGGGCAGATGGTATGACATAGTCAATTAGGACAAAAATGAAGCCTCTCCTGAAATAAATTATCTCCCCATGATTCCACCCCACCCTGATACACATCACTTAGCTCACCTTGAGAATCAGCTGAGACAGGAACTCATCGGATCCTAAAACCCAAACTCCCACTTCTAAGGCCAGAAGGCCATGGACTTGATATTTTACACCTATCAAATAGACAGCTGCTTCCCCAGGGTAGAATTTCACCGCAGATACAGAAGGAACTTAACTCAAAGGGCAGTGCCTCTCAGGCTGTCTCTGCTGTGAAAAGCAGAAAATAACAGTGGAAGGTGAATTCGGCGGAAAACATTGCATTAGCGTGTGCTGACAAAAATGTCAAGTGGCCTCCAGCCCTCAGGAAGGCCTGGGTCGGGAGCCATAGGCGATCTGTCTTTGTCTCTATCTTCCAGTGTCCGTCCTCACCCTGCACATTGTCTCTCCCCTCACCCTCCTGCTCCTACTCATTCCCTTCCTGGTGACAAATAGCGGCCCCTGCACCTGAACGTGAGAGAAAAGGCTCCTGCAGAGTCCCATGGTGTTGCTGATATTCCCTCTCTCGCAGGCGAACCTGGTTCCCATCTCATTTCTTAAGCGTCGTGGTTTGTACTGACTGCATAGGAAAAGCCTGTTTTGGAGCACAGTGGGAGTTAATTACTGGAAAGTTTGTAGAAATGGGTCAACTACTCTCTTGGTGAGACTGGAAACAGTAGAACTACCTCATGGTTCCACTGTCCCCACAGATAGAACACACAAAGAACAGACACGCAGGACCTGTGTATTGTTTACAGTGCCAAGACAAAGGAAAGGCCCATGAGCACATTCATGAATGGATATGAAAAAGTGACTTATGAGATGAAAGACTTTTCATCCTTGAGAAACGAGGAAGACCTGTCTCCTGCAGCACCACAGATGAAGCAGAGGGACATTATGTTAAGTGAAACAAGCCAGGTCCCGAAGGTAGTACAACCTTCCAAACAAACTCTGGACCTGAAAATACTGATATCTCGAAAAAGAGAGTAGAGTGCTTATCGCCAAAGAGCTAGGGTAAAGAACCAGGATGGTTTAAAATGGCAGTCACAAACTGAATCAATTCTAGGCCTAGTGTGTCCATTGTGGGCACTATATTTAGCAAATCCTACTCTCTTCTTGAAGACTTCTGAAAGAATACATTGCTGGTATTTTTATTACACACAAACAGACACACACACACACACACACACACGAGGGATGCATCCAGGTTCTTTGTTACGAACACCTGTACTTGAGCATATGAAAGTGCACTGCACGTTTTTGTCAGCCGGAAGACACAGCTTCTATGTGGGGAATCAGACCCTCATTGCAGTTCAGGGAGTAGCTGCTGTAAAGTTAACAATGATCATCACAGCCTCGTGGTGTCTTCGCAGATCCACCGTTCGTATAACACATAGCAAATGATAACTTGCAATGTGCTAGGTACTCTGAAATTATAATGAGCCAGGAGCCATTTCTTCCTTCACGAAGACAGCTGCATAATGAGGGCCATAACCACAAAGCCTATGTAATACACATGAATAAAAGAAAGGTATATGGTATTAGGTAGAGTACCCTAGAAGTTCAGAGGGTCTTCACGGTGAGGGATGACTCGGTGGGATGACTCACTGGGAGTCATCCCACCAAGCAAGGTCCTCCCCCAGACCTCTTCTGTCTTCATAATAAAGCGTAGCAGTGGGCTGTATATGTGTCTGTATAGGTGTGTGTGGGTTGCGTTCCAGCTCAAGGGTGCTATCAAGTGTTTTGATTTCATTGAGATGCTCTTGTGTGAATAACTGGAGTGGGTGACATTGTGAATTCATGGCCAGCCGAGATGTTAGTTATGATAACTCAGGCTGCTTTCTATGCACGCAGTAATTATTCCTTTCTCTGTGTCTCAACAATGTACCGCCCAAACCTTGGATGATAGATTTTTCCATATTGTTTCGACGTCAGCTTCCTAGAGTGGGTAAGCTTCCCAAGGTCAATATTTCTTCCCCACTTTGCACTTAGTCACGTACTTGGCAGGCGATAAATATTTGCGAGACTCACAACCTTGAGGAATGAATCACAACCTCAAGACAGTTGTCCCCAAGAATTGTGACTACTAGAAAGGAGGACGGATTTAATCATCTCTAGCATCAACCTGTATTACTGCAGGGCCAGAAAATCGCCCCCAATTCTCAAACTAATTGCATGCCCACGGGATGGGGAATGGGATACCCTAGGTTCTATAAGAATTTTCAGTCTCAAACTAATGGCTTTGAAGAATCCTATAGAAAGTTTCAATCTTCAACTACTTAATATCAAATGAGAGGTAAGGAGTGTTTAAGTTTGATATCATTTGGTTCTCCGTGGTAGAACCTGGAGGATGACAGTTTATGCTCATTTAGACTGTGTTCTCATGACTACACCAGCCTGCATCTACCTGCAGTGTCCGAAGCTGGCTGTGTTGTTCTAGTCTTCCATCATAAACATGCAAAATTCCTTCCCAGAGTATGAAGATAGTTGTTCCCTTTTCTCTAGAGAGAATGGGAAGGAAGAGGTGCCCAATTAACAGGAACACAAAATGTCTCCAGAGGCCACAGCAAATTCCACTAAATGTTTATTTATTTGTTTGTTGGTTTGCTTATTTACTTTTATTTTATGTGTATGAGTTTGCATATAGGTCTGTGTACCATATATGTGCCTTCTATATGTAAAGCCCAGAAGAGGCTTTCAAATCCCGTGAAACTGGAGTTATAGATGGTTGTGAGTCACCATGTGGGTGCTGGAAGCCTGACCCAGGTCTTCTGTAAGAGCATCAGGTGCTCTTAACTACTGAGTTATCTCTCCACCCCAAACTTCTGCATTTGAAAACTTGAAACAGAGTCATGGACTGGCCACTTTTAGGCACAAGGTATCGAATTGTCATTATCCACCCTCTGATTCATTGCTACCACCCAAAAACAAAAACAATCACAAACTACCAAAGTCTTTTCATAAGAAGGAAAAGAATGGATTTTGGATAAACAAACAACCATGTCCTTCCCAGAGAGTTCCTGAATAAACAAGTTGATTCATTGTATCTGGGTGTGTTGGCTAGAGCCCAAGAAACATGGGGAATTGGACTCTACACTAGCAATGAGAGTTCAGGGTAAGTTTTAACGACACAGACTTTGTCTTTGTTCCCTTGGGATCTCTATGAGAAGAAGTCTTCTGACATTTTGACTCATTGTTCTGTCTCTAATAGACTGATTTTTAAAAACAACAGAAAAAAATTGTTGAGTGACCAGGAGACTGTATTTGATTGAAGTTATGTACAGTGATGTAGCAGCAGTTAGACCATTGGGAGCAGCCAGAGCCCAGAACTGGGGAGAAAGGAGGGAAGCACGGTCTTCAGAAGATGTAACTGTGTACCCTGAGAAATCCAGGAACCGGTATGAGAAGAGAAGAATGAAAGATTAACACAATAATGATTTTATAAACATCACCATAAAATTCATAGCTCTTTGGTGAATATAAAACATTGTACTACTTTTAGATATCAAAAAGAAAAAATGATTTAATTATAAACCTTTATTATGGCAAATTACTAAACGCTCTTAAATGTAACAGCACTAAATTATTAAATGGGAAAGACCCACTCTGCCCTTGAATAATGTATTAGTCAAGGTTCTCTAGAGTAACAGAACTTATAGACTGAATCTCTCTCAGTCGCTCTTCACACACACACACACACACACACACACACACACACTTTATAGAATAACTTACAGGCTGTGGTCCAGCTACTCCAACAATGGCTGTCTATGAGGAGGAGGCCCAACAATGGCTGTCTATGAATAGGAGGCCTGAGAATCTAGTAGTTGTTTAGTTTTCTGGGCTTCAGTAACACTGGAACCCTAAAGACAAAGACACAAATGTCAGCTGAAGTATTGGACCTGCTGAACAGGCAAGAGCAAGGAGGCAAAGAGCAAAAGCTTCCTTCTTCCATGTCCTTATAGAGGCTTCCAGCAGGAGATGTGGCCTAGATAGGAGGTGAGTATGTTCACATTACAGGTCCAGATTAGAAATAGAAGCCACTTCAAATCAAACAAAAGTTCCCTACAGGCATGCCCCTCCATTTTAGAGATTTTAGTTAATTTACGTTATAGTTGAGTTAACAACCAAGAATAGCCACCATTAATAAGAATTCCTAATATTGCGGCTGGAGAAACCGCTCAGTGGTAAGGAGTGTTTTCAACCCCTTAAGAAGATAAGATCAGTTCCCAGGACCCATGTGGAGGGATCACAGCCACCTGTAATTCCTGCCCCAGGGTATCTGACACCTACTTCTGGCTTTCACAGGTCTGCCAATCACATGCACTCACATGCTCACACAAGCACATACATGAAGATTAATGTCTAAAAAGTGAAAATGTATTTCTGGAAAACAAGTGACTCCCAAGATCTAACTAAGTGTATCTATAAGAGAAAATGTGTAACAAATGTAAGCAGTAGTGGATATAAAGGAAATCCCTTTATTCCTTTACTTATTAAGGAAAATGCAGTCTGTTGTGACTCGGAGTTTCAGAAAGAAAACACCACACAAATGTGTGGCATAAACAAATGTGGGTCTTGAATAAAACCATGTTACAAGGGCATAAAATACATAAAAGCTAGAGAAATATGTTTTACCCTTCAGACAGCTGCAGCCGATCCTACCACATTAGATGTTATGGATCGATAGCTCTATGAAAAAAGGGCCAGAGATAAATAATTGGCAAAAAAAAAAAAATTGGTAAAGGGAGTTTTGAAAGGACTATTTATATTATTCCAAACATGGGGAAAATATTATTTAAAAAAGCCAGAAAGCTGCCAAAGAAAGTAACTGTGACCAATGTCAGGAAACAGAATTAATTGGGGGGGGCTTGTTTTCATATTATTCCATCCCTAAGTGCTATTTAATATCTAAAGCATTTACCTGAAATTGCTTAGTAAAATATTTTAATTAAATTTTAGCTGAGTGACTGGGAATATAACTCAGTGGCCGAACACTTCTCCCTTGTGCTCAAGACCCCATGTTCTACCCCCAGCAGGAAACTCAAATCATGTACAAAAATCTCAATTTTAATATTTCAAGGGCTAGAAATGACTCAGCGCTTAAATATTCCTGTTGTTCTTGCAGAGAACCAGAGTTTGGTTCTCAGCACCCACATGGTGCTTCAACAACCTCGTGTAATCCTGCTCCAGGGGATCTGATGCCCCCTTCTGGTGTCCACGGGTACTGCACTCATGTGCATGCATGCTCACGCACACAAATACACTGATTGAAAAGTATTTTCAAAAACTTTTAAAATAGTATTAATTTTTATTTAGCAACTGAAAACTACAGCACAGTCCATTTTATTGAAATCTATAATGACTTATGGCAATTATATTAAAATATTAATGTACATTAATTTCAAAAGAAAGCAATTGTCAAAAGTTAATAAAAACCTAAAAAGAGATGCATATAGAAATATAATGAAAATGTATCCTTTGTTAAATAAAATAATGAGGCTGGGGAAATGACTCAGCAGTTAAGAGCACTGGCTGTTCTTTCAGAAGACCCAAGTTCAATGCTCAGCACCCACATGGTGACTCACAACCATCTGTAACTCCAGTTCCAGAGGATCAAATGCCCTCATCTGACTTCCATGCATATTATGTATGTGGTGCACAGAAATACATGCAGTTAAGATACCCATGCACATAAAATAACCAATTTTTAATAGTTAAATACTTAAATTTGGATTAGGACTCTCTCTTAAGAAATTCTTCAAATTCATTTCATTTAGTACTAGCTTCTATTTCTGGCTACAAAATAAGAACCAATTTCTTCTATTTTCTTTCCTGTAATTGTTAGCATCAGCATCTAACTAAAGATGCTTATAAAAAAGAGTAGTTTCACATAAAGATGATAAATCATATGTGTGTGGTTATTGCTCTGTGGGCTGGAGGAGAGAGACTGCAAGTTCCCTTTGTAAAGTGGTACTGGCGGATGCTCTCTTGGAGGTCAGTCGGGTTATTCCATCACGATGCCTATAAATCAGACCTGCGTTCTGTGAAATTAATACCATCTGTTTTGCCACGGCCCCTGAGCGTTTGAAGTCGGGAAAGTAAGATGCAGACAATACAACATATTGTCTCTCTCTCTCTGGCTTATTTTTATGAGGATACTAGCATTTTCTCTAAACTCTATGTTCAGGGAGAATATTCATCTGTAGTCAAATGTATCAAAGGAGAAAAATATTAATGGGAGTAGGAGATAATAGGGTTGGACAAGGTAGTGCATGCTTGCCAGTGCAGAACTCAGGAGGCTGAGGCAGGAGTATTATCACGAGTTCAAGGCCAGCCAGGAAAAGTAATAAGTTCAGCCTAGCCTGGGCTACAATGTAAGGCCCTTCCTCTAAAATAAAAAGAGTTAATGTTTAAAATTCAAGGCCTGCATGAACTCAAGCCACATGAACTCTCAGCATTGAGAGGGGAGGTGAACATCAAATCCCACCTTGGAGCTATTGGAGCTGTTGGGATTTTATGTTTTTTTTTAAGTGCATGACCCCTGATAGGTCAACGTCACCCCAGTGGAAGACCACACACCGAAGGGTTTATGGGTAGCACAAGTTGGACTCAGTGGGTTTGAAAGTGAAGAAGAGGACACCAAGCTGGGTTAGTAGGGAAGTGGGGTGGGTCTAAGAAGAGCTGGAGGAAGGAGCTGAAAAGGGTCAAAAGACACTGGACAAAGCTTTCCAAGAACCAATAACAACAAAACTACGTTTTCCTAGGCAACCTACGACTATGCAAGTGTGCCGTTCTGCACAGTGTAATTCCTCCCTGTGTTCATGCTATCGTAATGTACCCATCACTGAGATGGTGGTGGTGGCACAGACAGAGATGAGCTTGTGCGCAGGGTTCCACCAGCAGAAGACGGAATCTGGCTAAAATGGAACTTATCTGAGCCCTGATTGTTTTACCTGCATGGGCTGATGAACTCACAGGGGGCACAATTAGATGAGAATGGCACACTAAGTTAGGGAGGGTGCCACCTGGGAAGGGGGCTGAGGAGAAGGGTGGGAAGTGGTAGGGGAGAATGTGTAAGACCTGGTCAGAAAGATCCCGCAAGATGCACTGATGGAAGCAAGTGCTCCTGCATGCCAGAAGATACCAAGTGGGAGGTGCCTACTCTAAGCCTCCACTTGGGCATCATAACATCAGAATCAACAAACCGAGGCTTCCAGGATTCCCATGTCTCCTCCCTTCACTAATCACCCACTTCTGCACATAGAAGACTCTGGGTTAGCTTGTCCAAAGCCGAAACCACTGGCTGGCTGTGATATCAGTAGTCACAGCCACTGGCCACACTTGGCGCTCTGTATTCACCTGTGGCTTGTGCCACCCACACTGGAACATACACGTGGTAGACACCAATCTGCAAGAAGGTTCTACAGGGTAATGCGCCCTGAGACTCACAGACTGAGTAGCACACAGTCCTTCTGAAAAAAAATTCTTTGAGAATTTCATACATGTCCACAATATATTCTGATCGTGACCACCCTGTCCCCCTCAAGGCCTTCAGGCACCCCTGGCCACATCCTCCATCCAACTGCATGTCTTCTTTTCAAGGCCCACTGTGTCCAGTCTTTATGTTCATGGGTGTGGGGCCATCAACTTGTCACATGGGAGGTCTACCAGAGGCCACGCTCCTGAAGAAACCTGACTCTTTTCCCAAGAAACCCACTATTGCCAAAGTTCCTTATGGGGTGTGGAGGTTTTGTGAGCCCCTCCCCCATTTGTGCTGGAACGTTGAGTGGTTTGATCTACTGTGGCTAACCACAGCTGCTGTGAGCTCGTGAGTGAAACAGCCATGCCATATCCAGATGACAGTCTTTCTGTCCCTCCAAAAGCTGTAACCATGCCTACCATATAACCCAGTTCTCTCACCCCTGGATACACACCCCCAAAGACTCTACTGCCTGTTACAGTGATAACTGTTCATCCGTGCTCACTGATGCTTGGTTCACAATGGCCAGGGAAAGGAAACAACCTGATGTCTATCTGCTGATAACACACAGCGTCATTCAGTTGCCAACAAAATCATTATTCAGTTGCAAACAAAAATGGTTCTACAGTTCTAGTCGGGAAAGGTGTGTGTTCTCTGTTGTTAGAGAGTGTGAGAATATGTCTGTGTGTTTGTGCACCATGTGCATGCAGTACCTGCAGAGGCCAGAAGAGGGCATCATATCCCCAGGGACTGGAATTAACAGGTGATTGTGAATGTGAACTATCATGTGCATGCTGGGAACTGAACCCATGCTTTCTACAAAAGCAGCCAGTGTCCTTAACCTCCGAGCCATTTCTCCACATCCAGAGACCGTGTCATCTGGTGGAAGGCTGAGAACCTGAGCATGACTTTCTAAGGGGACTGCAATTTAAACACCTGTGTTACTAAATGGTACTCATGAGGCAGCAATCTTTGCTAGGTTTGCACATGAGATAAATCTTACCATTCCTTACTAAAATACTTGCAGGCAAAACAGAAGAATTTGCTACACAGCTTGTGGGCAGTGGGAGCTCTTTCTTTTTTATTGTTCTTTTACGAAATTTTCATTAGCATATGTGTGTGCATATGTGTATATATTATATAATGTAAATAATGTATTTTGATCACACTTGCCCTCCATCATGCTCTCTTGTTCCCCTCACTCCTACGGATCTCCATGCTCTTTCCAACTCCTCCTTTCCACTTCCCATGTCATTGTTTTTGGTGACCCTATCCACTGAACTCGTGTCTCCTCCAGAGTCACAAAGTCATGTCTGAGGGAATAGTCACAGGAATGTGGGCACCTAATCAGTAACTACACGTCTGAACAGCATGTCGCTTCTCCCTCCAGCAACTATTAGCCGCCTATAAATGTTTAAGGTGGGGTGGAGCCTCGGGAGCCCTTCCCCTCTATTGTTTGCTTTTCTCTGCTGTGGCTAAACACTGTCAAAATCCAACTTGAGGAGGAAAGGGTTAATTTGACTCACACTCCCATAGCACAGCCCATCCCTGAGGGAAGTGGGGCAGAAACTCAAGCAGCAACCTGAGGCAGCCTCTGAAGCAGAGGCTATAGAGTAATTCTGCTTACTGGCTTGCTCCCCATGGCTTGCTCCGTCTCTTTCCTTATAGCACCCAGAACCACCAGCTCAGGGATGGATGGCACCGCCCACAGTGGACTGGACCCTCCCACATCCATCATTAATCAAGAAAATGCCATACAGAACTGCTCAGAGACCAATCTGAAGAAGGCAGTTCTTTAACCGTGGTGGTCTCTTTCCTGGGCGACTCTAGTTGGTGTCAGTTTGACAAAATAAACCAGCACACCATCTATGACAGGACCTTGGCAGCCCAAACTTGTGCAAGTCTTAGTCCCAGGTACTGGGAGTTTAAGAGTGCACAGCTGTGCCATGATTGGACAGTAGCATTCCTTGGCACACACCCTTCTTCCTTTGACTCTTAGTGTCCTACAGGATCAGTAGCAGGAAGATGCTGGAGTCCTAGGAGGGGCTGCCTTATCCAGGGCATAAAGCAGAAAAGGGAGGCTGTGAATTGACTTCTATCCTTGGGGTATAGTAAGAAAAGCACAAGTTTGGAGTAAAATAAATTCGTAGAGAAGAATTCATGGCCCTGATTTACATGAGCAGGAAGAAAGGCGCACACCCTACAGTGCCCTTCCTGCAAATGCACACACACACACACACACACACACACAGTGTGTGTCCCTGTCCATCCTCCCAGCATTATCAGGGATGATAGATCTTACATCCTCTAGGGTGTGTGTGTGTGTGTGTGTGTGTGTGTGTGTGTGTGTGTGTGTGGTGTGAACATCTCCAATATGGGCCACTCAGTGTTTGGGTGGCATTTCTTTCTGCGTTTGTCTCTAATCCGTGAGGATGCTTCCTGCTGTATTTGTGACATTAAACTCCCCCAGTGTTCGCTCCATAACAGACGAATGCTTGTTTACTGCTTAAAGGCACCTGATGTTCACACTGCATATGTAAAGAAACACTTCTGTTTGTTTCCAGGAGTCAGAGCCATACAGGAAGCTTGCAAAGGTCGTCGAGGAATTAGCTTCCCACCCTGTCACTCATGGTAGAAATGATTCATGCAGAGACTCACTCCCCAGGTCAGGCATCCACAGGTTGGATGTTTTTTCACCCAGCTTGCTTTATTGCTGAAATAGAAAGGACTCAAAAATATAGAAATGTTTTATACAACACTGGGAGCTTTCTCCAAGAGTATCTGCAAACACTCATGTTCCCACACTTTGCTGTATTGTCTTCCTAAGATGGTTGGAGTGCTGTGTGTGTACCCCTCCTCAGCTATATTGCAAGTTCGAGGTCATCCTGGGCTACTTAACAACCTTCGCTCTAGCAGAGTAGAGCAGAACATAGCCAGACATGCATTTATGATCTTTGTTTTACATAAACATTATTAATTGATTTTGTGGTAGGCTCTGTGTGTGGAGCTCAGATTATATCTTACAGCTGCAGTTTCTCTTCTTCCTCCATGTGGATCCTGGGACTCAAACTCAGGACTCCAGACTTGTCTAACGATGTATACCTAATGAGTCATCTTACCAGCCATGATGATCCTTTGGAGCACATAGAACTGGCACATAATTTGACTATGGAGCAGCTACCTAGCATGGACTGATGACTAGTTTTGAGCTCCATCTCTGAAAGATGAATTAGTGAACAAATCAATAATAAATAAATGATAAAAAATACAAGAGTAGGCATTGAGTGTATTCACTAGGCTTTCCTAACTTGTGGCCACTGTGCAGTGCTGGAACCCAGGAATCTGACAGAGTGTGGTCTGCACACAGGTTGTAGGAATCCATGTGTGTATTTGTAGAGACATCTGCATCCACTTATCTTCGCATAGCACTGACGGCTGTCCAAGCAACCATATCCCCAAAGGCTCATTATTCTTGATATTCTGGAGCCTCTGACTCAGACCACAGGCTCTTGTCTCTCCCAGCTCTCAATATTATATACACACTGCGCTGTGCAAACATCTCAGCACCCAAGAGTCTACAGCCCCAGCCCGATGCTTTCAGTCTGCTTTAGCACACTCACAAGTAAACTCAAGAGCAATCAAAACAACAGAAGAAAAAGTTCTGAGCTTCGCAAAGGGGTGGGGAGGGACAGGAGCGATTAGACTGGCTTCCCATCACATTAGCTGAGAAGATAAAATCCAACACCCCCTCACCACAGAGGACTCCAAATGCATTTTTGCACTTATACACATTCTAACAGTTCAGAGCTCTTTCTATAATGTAAGGAGAAATGCAAGAGAGGTGTTTAGAAAAATAACAAAATAATCCTAAAATCCAGTTACACGAAGAGATGCTTAAAATATCTAAAATAGTTCAGAGAACGGAAGTAATGAAGGAAAAAAGCCATCAGGCAGACACAGATCTGTGAGCCTAGGGCAAACTTGTGGGGAAATGAGAATTTCACATCCAGCTATGTGTGCTAGGGGCTTAGATTGGTGCTGTCTGAGGTCCTGACATCAGGCAGCCATGCATAGCTGCTGTTCTTGGATAGCTGGGCTTTCCTTTTGCAAGTCATACATTGTAGTTGGAAGTGTCTCAGTCCTGACCACCTGCTCCTCGTCCAGGTAGCTGCTTCCAAATTACCGCACAGAGATGGAATATTATTTATAAATGCTCACTCAACAGCTCAGGCTTATTACTAGCTAACACTTGCACTTAAATTAATCCGTGTTTCTTATCTACCCTCTTCCACATGGCTCATGGCTTGTTACCTCATTTTCTTCACATCTTGCTCCCTCAGTGGCTGGCTGGCATCTCACCTGACTCTGCCTTTTTTCTTCCCAGAGTCTTCTGTGTCTGACTGTCCCACCTATAGGTCCTGTCTAGCTACCAGCCTGTCAGCTTTTTATTAACCAGTGAAAGTAATACTTAGAGTATACAGAAGGATTGTTCCACAACAATATATAAAGAAAAAATTTTGTTTAGTTACTAGGAGTTAGAACAATATTGCTGTTCTATTTTCATTAATAGTGTGGTGGAACCACACTATTCAACAATAACAAGGCAAGGGAAGGTTTTTTTTTTTTATTTACACCTCCAGATTTCAAACCATACTTTTGGGGAAGTCAAAACAGTGAACCATTTAATATCCATAGTCAAGATCACAAAGAAATAAATGCAACCATGCTGCCTGCTTTCTGCTCAAGTTTCGCTCCCTTTCTTTATTTGCACATAAGTCAGGGCTCTGCCTAGAAAATGGTGCCTCCAATAGCAGGCCGGATCTTCCCACAACAATTAACAGTCAGGATAATCATCCACAGAGAGGCCCACAGAGCAATCTCATCCAGGTAATTAAGACTCTTCCCAAGGGATCGTAGGTTGTCTTGAGTCAATATTGTTAAGCCTAACCAGCACAGAGACTTTACTGAGACCGGTGACATCCATCAATCATGTAAGGAATTGACTCTCCACACCTGGGCATCCACAGGGTGAAAATCTCTCACTGGCTTTATCTATTGCTGGAATTAAAATGTGTAGCATGATTAATAAAAATTCAGAGGGGCTGGAGAGATGGCTCAGTGGTTAAGAGCATTGCCTGCTCTTCCAAAGGTCCTGAGTTCAATTCCCAGCAACCACATGGTGGCTCACAACCATCTGTAATGAGGTCTGGTGCCCTCTTCCGGCCTGCAGGCATACACACAGATAGAATACTGTATACATAATAAATAAATAAATAAATAAATAAATAAATAGATTTAAAAAAATAAATAAAAATTCAGAGGCAGATTTGGGGATTCAACCTGAAGGTCAGAAAAGCAAAACAACCCTCTACCTCAGTCCAAAAAATGGCAATCCTGCCTTTAGGAATCTGCAAAATGAGACTGTGTAAGAGCTGTCTCCTCCCATCTTAAATTCCTCTCTAGTGCTGGGATTAAAGTCATGCACCACTACTGCCCAGTTTCTATGGCAAACTAGTGTGGATTAAAGGTGTGTGTTACCACTGCCTGGTCTGTAAGGCTGGCCTGGGCAGCTGTTTTACCCTCTGATCTTCAGGAAAGCTTTACTTACTAAAATACAAATGAAATATCACTACAAAAAAATGTCTTTTTAAAAAACATAGACATCTTTCCTTCATTTTTTGAATGTTTTGTTTCCACAACCACAAGGGATAAGTTGCTTTCTGTTTAGTATACACAGAGTCTGGGATTGTGTGGTTGCTTCCAGGGCTAAGGCATGAAAAAATGTAAGCTTAAAACCATCAGGACACCCTGGACAAATGTACACCCAGCAAGCATGTGGCTCCCGTTTTAGTCACACCCACCTGCCACATCATTCTTAGTCTAGTCTTAGTTTACACCCTTTTTTTTGGCATGTGTATATGTGGTATATCTGAGTATGTGTCTGCAGGTTTGTGTGTATGTGTGTGTGCATGCGTGTGTGTGGGTGTGTTCATGTGTGTGGGTGTATGCGCGCGTGCATGCATGTGTGGGTGTGTTCGAGTGTGCAAGTGCATGTGTGTGTGTGCGTGCGCGTGTGTGCACGCACATATGCTGGTCAGAGGCCAGCACTGGATGTCTTCTTCAGTTGCTCTCCATTTTATTTACTGAAGCAGGGTTTTCTGTTTCTGAACATGAAGCTTTCTGATTTGGCTAGTCTACCTAGCTAGCTTGCCCTGGGGATCCCCTGTCTCTGCCCCAGAGTCCTGGGGTTTCAGGCTTGCTAGATTGTGTAGTGTGAGGAAGGAAGCCCGTGGCTTTGCACGCGCTAGACAGACACTCTGTTGACTGAGCTACAGACCTGGTTCCTAGGTAGTCTTTTTAGGTTTGTTTTATTTTATATCTATGCCTGCATGGACATCTGAGCAGCACATGTGTATAGTCCCCACAAGGGCACAAAGGGGATCAGATCCCCTAGAACTGGAGTTACAGAAAATCGTGATCCACCTTACGGGTGCTGAGAATCCAACCCAGGTTCTCTGGAACAGCAGCCAGTGCGCTTACCCATGGAGCCATCCCTCCAGCCCCCAGCTGTTCTGCTAAACATGTACATTGGATGGCTCTCCTGGTTACTCCCCACTCAGGATAAAGTCCTAAGTCTTTAACAAACTAATCAGAAACTCGCCCGGTTCTTGGCTGTTTCTCTCTGGTCCCCTCAGATGCCAATGCTGTCTCTACTTACAACTTTCTACATATGCAGGGGCCTTCGCTGTCCTTCAACATGTCAAACACATGCCGAGCTCATGGTGACTGTTCCAGTCACCCCTTTTGCCTGTAACTGGCCTCTCATTGGCTGTTCGAATGACCCTCCCGCTGCATCCAGGACTTTGCTCAAATTCATCTCCACTAACCTGGTACCTTCTTTAGTCCTTCTACTGTGTGTAAGCACCACCGGCATGAATTAGCTTAGGGGATTTTTTTTTCTACTTTTATAACCCTGTCCCCTCAACTCAGCCCCTGTAATAGGAACTGATATCTCTCACTCTCCACGTCCTCCCCTCGGTACACATAACAGAACACTGGCCTAGACCTCAGCCAGGGGCTCAGGGTGAGATTATATATCCCCCTTGAGCACAGCGTCTTCCCTACAGCAGGCGTGCCTCCTTAGACCTATTGTTAGTTAAAAAATCAGTGTTTAAAGCTTTTCCACCTAAGATTTCTCACTCCGTTCGGATGCTCTCTGTCACCCAACATCTGATCTGTGAATTTCGTCCATGGTCTGCCGTCTTGTTTGGGGGAGTTTTGTGGGAGCTCTGGAGTGAGTGTTTCGCTCATCTTCAGAGAGACATGCCTGGGCTCTTTGCCACTTCTCGGCTCCACAGATGAATGTCCCAGCCATGCTGGGCTGTGACAATATCCCTGCGTGACACACCTTTGGTAACAGGCAACAGAAAGGAGTGGAGCCACTTGACCTTTGACCTTCGGTGACTGAGCTGGTTTGTAAGGTTTGTTGTGAGCAGACCCCTTTGTTTACATACAAGGGACTCTCTCTGGTAATTGGTACCTACCACTGAGTTTGAGTTTATAAGGTGCCAAGCACAGTCCTAGGGGACAGTCTGACTAGCTATGTCTCTTTTAGTGTCCAAGACAGAGGACACTGCTCCCACCCCTTGCAAAGAGGAAAACAAGGCCGAATTCAGAGGTTTGTGTAACAGCGGGTTCTGTAGTGAAGCCAGCTGTATGTGCACAGAAAATACACACGGTTTCGGATTTTCATCTCGGGTGGGCACTTCCCACTTCAGGGACCAGTATCCTACTGACTGCCCACCCCTTGGCATCAAGCCCTTGAGTAAGAGAGATGACTCCTCCCTCTCAATTTAGCAAACTGACCCTGTTCTGTAGTCAGTTGACCACTTGGCCAGCTGAGGGTCTCAGTATGCTGGTGACTTGCTATGTAAGGTTGCCAGGTGAGTGCAGAAGGGACGTGCTGTCATCCTGGCTGGAACAAATGTGAGACCCAGCGTTGGAATTCTCCTGCAAACCTTAAGGGTGGGGCTTTAGGGAAGCTCCTGAAGTTGGCTGACGCTCCCCAGAGGGATTCCCCTTTTCCCTCCCTCTAATTCTCTACCTGGGTTCTAAAAGCAACTCTTCAATATATAGATGGAAAAACTGACCCTTTAGCTAGCACACTTCCGTGCAATCTAAGGGAGGGACTTCTAAAGACCTGATCTGTGGGGATGGTTATGAATGTAGCCTTGGAACCTGGCTTCCCTGCAAACCTGTTTCCTTCCCTCTTCTCCAATTACTCTGAGACTCAGGCACTCAATGTCAGAGGGCTGGAGAAGTGGGGGGAAATCATGGTATCCCATAGACTGGATCCCCTGGAGCTGGAGTTAACAAGAAGTTGTATGCCACCTGACATGGATGCTGGGAATGGAATCAAACTCAGATCCTCTGCAAAAGCAGCAGGTGCTGTTGATCACTGGGTCATCACTCTAGCCCCTAAAGTAAGCCTTTTTCAAAAGAGTAAATAAATAAACCATGGTCAAGCAGCAAACATGTATGGTGTGCTTCGAACACTACAGCTGACAATGGCACTGGGTGAAATCCTTGGGAGTGTCCCAGACGGAGAGCACTAGCTCAAGTCCGAAAATGGCAAGACCCTTGCCAGGACAGGGCGGGTGAGTAGGAACTCTTCGCTGTTGGGGACGCAGACAGAGATATATGAGGTGACATAGTTTGTTCACTGAGTACTGAAATGGCCAACCGAGTGACTCACACATCCCCACTGAGATGTTGATAGTTTTCCCACTCCGCATGGAACAACGCAGAGTTAACTTGAAAAATGTTATATATTTAACTTGGCATTAAAATGATATATTTTCCCCAAGAACCATTCTTCCAAGAAAGTACAAATGACACGGTTCCCTTTCCCTGGAAACATTGGTGTGTAGACTGAACCCCGTGGTCCTTTTGTCAGATCTTCAAGGTTCAGACGGGATGGTTTCTGCTGCCTTAAGAGAATAGCTGAATGCAAGGTCCTGCTGGCAGGCCACAGATATGCTGAGAAGGAAAAAATTGGGGGCAGTTTTGCATCTACCCTCAGAGCGTGCTCCTGACATTGGGTTCTGCGTCTGGCTGACAGTTTTGAAGTCTGATGATATACACCTATACCCTCTGCTGCTGTGATAAAATGCAGCAATAAAACCAGCTTCTGGAAGAGTTTATTTTGGCCTATGGTTCTAGAGGGAGAATTAGCAGTGGTGGGAATCACATGACAGCAGGAAGTGAAGGGATCACAGTTTTCGCCCCATGCAGAAAACAGAGGCTGTGGGGCTATAGACTCCCAGAACCTGCCTCTAGTGACTAATGTCCTCCAGCGAGGCGCCACCTCCCAAACAGCGCCACCTGCTGGGCACTAAGTGTTCAAACACATAAGCCCATGGGGGATGTTTCTCAATCAAACCACTACAACATTTTTCTCCTTCCCCTCCTACTTGTGCTTCATCTTGAACCTGATTGTAATTCCTGAGATACCAGCTTGAGCCCCGAGACCTCTCCCACCCCAGTCCTCTAACTTAGTTCTTGTAAAATAAACTAAATGTCACCTCATATTCCCCAACTGGAGCTGTTATGGTTTATGACCTGGGAAAAAGTTCATTCATTCTTTTACCATAAATTTTTGGTCCCCTCTTGATATGCACATGTAGCTCCATCTGATCCCTTCCCCCATTACCCCTGTGATGGTTCCTCCGTGCTGTATTTTTGCCTGTGATCGATCTGTGATGCTGCGAGTCCCTCCCTCTTGGCTCCTTTTCCTAATCAGCTGCACACCTCAATCTGTACAGATAACTTTATCATCACACTGTGCTAATTGTTTATTAAAATGTATGAGAAGTTTGTATACGAGATTCTGATCCATGGCTAGATAGATAGGCACATTGGTGGTGAGAGGGAGGGAGACGGAAAAGGAGACTGGAAAGAAGGAGATAGGTCATAATATGATAGAAGATAGATAAATATGTGGAAGTTGAAGAGATATGTAGATGGATATTAGAAAGATGATAGATAAGATAGATGATAGATTAGACAAATAGATGGTTGATGACTGTGATAGATAGATGACGACAGATGATTATGATAGAAAGAGATAAATAATAGATAGATGATAGATAGATAGATAGATAGATAGATAGATAGATAGATAGATAATAGTTAAATAGTAGGTGATAAATACAAATAAAGGAAAGATAGACCCTCATCTTCAGTGATCTCCCTGAACTTGGGGACCATTTACCCACAGGCTCACTTGAATAACTTGTATCTTTCAGCCTTTACTTCATTTGGAAACTTTGTGTTGCTTGCACCCTAAGTGTCAGATAAGGGCAGGGTCCATGTCCCTGTGCCAGCAAGAGTGTCTCCTGTGTTTATCATTGTGCTTTTCAGTGTCGGAGCAGAAGACCATGAGAGCAGTCAGGGGTGACTGAGCAGGCACATGTACAAAAATTCTGGGTCCTGCATACACCTGCTTGCTACCCCAGGCCTTCCTCATGTGTCAGCTCAGTGTTTACTCCCCCTGCCCCATTGGTTTTATCTACCTGGTAGCTCTTGGCTTCCTGGTGATTGCGCAATCAGAGAGGAGCAAATATGGAGCGCAGAGCAGTGAAGTTGCTGTGAGTTCTGAGAACCGATTGCTTCCTGAGTGCCACTTCCTACCCTGTTTGCACAGTTTCGGGGATCGTAATCAGGGAAAATAACAGGCTGTGGTATTATCTGTAGAAATCACCCGGCAATAGCAATTCCCGGTTGTACCGGGCACTTCCCTACACCCTGGGAACGTGTCAAGGGGAATAATAATGCCTTTAGCTTCCTAAATTTCCAGCTCCCAGACCTTGCTGTTTATCTTAATCTAGAAATAGGTTTTAGCCAGCCCTGGTGACTCAGGTGTGTCATCTCAGCTACTTGGAAGCCTGGGGAAAGAGGGCTGCCATTTCAAAGCCCATGGCGGACTACATAATACATTCAAGGCTAATCTGGACAACTTTGTGAGACATTGTCTCAAAGTACACAGGAAGGGCTTGGGGCTCACAGGTAGAGTGCTTGCCTGGTGTTCACAGGGCCCTGGATTTAATCCTCAGCACAGCAGAAATCGAAGATGGATTTCTTGTTAACCGTGTGCCTCCAAAGGAGAGACTCTGGTTTTCTCTAGCCACCCATCTGGTCGCCTCTCAGGACTATTTGTCATTTAGTTTTATGGAGTGAGTTGGAAAGGTTACGTGCAGACCATGATTTAGAATGGACGTGCTCTCGAGACCCTGCGAGTCCAGAGCCCTGTGAAGGCAGGCTTCTGAGCCCAAGTGACAGCTACACACCTGGTGAGTGGCAGATGGCGAACACTCCATCTTGCACACAAGCACCAGTCCTGGAACTCCTGAGTCAAAGGAGATTTGTAGGCAGCCATTTATTTGGTGAGGTGGGTGAATACCTGCTGAGATTTCTGTTCTGAGGTATGCTGTGAAAGGGGTGAGCACTGAAAACAGGAAGCCTCCCCTCTCTGTCCCTTTGAACCAGAGGCATGGACAGCATTGCTAATGTCACTTTAATGATAAGGTGAGTTGTTTATTTCTGCTTGGGGCTCTGGAGAAGATATAACACATTAAATAGACCACTAAGTGTGTTTATGTGGAACAAATCCAAATCAGAGTCAGGGGATATACAATGGGACTGCCTTCATGGTTTTTTTTTTTTTTGCATGTATTTGTAAGTTTTAGGAAAATATGAAAATGATTTAGAAATAAGTATACAAACTGCTGCATATAATTAACAAGAGTGATGATTTATCAACTGTTCCTTGCATGTTGTTTTAAGAAACAAAAATGTTCATATTTAAAATTATCTTTAAACCTCTTTTATCTTTGGGGAGAATGTCAATGTACGTACTATAATGAGAATTCATGGGGCTGGGGAGAGACTCAGCAGTTAAAGTTATATCGCTAGTGCTAGAGGATCTGTCGCCCTCTGTTGGCTGCTGTAGGAACTTCACTCAAGTGCGCATACACACACATAGTCACACAAAATAAAAAGACAAATCTTCTCTTAAAAGTTCATTAGCAACAAATAAAGATGACATGTGAATTCTCCCATCTCATGGAAATACATACTGCTAGGCACCCAGGGAAGGAGGGCAGGGGTGTTCCTCAGAAGAGTCTTGTTCTTATGTCTTACTGATCACAATGTCTGGGGTCCTAGTTCCCAGGATCTGGTACCATCAAGCCCCCTCCAAGCCACAGGAAAGGGAAGAAGGGGCAACAGTGAAGATGAAATACATTTTTCTAGTTGTTCTCATCAGGTTGAGGAACCTAGAATTCAGGATTGAACTCCATTTAGAACACTTGAGGGGAGGGATGAAAGGCCAGAAAGGATTCCATTTCTGTGCTGAGTCCTTTTGGAACTTTGAAACTGCATCATAGCCCCCAGGATAAGCTGAAGGCCATGGGCACCCCTTTAGAGGGAGTATTAGCTAATGGAAAAACCTAAGTTATACAAAGTTGCTGGCTGCAGCCCATTCCCCCACCTATAGTTATACATAGAATGTTGACCATCTAACTTCCCCTACTGGTTGAGTAATTAAGGACCAATCAGATAAGTCTCCAGGCAGATCCTATGTTTGCAAGGGGTCATCAGATGTCCTGAGTATGTGATCAGGGGACAGTCACCAGAAGCGAATAACACCCCCCCCAGCAGCAACAGCCTATCAGAGAACAACAGCTAAGCTTTACCTAACCTTTAGCCAATTGTGATATAGGTTAAGTAATTTTGTACTTTGAAACTATGGCCTTGTGACTGCTTTGTGGTTTTTGTCTTTATAAACAAACCCCTTATAAAAATAGACGGGGTCCTTCTCCCTCCATCTGCTGTGTCAGACTGTGAGTCAGAGCCCGAACTTAATAAACAAAACCTTACTTTGACATTCGGAAGTGTGGCTCCATGATGGTGGTCTTGGGGGGGTCTCAGGACTCAGGTACAACACTTCCTCTTACGGACACGATCTTGGAATTCTACGAATGAATTATTCTCATTTTCCACTGTGCCTCTTGACCATATGGAATGTCGTGGAGACCAGGAAAAAAAGCCACAACTAGATTAAATAGCAGAGAACAAATGGCCATGGGTGCCCGGCACCACCTGATACATCTACAATACAACCCCAACACCTAAGGCTCGGGGAACACAGTGAAGAAGGGGATGGAAAGATTGTAAGACCCAGAGGACCAGGATGGGCGAATGTTTTCCGTGTAAGATGAAGAAGCCTCACCAAGCTACCAAGACAATATACTCACCAGAAGACCTGAACAAAGACAAAACAAGTTGAATGGGATAATCTCATGAGGCACCATCCCTAGATGTTGAGCTACATGCAGCCAGTGGCTGCTGGGATGGGGAAAACTGCTATATACTCCCACTTTTACCATACCGCTGAATGCATAGGTGTACATTCATCTCAAGCCTCCCTTAAATTCCATAGTTACCACTAACTTCTATTTTGCATCCCCACTCTTCCTGGAGGAGGCCTTTCTGAGGTCAAGGTGTGCCATGGCACCCTCACTGGGGGCTGTTTCTCTGTTGGCACGGTGAGGGTGGGGGTATGTCTTACATTTACAGGACAAATTTGAGTCATTTTCACTCCCATTCTCTTCCCTCATCCCTATCTGTCTTCTACTTTAATCCTTCTTCTCAACAAGTCTGCCTCCTACTTCCATGTCTTGCTACCTTTTTGAGCTTCACTATTTCCCCCTGCCTGAGTGATGCTGTTTACGAGATCAAAGGCAACAACTCATCAGGAGCTACACCACTGGAGAAAATGACACCTGCCCCTCCTCCAACCATTAGCTGCCAGGAGTCCCTCAAGGAGTGGTGGGACCTCAGAGTCCCTGTCACTTCCACAGTACAATGTTTATAGACCTGGTCTTGCACAGTTCTTTGCAGATAAGTCCATGTGTACAATGGCCACGCCACCTCCAGATGTCTTCTATTTTTTTTTTAATCTCCCCATCCTCTGGATCTCCCATCCTATCCTCTCCCTCTAATATGATGTCCCCTTAGCTTTGAGGAGAATGACACAGTTGTCCCATTTGGGGCTAGGCATGACACCATCACCTATTCTTGACACTTTGGCCAGTTACGAGTTTCCTCATTAGCTTCCACCCATTGCAGCTTTCTTCCAGGAGAGTCCAAAAAACCCACATGCAGTCTGTGCCCAGCTGAAGAATACCTGGTGTGCTTGCTTACCATGTCATGGGGCCGTCACCACAGTCTGTTACTAGGACATCCCTGTTCCTATGAATTAGTTGATTTTCTGTTGTTCTGATAAAGCAGCATCACCAAGGTGACTAAAATAGAAGTCATTTGGGCTTACTATTCCAGGGAGAGTCCATAACGGCTGGGGAGGTTTGGTGACGGGAAGCTGGGAGATTACATTTTTTAACCTCTCAGAGGATGCAGAGAAAGGACAGAAGGTGGGGCGAGGCTATGAACCCTCAAAGCCCACTCCCAGCGGCATACTTTCGTGAGCAAGGCTTCACCTCCTAAAGGTTTCATAACCTCAAATGACACTGCCAACCAGGGGCCACGTGCTCAAATAAAAGCAAGCTTATGGGAGACATTTCTTATTTAAACTATCACGTTTACCACATTCTAGAAACCTCCCTTCTAAGCCCTGCCTCTAGCCCTCAGAGAGTATGTTTTATCTATGTCTGTCCATTTGTCTGCCTCTGTAGATTTAGCCTTTTGCAAACATCTAGTGTGAATAGAATCACAAAGTATCTATCTTCTCAGCTCCGCTATGCTCTGCTGGTCTAGTGCCCCATGTCAGTACATACGGTTGTGGGCTTCCTCTGGGCTCAGAGTAGCACAGCAGCACCCCCAGGCCACCTTCGTCTTTACCACCATCCTCAAAGACCTTCCTTAGTGACATTCCTTCTGTCTTCTCAGATCCAGATGGCCCATATTTGGGCATTCGTCATCTTACGTGTCAGAGGAACCTTCTGAGAAAGAGCCGTATCAACAGAAGGCTGTTTCCATGGCAAAGATTTTGGGGGCACTTAATATTTCTTCATTGACTGGTCTCAATAATGTCATCCCTCAGCTGGGTCTGGCCATGGAGGTCTGGGGTGGGGTCATAATTCAGCCGGAGCAGATGATCTCCCACGCTCCAGCTCTGCATTCCCAGATCTTAGAGCAGTGTGCTGAAGGAAGCGGCACCAGGCCGGGAGATGTCCCCAGTGTTTCTGAGCAGAAGCTGAGACTGACAGTAATTGCTTCAGCCGCTGGCTTGGAAGCCCCTTTCGTTTCCTCCTCTCCCCCTGTCAGCGAGAATCACACAGTTGGATCAACGGCTTAGGATTCTCGGCTTCTTACCGAAAAAAGCGTGGAGCGCCGGCAAAACCACTCAGAGAGTGGAGTCGTTTAATTCAATTTGTGATTTTTTTTTTTTTGCCTTGTTACAGAGAAAACGGTGATCATGAAAGACATTGTTGCTCTTTAAAATTGTAAATGAGGCTCTTGCCAGGAAAAATATGTCTATTCCCCAGGAAGTGGAAGACTTTTCATTTCGGAGGCCTCGCAAGTTGGCTCTGAGTTCTGGGTTTAGTCACAAGGACGGAGGCGGTGTTGGGCCTTTGATAGCATCCACTGTTCTTCATTGTATCCGTGTCGTTGTGTGTTGATGTTTCTGAGTGATTACCATCAGCTACAGGAGAGAACCAGTGTCTACCTGCTTGAGCTGCTTGCCTCTGGGTTTTAGCCAGCTGGCATCTCTGTCTTCTTCAGGGAGAAGCTGCTGAGACCTTCTAGGAGGAGACAGAAGAGTCTGTGGGAAGGAGAAAGTGGGCAATGTTCAGCGAAGCTCCTGAGGTGTGCCGAAAGCAGTAACAAAACTTTCAGTGGATTGAAAAGGGGAGGAAGGGGCTGGTGAGGTAGCTCAGTGGTTAAGGACACTTTCTGCTCCTGCAGGGGATCTGGGCTCAGTCCCAGCACCCACAGGGCAGCTCACAATCTCCTACTATAGTTATGGGTTATCTGGCAACCTCTTATGGACTCCATGGTGCCTACAAACACACACACACACACACACACACACACACACACACACAAATTAAAGGAAAATAAAAAGGGGAAAGGAAACTGTAAGGGCTATCTCGTGAGGACCAAACTGAGAACGAGAGTTTCTCTTCCACAAGCCCTTAGCCCTCTCCTGGCCTGCCTCTGCATAGCCCTCCCCCGATCCCAGAAGGGAGCAGGAACATGTCCCCGAGAAGCCACTGTATCTGTATTTTTGACACTCAACAGTCACCCCATCAAAGGTTGATTTTGAAATCTTTCTGGAACCCAGAGCCTCGCTGGCGCTGAGAAAGTTTCTCCAGCTGAAGCACATACTCTGCCCTGCGTGGACACTGCCCGGGAAAACCCTGGGTGGTTACAAGCACTGTTCATTCATTCACTCATTCGTCCGTGTGTGTGTATTCTAAGCCTCCAGTCACACGTGGCTTGATGGGCAAAGTAGCTAAAAGGTGCCCCTCACCTCCATGGCCCCGAGATAAGATTGTAAATCTGAAGACAGAGACAGAATCTGTTGTGTGGGTAGAGATTTGATTGTGGATCCAGCTTGGTTTAAGTTAATATAAATTCTATGCCTTTTTGAAGCAACAGGCTATCGTGTACAAATCTGAGCTTCGAGCATCCTAAGTCTCTGAAAAATTTGTGTGTATGTATATAAATATACATATAAATATTGATGTGTGTGTGTGTGTGTGTGAGATGCATTTCTTCTTCACTCCACTGGTCCCACCTCTAACATTCTAACATACCATTGATGGTTAGCTGTTGCCTCCTCAGGCGGACCGCATGCCAAAGTCCACCATCATCCCTTGCTCTTACATTGATTTCCTCAACACCAAAGGGTAACAGGTACCACTCGTTGTTAATACTGTCGTGTAGTTTATTTTTTGTTTTGTTTTGTTTTAATCTGACATAGTTTTTTTTCCCTTGGGTTTTCTGCCTACATGGTCCTTATAGGGTTTGAATTTTCCCACATTGAGTGTAGGGCAGATGTCCTTAAATGGGAATGGGTACCCTTCCCAAGGGCCCTCAACGATAGAGGCACCCAGCTCACCAGGGTTAGGGTAGAAGGGCTTCTCTTCCTACATCATAGATGTGGGTGGTTTCCTTAGAGTTCCTGACTCATATATGAGGCAGGGGCCATGAGATTGAATGGTTTACAAGTTTCCAGGCTGACCAGGAGATGGCCCTTGCTCAGAAACCCTGCTTTGCCAGGGTGTGTGTATATAGACCTGAGAAGTGAGAATCCCCTAGAAAAAGGAGGGTCAGAAATGGAGAGACAGACTAGAGTATGGTATCACCTCCACTGTTCCTAGCACCTTGGCTTCCAGATACCTGGAGCTTTTACAGAGCGCCACTGCCAGGGCTCCACCCCAGGGTGACTCCATCTAAGTCTCCCTGAGAAATCCACCCTGAACATTTGCGCATTTAGCCAGGTCTAGAGATACTGCTTTCATGGATTTGATAAAAAAAAAAAAAAAAAAAAAAACTTAGTCCACAGGGCCAAGGGAGAATGCTGGGTGCCGACATTGCGTGGAACTCGCCCTATTTCTGCCTCTGCAAGACAAGCCTGGCTGGGGAAGGAAGCCCCTACCCTCCTCCACTCCCATCTAGACCTGAATGTGAGCGTTTTATCAAGTTCAGGGAGCTGGTCTCCAAATGTCTCCTCTCCTTCTGGCTTTCCAATTAGAGATGCCCGCCCCCCCCCCCAGTGTTCTATGTCTCTCTACACTCTAACTCTGTCTCCCACAGTGTGTGTAAAACTTGCGTCAGTTATGCATCCGAAATGTTTGAAGTAGGTGTATTGCAGACATAAGATGTTACCTCCTAGGGACCATGTCTTACAATAGCGTCATTGGTGATGTGGTGACAGCCAAAGTGAGGCCTTGGGAATCAACGGGCATGCGTCAGGGAAGTTCTGTGACGGTGATGCACCCCAGGCAATGATTGTTAGAGAAAGTGGGGAGAAGTCACCGTGAAAAGGCTGAGGGATATGGCACAGTGGCGTTCACCTGCTGTAGCAGCTACTAGTGAAGCAGAGGCAAGAGGCTTGATTGCTTATGGGGCTGGAACAATGGCTCAGTAGTGAAAAGCATCGGCTGCTCTTGCATAGGACACAAGTTATTGTGGTTTGTTTTACTCGTTCCTCTTTTTGAGGGGCCCACCACTCAGCTCCCAGATAAATCACACATGGAGGCTTATTCGTAGTTATGAATACCCGGCCTTGGCTTTCCATGTTGTTAGCCAGCTTTTCTTAAATTATTCCAACTATCTTTTGCCTCTGAGCCTTTTCTTTTCTTACTTCTTTATGTCTTACTTTCCTTCTTCCTTCGTGGCTGGCTGGCCCCTGACATCCTCCTCTCCTTGTTCTCTTGTCCCTCGATCTCCCTCGGTCCTCCTCCTATTTATACTCTCTACCTGCCAGCCCCACCTATCTTGCTCCTGATTTGCTGCTGGCTGTTCATCTCTTTATCAGACAGACCATCAGGTGTTTTAGGCAGGTGAGGAATAGCAGCTCCATAGAGTTAAACAAATGCAGCATAAACAAAAGCAACACACCTTAAAAGAGTCCCCCAAGCCATGTTCCATTCCAACCAACCGCATGGCCGTTCACACCCCGTCTGTAACTCTAGTGTTGGCATTGGCATTACTGTTAGTATTGTGGTCATTTGTGGTGCTGATGTCTTTGATTGTTTTTTTGTCTGTTGGCTCTGGCATTTAAACAGTCTGAAATCACTGGCCCTGTTCAGGAGGTCTAGAGAAGTAGCCTTGCTGGGGACAGGGTTTAGGCTTCAAAGTTCCATGTCATTCCCAGAACTCTGTCTTTTTCCGGCTTAAAGTTTAATAAGTGAAGTCTCAGCTACTCCCCCACTTGCCTGCTACCACACTTCCCCACCGCAATGGCAATGGACTCTCATCCCTCCGCAACTGTAAGTCTGGATAGGCCGTTCCTTCCATAAGTTACCTTGGTCAAGGTGCTTCACCACAGCAGTAGAAAAAGAGCGAAGACAACATCCGTCCTAGTGTTTGTGCTGGCCTCCACACTTCGTTAGTGCTGCTGCGTTCATGCTCCCTTGAGTCTGAGAAGCACGGTCACTGTGTTTTCATCATCTGCCCTCTTAACAACAGACGCTTTTCCCAATGAATTGGGATTAGAGAGAGCTGGTTTCATTTGGGTACCAAGGATCCCAGTATCAATAGACAGGCATGTGTGTGCAGTCCATATGCCAGACCTTTGTAGCCATAAGCTATCTATAAAGTGTGCTTTGGGGTTGAAGAGATGGCTCAATGGTTAAGAGCACGGATTGCTCTTCTAGAGGACCCAGGTTCAAGTCCCAGCACTTATAATGGATGCTCACAACCATCTATAATTCCAGTTCCAGGGTGATCCAGCACCCTCTTCTGACTTTCGCCCATATGCATTATCTGTGCACCATGTGCATGGCTGTTGCCCTCAGGGGCCAGAAGGTGTTGGATCCCCTGGAGCCGGAGTTACTGACAGTTTTGAGCTACCACGTGGGTCCTGGGAGGAATCAAACCCAGGTCCTCTGGAAGAGCAGCCAGTGCTCTTAACCACTGAGCTGTCTTTCTATCTCCAAGCCATCTCTCTGATTGTCCCCCACTTCTGACTTCCAAGGGCAGTATCTACACACGATGCACAGACATGCATATAAAATAGAAATAAATAAATATTTAAACACTAAAGTAGAATAAATGGCATGTGCCTCCCAGTTGGCCGGTGTGGAAGACTAACTTCAGAGGAAGATTCCAGCGTGCTCTGGAAACTGTTCCTTGCTAAGTACCCTGATTCCAGGAAAAGTTAATTGGGAGGGTTTGCGGCTCACCCTAGGGTGCCGATCCCATCTGAACCTCTGCCTGGGGTGTCAGGCTTGATCCCGCCTCTTCCCTAATAGCTCTCTCCCGAGAATGGTTAAGTATGCACTGGTGGTTGGCTCTGGCTTATTGCGCTCTGAAATGCAATCATAAAATATGCAGCACAAGATATTGTTTGCCTTCTGTGTAAACAATCCAGGCTCTAAATTATTGAACCTAAAGATGAGATGGAGAGCCATACCGGCAGTTAATCTTGTCTTCCTGCCGTCCTGTCAGAATGTCAGAGATTTGATTTGTGTTCCCAACTAATTCTTGCCGCATATTTAGAAGAGAAAGGAGTTTTTAAAGCCTTGTTCTCTTAAAAAAATCAACCAGACAGTCAGATAGCAATTACAGGGCCAGTAGGTGGGCGGGAGGTGAAGGAGCTGTCTACTTGCTTTCAGGTCACTAGAAATAAAGGCTCAAAACTCTTCTTTAATGTCCATATAAGTCTGCGGTGCGGGATGCTTCGTCCAAAGCACCCCGGCAGTTTTAAGTGCTCATTAGGAAGATGGGTGGGCAAGGCTGTATGTTGAAGGGTGTTTAGCTATTAAGGAGCATTTCATATGCATGGATCTGCATCAGACTGTGGATAACCAAGGCATCCTCCTATAAGAAGCCTGACTGCCTCCAATCTAGTAAGCTAAAGAGTTAATTTCTTTTTAATATCCCCCAGTTTTTAAATAGGAACCAGGCACTGTGACACATGACTATCCTCCCAGTACCCAAGAAATGAAGACAGAAGGATCAGGAGTTCAAGTTCATCTTCGACTGCATGGAGAGTTTGAGGCCAATATAAGATATATGAAACCGGGCAGTGGTGGCACACGTCTTTAATCTCGGCGCTTGGGAGGAAGAGGCAGGCGGATCTCTGTGAGGCCAACCTGGTCTACAAGAGTTAGTTCCCGGACAGGCTCCAAAGCAACACAGAGAAACCCTGTCTCAAAAAACAAACAAACAAAAAAGATACACGAGACCCCGTCTCAAGCAACAGCAATGACAATTTTTAAGAGGATACTTCATGTTCAAAGGCCAGCATGCACACAGATGGTCTAACACAGCAAGGCAGTCAGGGAGGCTCTGACTGGGGCTTAGGGGACCTCGGTAAATACACAGCACAGCTGGATGGAGACGCTTTATGTACATCTTCCATCAGGAGAATGGGTCAAGCCAGCAAACCCGGATCCAAGACCTCTGTCTTTGCTAAAGAATGTGGTGAATCTCATACTTAAAGTGATACGAAGTGAAAAGCAAACCTTCCCAGAAGCTCTTACTCTCCCTAAGCAGCCAAGAAAGCTGAGGACGCCATTTCATTTGCCAGAATTCCAGGACCAGGGTGGCTTTTTGGGGGGTGGGTGGGAAGTGGTTCTGGAGAGAATGAATGAAGCTTAGAGTAAGCTTCTCCTAGTTCATCCCATCTTATCGGGGTGAGGTTTACTACCATCCGTCTTTATTTCTGCTTCTCTGATTAATTTTAATTCCCCCCCTCTTTTTTTTGGAGACAGGGTCTCACTACGTAGCCCTGGCTGTCCTGGAACTCACAACACAGACCACGCTGGCCTTGAACTCACCGAAACTCCCTCAACTTCTGCCTCCTGGGTGCTGGTTATGAAAAGCATGTGCCGCTATGCCTGGCTTCTTTGATTAACTCTTAAACTTCCAACAAACTCTTCTAAATTACCAACAGGGACCTGGCAGCTAGAGACTGCGCTGTTATTTCTTACACAGAACACTCTACTTTTCATTTATTTTAGATAAGGTTCTGCTAATTAAAATATCCCCCGGCGCTTTCAGTGCAAATCCTGTCAGCCCTCCTCTCTGCCCCTGTGGAATAAGGCTTGAGAACCTGTTCTCAGATCTCTCTTTCTATGTGGAATTTGGTGCCGGGTTCCATGAGAATTTCCCACACAAGAGCCTATGGTATGTGTGTGCAATTTTGCAACTGCTAAAAATCTTAATGTAAATATCTGATGTGCCGGGTATCTGTTTTGTGAGCCAAAGGGTTCACTTCCCATAGGCTGAAAACTGGTGATCTAGACTTCCAACACTAGATTAGGCCTTGGAGACACGCAACCTCCTGAACTGAGCAGCTACTGGGTTCTCTGCCTCTCTACAGTTCAGATGGGCCTTGCAGAGGTGTGTGTGTGTGTGTGTGTGTGTGTGTGTGTGTGTGTGTGTGTGTAAGCCCGAGGACAAGTTCGGCTGCCTTTCTCGGGAGTTTTCCACCTTGTTTTGGAGACAGTGTCTCTCATCTATCCAGCACTTGCTAATTCGGCTAGTTCAGAGAGCCCCAGGAACTGCTGTCTCTGCCTACACAGAACTGAGATGATAAACACGCGACACTGCGCTCAGTGTTTTAAACATGGACTCTGGCCATGACCTCAGGTCCTCCTGCTAACAAGTCAAGCCGTCTTGCCATCTCCTCAAGCCCCTCTGTCTGTTGTTTTAGGTTCTGGGCATGAATATGCAGCGAATCATTCTTCTACTGAGAAAAATATCTCACCTTCAACAAAAAGTGTGCAGAGAATTGATGATGTTAAAAGAAGAAGGGGTTTTGAGTGATAATAAGGGATGATGTCTTGTTGCTGGTGTACTGAGGATCTACACACATTGCAGAGTTCACCCCTCCCAGACTATTCCCCTTAGATCAAGGTGATGTTAATGGGATTGGTAGGGTTGGCATTCTTATGTCCTTCCTGTGAACAGACCCACACTTCCCAGAACTCCCAACAGAGGTTTGCCTAGGTATGAGTTGAGGTACTTGAATCAAATACATCTATGCAAACCTGGACTTCGTCGGGACACAGACACCTGGGATTGCTGGTGCAGACTGGAGCTGATGGGTGTCGTGGACAGACCCTGGCCATTTTGTTTCCTGCTCGCCGCCACAGCTCTGAGCTGAGACCAGGGCAGGCCTATAGTGTGGTTTGAGCGTTTGTTCCTAGAGGCTGGTGACTCAGCTTCAGGTCTACCATTTAGCCACTTCAGCAATCTCAAATGTCATTAATTAATAGGAGCCCTTGGGAATTCAGCCTTGGCCAATAGAAACCAGATCGAATAAAAGTTATGCAAAATCCCAAGTGAGTAACAGGCTGCCCGGGTGCTGACAGCTGTAAAGAAATGCAAACATCTAGCAAATGGTGGCTCTTGAGAGGTCAGAGGGTGTTGTCTGAGCATATGTTCACCATGAGTCTCAGTTTTATTGTTTCAAAACCCTATAGAAAATTTTCAATAAGAGAGTCAGGGACAGCATCTACATAAACCAGAGTTCACTGAAGGGACCGAGCCAACAGAATGAATATATCAAGAGGAATTCTTTCAAATGGCTTATATATTACATTCTGGGAAGCCCTACCGTGTCTATCTGTGTGCTGGAGAGGCTGAGAACCTTGAGGCTAGGTGCTTCCACTCCTCATCTAGTGTTGAAGGTCTAGAGAGACAACTGTGGGTTGCAACCCCTTTGGAGGCTTAAAAACTCTTTCACAGGAGTGATATATCAGATATTCTGCATACCATATATTCACATTATGATTCATAACAGTAGCAAAATTATAGTGATGAATTATCAACAAAAATAATTTTGTAGTTGCGGGTCACCATAACATGAGGAACTGTATTAAACAAAATCACAGCATTAGAAAGGTTGAGAATCACTGGTCTAGAGGATTCTTAGAGAGGGGTTATATTTAGTCCACGTCAGAAGGCCAAAGAAGGCCCTTGAGGCGTTAGTCCCTCTTTATATTCTAGCTGCTGCTGGAAGGTACCTCCCACTTAATTCTTTCTGGAAATGCCCTCACTGACCCACCCACAGGTACATCTCTTAGTTGATCCCAGGTCCCTTCAAGCTGACAGTCAAAGAGAACCATACCAGCATCATAGTGGATTATAGAAGTGCTGAACTCCCAACATCCTACACAGAAGTGACTATTGCCTGGCTGAACATCTCGGAAAGGTATTTGACAACGACATGGATGAAGTGTGTTTGTTGGAAGTCTGTGAAATAAACAAAAATTCTTCTAAGTAGGTTTTTGTTGCTGTGATAAACATTATGACCAAAAATAAATTGGGGGTGGGATGGAATTATTTCACCTTATAGCTGTGGTTCATCCAGGAAAGTCAGGACAGGAACTGAAGCAGAGGCCATTGAAGAACACTGCTTAGTGGCTTGCTCGCTATAGCTTGCTCAGTCTGCTTTCAGATAGTACCCAAGACCATCAGCCTGCGGGAGTACTGACTTTAGTAAGCCGGGCCCTCCCACATCAGCCAATAATCAACCAAATGCCACACAGTCATGGATGGGCATAGGGCAGTCTGATGGAGGCAATTCTAACAGTTGAGGTTCATTCAAGTTGACATTTGGAGCTCCCTGTGACAACTACCTAGCTACAAAAGTTCTTTTATAATGTTTTACAAGGCAGACCAGGTTGAGATGTGGGCATTGCCCTGTGCTTATCACTTATATACCGCAAACATGGTAGACGTGCCCAGAGTAAAGTAGATGTTCCTTACCCTGAGAGCTTCTAGGGCTGAGAGTCAGTTCTCTCCCCTCCTCCCTTCTCAATCCAGCCACTTCCATCCGGTCAATATTTATTTAACAGCGGAGACTCACGCCTTTTGTGTTGTCTGTCAACAAACAACCCAGCCACAATAGTGGAGCTGGGCTCATCCAGTGCACAGTCACCTGGGGGCAGTCCTAAGAGAGAAGTGCCTGTCCAGCTCTATCTTTCACAGCTACGGACAACCAGCAGTTAGTGTTTTGCTGGAGCAAACCTCAAAGCTGTAAGTATTGCCTGGAGACACTTTCCCGTGATGATTACAGTAATACTTGGTAATTGAATACCCCTTGTCAACTTAATGGACTGAAAGGAATTTTAGTGCTCGAAGAACTGTGGTCGGATGTTCTAGTCTTGATTAAAATGGCTAGGACTTGAAAGGTGGTAAATTTGGAGAAGGAGCCTTGTAAACTGGCTCCTGAGATGATGTTTGATTATGAGATGGGAGTGGGAGGGCAGAAATGGATGTTTGAATTTTAGCAGAATGGAAACTTCAATCACTCCTGGAACTTAAGAGGGTTCTGTAGTGCTCACGCAGCCGTCAACAGCTCTTCCAAGCATACCTTTGTATTTCAGAGAGTAGAGTAGAGCAGTCACACTGCTGAGTAAGCATGGGAAGAGACGGGTGCGTATGTGTTAGCAAAATTTGCCTCGAGGATGCTCACTTGGGAACCCTGCCTTGCTTACCAAGAGGAAAGTGCAGACCTCCACAGTGGTGCATTCTCACAATGGAGTACTATACAGCGATGGCTGATGATAGTGTACAACTGCGTGTGGCAATATCTTGTGCTAAGTGAAAAGGACCAGACACAGGAGGGTGCAGTCTGGGTTAATTTACATAAGAATCCAAATCAGACCAAACAACTCATTCTTGTTGAGAACACATAAGATGTCATTGCTCAGCAAGGGTGGGATCCGCAGCGACGCTGTTACAGTGTTATTATTGTTGTTTATAGTGGTTACTTTGATGTTGCTGTGATTTAAAAAAAAAAAACCGACTATGGCAGGAAGGGTTTACATTGTGTCACAGTTCAAGGACACAGTTCAGTCATGGCAGCAGGAGCGTTAGGCAGCCAATCACACTGTATCCACAGTCAGGAAGCAGAGAGATGGATGCTGCTGCTAGGCTCACTTGCTCATTTTTATTCAGTCCAGGACCCCAGCCCATAGGATGATGCTGTCCACATTCAGGATGGCTCTTCTCCTAGGTGATTCTAAAGCAAGTTAGCAATTAATATCAACCATCAAATTCTTTAGCTGTGTACCTGGAGTCCGTGAGGGGAAGGATGCAGGAAATCAAGCCTCTCAAACATCTCAAAGCCTCAGCCATACAGAAAGAACTACGAGGCACCAAGGGATGCTGAGAGTGAGAGGAATAGTCCTCCCAAGGAAGAGCACACTGACTGGTTATCTAACACTAGGTAGTTGTCCCTAGGAACATACATATAAGCCACACTATACAGACTGATCAGGTTATATTTAGGAATATATATTCATATACAAAACATATTATGTAACATCAGTTAATGAAAAAAGAGGCTGTGAATTTAAAAAAAGGCAAGGAGGAGTTTATGGAGGACTTGGAGGGAGGAAAGAGAAGGGTGAAATGTAATTTTGTTATAATTTCAAAAATAAAAGAAGCAATAAAAATAACCTAGAAATAAGAAGGAATGAAGTGTAAATATATCCCGAAGCTTAGGGATGCTCCAAAAAATTATGTTTGTTGAAAAAAGACCTACTTCTAGAAGTTCATATCCTGTACAATCCCATTCATGTCAAAATTGAAATTATGGGGGTTTGGATATGCAGGAAAGAATAGTGGTTGCCAGGGATGAGGAGTTTGGTACAGAAGGAAGTGGGGTTCAGCTGTGAAAGGGAACAGGAAGAAACAGAACTGAAGGCTCTAGATAGTGGTGATAGGCATGTATGTACCACTTGTCATGGTACATGCATACATGCATGCCCACATGTATACAGAGACGTGCACTCATGTGTACCTACCCATACACATATACACATACAAACATATGAACACAAGCAGACATTCACATACATATATGTACACATAAGTGAGCGCAAATGCATGCACACACATGTACAGACATGCAGGCATATATGTAATGACACACATAAATGGGAATAAAATTTGGAGATGCTGAATGGGGGCAGTACTGGGCCCACATCTACATTCCATCTGGGATTCACTCTGTGGAGAGGCACCATGTTGCATCAGATTGGTCCAGTCCTGGCTGGAGAGACTGTGCTCTGGTAACCACAAAGGAAATGGCAATCATCTTTGTCCAAGTTCCAATGAACTCTTAATTACTGATGGAATGACAGTGGAGGCTTCACTGACAGACCTGCTAGAGCCATTTCCTGTAGGAAATGAGGAGTTTCTTGGAAAATCTGTTTGTTGGGTGAGTGATCCAGAAACACTTTGTTCCTTGTTTGTATGATTTTCCTTTTAAAATAAAATGTACCTGACTCCTCAAAGTCTGATATAAATGATATGTTATCATCGTATTCTCTTAGGTCTAGGTTGCAAAGATTATAAAGTGAGTTTTGATTACTTGTAAGAAAATGCCCTCCGAACTCTTTTATACTCAATGGTGGATCTCTTTTAGAATCCGTTTTTTAAATTACATGTATTTGGTGTGTGTATGCACACATGTGTATCCATACCACAGTGCACCAATGGAGGTCAGAGAACAACTTCTGAGAGTCAGTTCTCTCCTTTCACCCTATTAGCCCTGGAGATGGAATTCATGTCATCAGGCTTGGCACCTAAGGGTGTATCAGTCAGGACCTTACCTGCTGAGCTAGCTCGCTGATCAGGACTTTTGCTTTGTTTTCAATCACTTTGTATTAGTGTCTGTTCTCACTGATGTCATTCAGTACTGGCAGGAATAAGCTAATAGATTATCCTTTTGTAGAAAGCTACATTCCTGGAGGATTCCTTACCTGTGTTCAGTAACACATGATTTGTGCACCCCCGTACCTCCTCCAACTCTCCCTGGACCGGTCACATCCACTCCCTGACCCTTTTCTTCTTTCTGTCCCTAATGTATGCAAACCGTAGGGCTTGCCACCCGTGTGTCTGAATCTGTGAAGGCATGTGTGTTTGTGTGTCTATGTCTGTTCTTTGTGTATATTTGTGTGTATATGTATTTGTGTTTCTGTTTGTGACATTGTGTGTACATGCATGCACATGTGCAGAGTGATTGTGTGTGTGTGTGTGTGTGTGTGTGAGTGAAGACGCACGTTGTAGTTAAGAGCAGAACACAGACACACAGCCCTGGGCTTCATAGTCCAGTAAGGAGTAATGACTAGTATATAAATTTGATCAGTCACTTGGAACGAAGGCTGGCACTGGAAGACACATTTCCATGGTGTATCACCCTAATTAGCATCATTAAAAAGAACTCAGAGATGGAACTAAGAGGATGTTCTCAGAGGACCCGTCAGATTCGCTGCACCCCCATCCCGGGTGGTCTCCCTGTGGCATCCCAGGCAGGCTGTGATGGAAGAACTTAGCTGCATCAGCCATGGGTTTTAAACATTTACTCTATCACCCAGCCTTTGTGTTGACTGTATATTCCGGTGGCTTGAGAGTCCCCACTGAAAAAGAGCAGCAGGCTATTACGGCGCTGGTCGGCACATTTTAAAACAACTCTCCTCCTATGCTGCCGTTTGGCAGCTTCTCTCAATAGTAAACAGAGAGAGCCATGTACGTAGCTGGGCGGGAAATGGGGGGGGTGGCATGCTTCCATCTGAAGCCAGCCAGGAACTGTGGCCAGAGTTGTCTTAGGGTAGGCAGCTTTAGCAGGGGACTGGGGGTTTGATTTTCTGTTTTTAGTCAAGGCTCTTTTAGAAATGGTCTGTCTCGGGTTTCCTATAAAACCTTCGATTAGCTCCTGAGGAATCTACTCACAGCCATGCAGTAGTTTAAATGTACCTGGGCATCAGAACACGGCTTCCCAACTTTCAATTAGTTTGAAGAGTGCTGGGTTGCAGTGCCCCCGGGCAGCTGGGAAACCGTAAAAGATGCAGGTGGCATAGTCAGTCATGTCGGACACAGAAGTCAGCCCCAGAGGCTGGGCCCAGACGTGTTCTCTTCCTTAAAACATCTTTTAATTGTAGTTGGTTTGAGACCCAAAGCCCTAATTGTTCCCAAGTATATCTTGAAGTTTTATTTAGGGAGACTATTTCCACGAGGCTTTAAAGCAGATGGTCGCCATTCAGTATCTTTCAGTGGGAGGGCGTGTTCATCAGGAATGTGTCCCACACACCAGCATGGACTGACAAGATGGCTGAATAATAACACATTGACTTTGATAAGAATTACTACAGAGAGGTGGCTTCGGGATGGTTCTGTGATTAAGGCATTTGCTCTGCAAACATGAGGACCCGAGTTTGGAGTCCCCCGAACCATGTGAGTGCCAGGTGGGTGTGGCAGCTCACCTGTAGTGTTCCAACTTGAGAAGGCAGAGCCAATGGATCCCCAGAACAAGTGGGCTAGCAAGACTAGTTGATGAGCTCGGAGTTTGAAAGGCCCTACCTTAGTGAATAAGGTGGAAGATGGGCCGAAGATAGGCCAACTTCAGACCTTCACATGCGTGTGCCCACATACACACACACACATACACACACACGCACACACTTCTACACATGCAAATGTGCATACATATATGGACACTACACATACACAAAGAAAAAATAAGCTCCAGATAGTATTTCATAACTTATTCATTAGTTTATTCCAAAATACGTTAATGGGGTTTAATTACCATGTTTAACCCTAGAAAATAAGAGCAACTCATTAAAGAAGATCAAATGAAAAGAGATGGAAATAGGGAAAAAATATGGAAGGAAAGGGAAAAGAACCGTGAGTTGTCTTCATAGTGGGAATCCATCTCATGCAGTTCGTCACAATAGTAGAATGTGGACAACTGCTTCTTCCTCATGTTCACGAGACAAAACAACACTGTGACTGATATACAATTCAGTGGCCGTGGAATGACTCAAACCAGTTACCAGGCAGACATGGCAGAACTGGAGGGCGCTCCTTCGCCTACGAGCATGGATAGAAACTTGGCTTTCCTTGTCTTTGCTGGTTTCCCTTCTGTGTATGTCTGTGTTCTCATCTGTCTTGGCTAGTTTTTGTTGACTTGATACAAGATGGGGTTGTTTGAGAAAGTGCCTCCTTCAGATTGACCTATGCGCAAGTCTGTTGGGCATTTTAGTGATCAATTGTTGATATGGGAGGGTCGCCTCTCCCACTGTGGGAGGTACTATACCCTGTCTGTGGACCTAGGCTGTGTGAGCAAGCCATGCAGAGAAGCCAGTAAGCAGCTATCCCTCATGGCTTAAGCATCAGTTCCTACCTTCTTGTTCCTTCCCTGACTTCTCTGGATGGTGGGCTGTTAGCTGTTAAGTTAAATGAACCATTTCCTCCCCCAAGTTGCTTCTGGTCTTGGTGTTTAGCACAGCAATAGAATGCAAAGTAATCGATCATCCCTTCTTAATGATCTGCCAGTCAAACACCCCAGCACCTGGTTAAGAGGTAAACAGAATCATAATGAGTACGTTAAGTCTGTATCCATAAGGAGTGCTTCAATTCAGCTCCTGTGTTAAGGCCATGGAAATACTAGTCAGCCTCATCTTGCTGAACTGTTGAGTCCAGATATGTTAGTCCACGACTCTGCTGTCAGGCTCATACATTCCTAGACTTTTAGCCAGCACTGGATGAGTGACTCTGCAGAGAGAATGCAGCGAGAGCAGTTCATAGAAAACACATGGGAGCAAAGGAGGTATGTAATTGGGTGGGAAGATGCCTGATGGCTTAGCTGTCCCAGTGCCCTTGTCGGTCCATCCTATTGGAACATCCCTAATTAATATTACGATCCTGCCATTGGTGGTTTCTGATTCAGTGGGTGGGAGTTCAGCTCTTCCTTAAGACATACATGGCAAGAAATAGTCAAGCTTCTCTTATGTTTATAAATTATTCTAGTTTGTTTTCCTCTTACTGTGATAAGCATCATGGCCAAAAGCAAGCTGGGGAGGAAAGGGCTTATTTGGCTTACATTTCCAGGTCCACAGTACATCATTGAGGGGATCCAGGAAGAGACACAAGCCAGAACAGAAGGAGCGACCACAGGGGAATGCTGCTTCCTGGCTCACTCACAAGCTCATTCTCTTACACAGCTCAGGATCACCTACCTAGAGCGTGGCACAGCCCACAGTGGCCTGGGCCCTCCCGTGTCAATCACCAATCACAACAGTCTTCTGTAGAATTACCCACAAACCAGTCTCATGTAGCAGCTCTTCCCAATCCTCTCTTCTCAGGCGACTCTAGTTTGTGTTAGGATGATAATAAAAAACCCAGGACCCAACTCAAGCAAGATTGAGGTCACTTAGAAGTCATGGTGGTTTTGTCCACTTGGGAACTCTTTGATGTTTTGTCTTATTTAATTTGACTGTAACGTCCCCTGCCCCCCACAGGCCTCCTCTGTATACTCTTTATTACGTCCATCTCCAAACTGTCCAACTTCGAGGCGCTCAAGGTAAGCTCTACAGGATGTGAATTTGGGGACACAGACTGGACCTAACACCTTTTCAAATTCCCTTTCCCTCTGGGAACCTCAGTGAAGAGGCCCACTTTTTCCCTGGTTCCCATTAAGAGTGTGTGTCACCCTGAGTTCAGACCACTTGGTTCCAGCCATGAGTGCTATAGGCCACCCTGGGAGGTTGTAAAGACAGTTGTTAGCAAGGGTGCACATCAAGCCAGTTTGAAATCAATTCCTCCCAGACTCTGAAAACCTGGAATGACTAGGGCATGTGAATGAGATGACGAGCCTGCTTCAAAGAGAACCACCATGTGAGTGCAGGCACCTCCTCTCAGGAGGTAATGGGGGTGCCCAGTTCTCGTCTGTATCTAACGGTTAGGGAGGAGGTCGGAATTCAAAGGCACACATGAGGAAATCAATCTTTAGCCTTCCCACAGTGTTTCATAAGCACTAAATGAAGCTTATTTGAAACTTGATATGCAGTTTTAAATACAAGCTATCACACCCAAAGTCTAGAGCACACTCACAATTGTGTCCCTAAATATTTGCCGCGTTGACCTTATTTCATCCGTGCTGCTTGTGACAGGGTGGCCTCATACAGATGTGCCTGTCACCACTGTGCACTTTAAGTGGGTGTAACTATGTGAATGATGCCCCTGTGGTGTTTACTGTACACTCGGCACACCATATACCCCCGATGCCTGGAATCTGAGTGCCTGGGGAGAGCCTTGGACCAGTGGACCAGAATTTCTGGGTGCTCCTTACCTAAACAGGGAAGAGGGCTCAAAGGGTCCATTCTTCATACATCTTCTCCCATCTGATAGAGGATCCATCTTTCCAGAGTAGTGCTTTTCTGCTGCTCAAAACTAACTGTTCCCCATGGGGGCTTTACAGTGGGGCCTTGAGAGGAACACCATCACCTCCATCCCCATTACTCCTGTCAGCATCACCATTATCATCATTACCACATCAGCACCATCACCGCTGTCATCTTCATTCACGGCCATCATATATCCCAGACTAAAGAGCCAACCTACAGTCAGTGGAGACAAGCCCCTCCCTCTCAGCATTGTTTGGGAACATCAGGTGTTGCCAATGTACAGCTGGCCTCCTGATGTGTCTCCTGAAGCACCAGGCTTGTCTGTGGTGTAGACACAACTCCATATGTTAATCCTAAGCCAGAACACTTTATGATGGGGTTGTTTGTAAATGGTTCCATGTTTACTGGTTGCTGTGCTGAATAATTGATTGGATTATTATAAGGTTGAGCATAATATATGTGATGCTGATTAGTCTCTTTTTTATGTAAAGTGGCTTATTGCTTCTGAACTTGTTGCAGCAGAAATGACACATGGGCCACAGCACAGCCCACACTCCCGAGTGGAACATGTTGATGGGGATTTGGGTCACTGAGGAAGTTCCTCTGGTCCACCAGGCAAGGACCTGGCTAAACAAAGTGCTTAAAGTGATTCCTCTTACTAGCTTTGAAGTAGGCTCTGTGTCCTGTTTCCAAGAACATTGTTCCAAACACTTGGGCCTCTGTGAGGCACCTCCCACTGGCCCTCATCTAATGATGACCACCAGGACTGCATTTAGAGTCACACCTGCCATCCCAAATAACGTTATCTCAGGACCTTCAATTTATGGCAAAGTCCCCTCTGCCATATAAGGGGCGGTGACAGGCTTCGTGGATAAGGACATAGGCAACTTCACTACCCCTTGATTCTAGAGAAGTAGTTGAGAGATGTCAATCCCAGGGAGATTGAAATCATCTTCTGTCTGTTCTCATTGAAATCTGATAGCCCGGAGTGTGTGGTCTCCCTGGGAGCGGAAGCCTTTCCAAGTGTTTCCACATGGCACCATGGACAGCATTTACAACAGAGCACAGCTTACAGGTGGCTTCTCCAGGTGTTGTCTGAGACTCACAGCTGGAAGGAGGTCAGCATTCAAAACCACACACTGAGCACTGATCTTTAACCTCCCTTAGACCCCATAAGCACTAAATGGAGCTTATGTCAAAACTGATACCCAGTTTCAAATGCAAGCTATCACCACCAGTGCCTTGGTCATAGCTTCATATGCATATAACCTTAAACCCTTGGCACAGTGATCTCCATTAATCATTGACAGGATAGCCCCATACAGCTTGCACATCACCACTGCAGTTCAAACAGGTGCCGCATGCCACTTAGAATTCAAAACACCATGTCCCTTGAGCCTATAATTCGGGTTCTTAGAGAAGCTAAATAAGAAGGAGAACCCAAAGAAAAACATATAGGCATCCTCCTGAATATTAACCTTCATCAGGCGATGAAAGGAAACAGAGACAGAGACCCACATTGGAGCACCGGACTGAAATCTCAAGGTCCAAATCAGGAACAGAAGGAGAGCGAGCACGAGCAAGGAACTCAGGACCGCGAGGGGTGCACCCACACACAGACAATGGGGATGTTCTATTGGGAACTCACCAAGGCCAGCTGGCCTGGGTCTGAAAAAGCCTGGGTTAAAACAGGTCTCACTGAACATAGCGGACAATGAGGACTACTGAGACCTCAAGAACAATGGCAATGGGTTTTTGATCCTACTGCACGTATTGGCTTTGTAGGAGCCTAGGCAGTTTGGATGCTCACCTTATGAGACCTGGATGGAGGAGGGTGGTCCTTGGACTTCCCACAGGGCAGAGAACCCTGATTGCTCTTTGGGCTGACGAGGGAGGGGGACTTGAGTGGGGGAGGGGGAGGGAAAGGGGAGGCGGAGGTGGGGAAGAGACAGAAATCTTTAATAAATTAAAAGAAAAAAAAACATGTCCTGAGGTCTGATAGTCACTCAAAACAGTCCTGATTGAGGGGCATTGTATAGTGTGCAAATCTGGGGCCTTCAGAACTCTAGATTCCTTTCTGGTTGTGATAATAAAATTCCTTACCAGAAAGCAACTTAGAGGAGAAACTTACTGTTTCAGCGAATAGTGGCAGGTTTACAGCCCATCATAATGAGGAAGTTAAGGCAGGAACTTTAAAAAGCTAGGCATATCCACCCACAGTCAAGAGCAGAAAGCCGTGAAAGCACACAGGCTTGCTTGCTTATTAGCGCTCAGCTCCATTTCTCCCTTCTTATACAGTTAAGGACTCCACGCCTACGGAATGGGGCTGCCCACAATGGACTGTGTCCTCTCAATTGATGAACTCAATACAGTCTCCCACAGACACACCCATAAGCCAACCCAGGGTAGACAACCCCTAACTGAGACGCTCTTCCCAGCGACTGTGGGTTGTATTAAGCTGATGTTTCAAGCTCGCCACCCCAGGAGTTAAGGTTGATACATCCTTAGTACCACAATCAGGATTCTATACTGGGTGCATTTGGTTCCAAAGTCCATTCTATCAACCACCACACCGAGGAACACAAACTGTAGCCATTGAAGATGGACCATGAAGGCTGGAGAGAAACAAGAGGGCACTTATTGCTGTTTCCTTCTCACGCTACTGGAAATGAACACACATAACTTGCTGGATGAGATAATGCAAACGCGCAAATTTCCCTCCCTTGTGACTTCATAGGATTTTAGTAAATCACCCATCATATCCCAAGCCAAAAAGGTAACGTTGACTTGAAGTTTATCTTTAATTATATTTAAATCACAGAGCCTAACTGAATGTATTGACATTTATACCAAGAAATTAATTGACATTCCATTAACCTCAACCAGCAAATTAATTCTTCAGCCCCAGACCTTGGGCACTAGAAGCCTGAAGCTCAATTATGTATTGATCATGGGCGGTGACATGACAGTCTCACATGGAGGTTTAAAGAAACAGAAACCTTTTTTTTGTAGGAGGAATTACCTATATACATATTTGAATTAATTTTATTGCAAGATAATAAAACATCTCAGCCCGTGAGCTCTGTCATTTGTCATGTCAGATGGGAGCTGAGAAAACCATTAGTAGATTTAGTGCCCATCATCGCTATCAATTAATAACCCCCTTTTTGAATTTTCATGTGAACGTAAGAGCTTTTTAGTCCAGCAATTCAATTCAATGACATGCTTAAAGAGATTGTAGATAGAGAACAATAATGTCTGTAGGCCTTTTATTTCAGTGTGGCACTAATACTGTTGGATGTATACTTGCTTCAGATATCAGGTATGCTTTGGCTATTGGGTTCAGGGGCGGTGTGTGTGTGTGTGTGTGTGTGTGTGTGTGTATGTGTGTGTGCGTGAGCATGGGTGCATGTGTGTGTGTGTGTGATACACCTTAATTTTCTGCTGAAGATGTCACACAGCCATGGTGAGGCTTTCCCACTTCCAAACACCAAGATACTTGCAAAGACACTTAACCCTGCTTCACATCTGTCAATCCTGGAGGCATTCTGCTGAGAGGAAGTGTAAAGAAGTTCTGCTTAGTTTATCTTAACTTAAAAATAATAAATAGTTGCAGTGGGGTCTAGGGAGCAGTGTCACCAGACATAGTAGTAGAAATAGTTCCAATTAAAATTTTGTGCTAGGAAATCTTATAACGCACACCTTTATAAACTCCTGCTAGAACGCTGACGGTTTCTTCATCGGTGTTAGTCCATTACAGACCCTTCTCAGTTCCCCAAGAAGGGAGAGGCTGAGACAGTCAGAAACTAACTGCATGATTGTCTTGCTTACATTTCTTGCCAGTTACACCTTACTCTGAGTTTGTAGCTCCTGCCCAAGTTGCACGGAGGGCAAAAGCTTCATCACGAATGCTGGGCATTCAAGGTACCTGTTTATGCAAGACAGGATGTGGTCTTGAACAGTCTGCAGCCTTGGCGAGGATACTAATGTGTCTGTGGCATACAGAATGGATTTCGTTCTTTCTTTTTGAGTGGGAAAAAAAACCTCCCAACAAAAAGAAATGTATAAAAATAAAATATCTCTCTATCTCCAAGCGAATATGTTTAAGAAAATGTCACGAAGTGGAGATGAAAGATTTAGTGTTATTTTTTCCTCTGTTTGTCTGCTGTAGCGATTCCAGCTCAGCAAGTGTGGAAAATGCCTTCCCTTTGGGAGTGGAGGGGGCTCCTCAAAGATGTCAAGGGCACTCGCTGCTTTTAGGTAAAATTATACCTTTTGCAAACAGCTGATTTCCCATCGTCCATCTTTGTGCTCTCTCTCTCTCTCTCTCTCTCTCTCTCTCTCTCTCTCTCTCTCTCTCTCTCTCTCCACTTTGGAACATGGAAAAAGCCTCCTGAGCTATGGATTAACAGGTAAAGTATGCCATAAAAGATTATTTAAGTCAATCCAGGTAAAACAGAAGTGGAAATATAGCTAAAATAGGAACAAAAGGGGTCAAATTGGGAACTTGTCTTTTAATAATGAAACTTGAAACCTAGGGGGCAAGGCTATTTCATCTCCAATACACTGATCATATAATTAGAATGTTGAGCTTGCTCTTAAAGACTGATGTGGACTTTGCCTAAGTGGGAGCGGTTCTCTCTTGCAAAGAAAACCCCATTTTGAATGAATAACTGTGTTGCTGTGTAACAAATCTGCACACCCTAGATAGGGTACCCTAAACAGAACAAATAAGCAGCTGTACTCAAGTCTAGCTGAAGTTGAATTGGGGTAACCCACAGGAGCAAGGGTGAGAGGTTACTTACAGGAACGTGAGTGAGGGGTTGCTTACAGAAGCATGGAAGATGGGTCTCTCACAGGAGCACAGGCTAGTGCACCCAAGCAAAGCTCCTCCTGTCAGCAATAGCTGTTTGATTCCGTATTCTCTATGAAGTGTGGGTCTGTGTGAGCCCTCCCTTGTATAGCAAAATGTCTATGGTCCAGATCTTGTGTGGGTCTCCTCAAGAAGGCACAGACTATGTCCTATCCAGAAGACAGCATCCCAAAGTATTACATCACCGTTACATTTCTTTCTGGGACTTCTGCTTCATATTTAAGATGATGACATGAGTTGCAAAGGGTCCAACTGGTCAAAGTTCATGTAGATTATCACATTTGAACTTCCCTATTTGTTAATCATTTTGTGTGTCACTCAAGCAATATAGGTTAGTCCTCATCTGGAAACTTGACCCCGTCCTAGGTCAAGACTGTTTGTGTATTTGTCCATCCTGGTTAACTGGGGTTGCTCCTCTGCATTCAAGGGCAGGGCTTGAGATCACAAACATGTGAAGGATTCTTGCACTTAAGAAAAATGCCCCACTCCGATTAACATTCTAGAGTTCTGCAGAGATTCTTGTGAAATCCATAACTCATCTAAATGAATGCCCCCCTTTTATTTTTTTCACTTTCCACTGAAGCTTGGCCTATTGCTCTATTTCAGCTGGGATCATTTTTGTACTTTTTAGTACCTAAAAGAAAAAAAAAGCTGAGTATATGAATTCTAACCCTAATGGCAGCCTTTATAATAGGGCCCGCCTCTGCCAATTTCTCTCATTCCACTTCTATTGTTCCAATCCGGAATAGCCCCAGGTCAACTCTTACATATGAACTTTCTCATTAGCACTGAGGAGAAGTACTTGACTGGTTCATGTTCTCTTCTAGAGGAGTTTCTATGTAGTGAAGTAAATACCATTTTATTATTTTTAAAGGTTATTAATTTGTCTTTTTATTCTCATGATAAAGATCAGGAATTGGCAAGTTTTCCATGTAAGGGGTAGGATAGCAATATGCCAAGCTTTATAGACCATGCATGCTCTATGCTGTATACTCTTTTTTCTTCAAAAATTAAGCTTAAATTTAGCTCAAAAATAAAACAGTACATAAGCAAACTATGACTCGTAGATGACTGACTAGCCATAGCTGGCTGCTTGGGGGATAGTTTTAAAGACTTGCATGGCCTTCCTACCAATCACCTGCACCTCCGGCCCCAGTCAGTCCCAGTCCCAGGATTTCTTTTTGTGTTTTGTTTTGTTTTGCTTTGCTTTGTTGGTTTTTCAAGACAGGGTTTCTCTATACAACAGTCCTAGCTGCCTAGCTGTTCTGGAACTAGCTCTTGTAGACCAGCCTGGCCTCGAACTCACAGAGATCTACCTGCCTCTGCCTGCTGAGTGCTGGGATTAAAGGCGTGCACCACCACTGCCCGGCTCCATCCCAGAATTCTTAAGATCCCAGTCACACCACAGAGACTTCCTCAGTTTTCACTGTACTGTACACACAAACCCTGGCCCATGAGTTTCCCCTCTTTGGCGATCTCTCTCTTTCTCTCCTCTAGAATGACTCTGGTCACAAGAGAGCTCATGAGATGACAAATTTGTGGTGGCAAAGAAGATCTCATTATAAAGTACATACATTAAAGCAGTTGTGCATATTTTACTTACTCATAAAAGGTCTTATACAGAAAATGGTAATGAAGAAGTTAGAAAAAATGTACCAGTAATGGAAAATTTTAATAGCATGATAATGTCTAAGGAGAAACAATTTGTTTGAGTAATATCCCCATTTTAATCTTGAGAATGAGACATGAAAGAGGATACAGGAAAGGAGGACAGTGGTCCTTCCATGTGGGAGACATCTGGTCCCTTATGTCTGCATCAGATGCAAATTTCCCAAATGCCACTGCAGGCGAGGACCACGGTAATGTGGGGAGTCCTTCTAAGAGGAGCTGAGCCTGGAGTGAGGCCCTCTGGACCTCCCCTCATTCCCCACTCCTGTTTCTGGAGAATATTTATTAATTGCCTTTGATTTCTGTCCTATTTTTGCTTTCTATTACTGTCATAAAATATTGGCCAAAAGCAATCTGGAGAGCAAAGCATTTTTATTAGGCTATAGCTCTGATCAGGGACCATCACTGAGGAAAGTCTGGGCAGGAACCTGGAGGCAAGAACTGAAGCGGAGATCATGGAAAAGTGCTTCTTATTGTCTTGCTCCCCATGGCTTGCATAGACGGCTTTCTTACACCAGGGATGGCATCACCCACAGTGGGCAGTGCCATCTCATATTGGTCACCTATCAAGAAAATATGTCACATGCTTGTCCACATGCCAGATTGGTAGGGACATTTCCTCAATTGAGGTTCCTTTCTTCCTAGATGACCCAACCCTGGGTCGAGTTGACAAAAAGACCTAAACAGGATGCTATCCTGCTTATTTTGAAAATTACTTCATTTTCTATAGGAGGGCCAATAAGATGAAGATTCATTGGTATATGAACGTGTGACAAAGTGTTTATAACAATCGATGGAGGACTTTAGGATGGAAGACCCAGCCCAAGACAATGGCTCTTCCCATAAGGTGTAGCTGCCACAAGAGGTGCTAGACTCTCACTGTGGCTCCGTTAGAGGTAGGGCTGGAACATCGAACTGAGCACCAACAGACATTGCTAAAGCTTAGTTCCCAGCAAATAACCCCTCAAATTCAATCTTGTAAACTGGCTCTAAAAACTCCAAGAGAATTATCATGGTTCACTGTCTCATGGACTGTAGTCTGTCTGTTTTGGAGGGGAAGGCATGTGGCAGGTGGCCTGTGATCCAAATTGCTCATCTCTTGACCAATCAGGAAGCAGAGTACAGAAGTAGATATCATCATCAAGGCCCACCCCTGGTGGCTAGTTTCTGTCCCTAGCCCTCACCTCTGAAGTCTCCACAGCCTCCCTAGGCAGTGCCATCTGCTAAGGACTGAATGTTCAAACACATTTCAAACCATAACAGGGACTATCCAAGGAAAGCCAGACTTGGGTCATTAGTATTGAAAGTGTTTAGAGCTAGGGTTCAGGCACAAGGGGACTGTGGAATGGATGGGGGAGCCTGCCCAATTCTATGGACCTAATATCACACGTCTTGCACTTGGGTGATCTATTAGAAAGTGTGTGGAAAGGGGAACCGGGAATACGAGTCAAAGGGTTCCCTAAAGAAAGAGTCACTTGTGTTCTAGATGGTCCCCCCTGACCCTACCCCTCCACTCCACCTCTGGCTTGGTTTCTGTTTCCTAAAATTTCACCACTTTATCCTTCAGGGAACCATCTGGAGCAGCCTAAAGTTGGGAGTGAAATTTCACTCCCTGTCTCCCACACCCACGTCACCGTGCAACCACAGCTCTCACACACACCCCGGAAGCCAGTTGCCCATGTGGGTGGCTGCAGAGTGAAAGTGGATCACTAAAGTGCTTCTTAAAGCCATACTATGATATATTGGCTTCTAATCGGTAATAAATAACAACAAACATGGATAGTATTAAGAAGTGTTAACAGTGCTCTAGTTAAGTTGTCAGCTTGACACACCTAGAGTCACCTGGAAGCAGGGAACATAAACTAAGGGATTGTCTTGACCAGACTGGGCTTTGGCCATGTCTGTGAGAAACTCTATTGGTTGATTATTGATGCAGAATGGCCACGTCCTCTCTTGAGGTGCCATCCCTCCTTTGGCAAGTGGTCCTCGGCTGTATAAGAATGGTAGGTGAGCATAATCTCCAGAGCAAGCCAGTAATCCATCTTACACCATAAGTTTTGCTTAGATTCCTGTTTGAATTCCTGCCCCGACTTCCCTCAGTGATGGACTATGATCTTGAAATGTAAGCTAAGTAAACCCTTTCCTCCCCAGGGTGCTTTTATTCAGAGTGTTTTATCAGGACAACAGAAAGGAGACTGGAAGACTTAATAACTCGAGTTCTCCACTATTAATATTGCTCCCACCCAAGGGTCAGTGTCTATGTGGTGTTTGATCTTTCGAAATGCAACGTGTGATGAAGCGTTCACAGGCAATATTCTAGTTTTCATGCCTCCGCTTTGATTTACTGAAACATCACAGGACTCGGAGAGTTGGCAGAGGACCCTAAAAGCAAAGTTGATTTCAAAGTGTCTTGAAACAACCCTTTCTCTCTCTGGTGAGGCTCGTAGAGTATATTTAAAGGGTGTGTGTGACATAGCTTCAGTTGTCAACTTGACAAACCAGGGAACAAGAAACCTCATTTGAAAAATTGCCTCCATCATATTGGCACATGGAAAAGTCTTTTGGGCATTTTATCAATTTATGTTTGTTGTAGAAGGGCTCAGCCCACTTAGGGTGGTACCATGCCTGGGCTGCTATTCCTAGGCTGTATATGAAAGCAGTTAGAGCGAGCCAAAGGGAACAAGCCAGTAAGCAGCATCCCTCTGCCTCCTTTGCTCCAATTCCTGCCTCCAGATTACTGCCCCGATTTCCCTCTGATGGACTGTGACCTGTAATGAAGACTTTATTCTCCACATTGCTTTTAGACAGTGTTTTATCTCAGCATTGGAGAAATAAATGAGGATAGCTGGATGATCGATAGGTCCTTCCTTCCTCCTCTTTGGGAATCCATGGGTTGTGCCGATACCTTCCCAGTGCCCCTCTATTCATCCGCCCCTCTCATGAGATGCTAGATTTTCCTGTGTCCTCATAGAGAAACTCTTGTCTTCCTGTGTCTACAGTATTCCTTTATGGATAGTCTGCAGCACTTCCTTGATGGTCATCAGTTTCTCTGACTTCTGCTTGTCTTGAACAAGAAAAGAAATGTTCATATTTCTCCCGCAGTTTCACGAGGCATAGCAACTTTGGTTAACAGTGACTTATTTTAGTGATTGAAACATATTATTTATTCCATGCTTTTAGGGTTGCTGATAAGACATCTGGTGTTGTTTTGATGTTGCTGCCTTTGTATGTGAGGTGCAATTTGCCCACTACAGCTTTCAGTGTTATTTGTGCTTCGCTTCATGTTTTTTGTCTTGTACAGGTGGTGTGTCATGGAGGGGTTGTGCTCATCCTATCTGTTTGGCTTCCGAATATTGCCCGTGTTTGCATGTCCATCTCTTCCTCAATGTCAAGGGAATTCTCAACTATAACTTCATCAAATTAATTATCCAAGCCCTTTAGACTTCATTCCAAATCCTTTCTCTACCTCGGGGACTCTTATGTTGGTCTATTGAATATTTCTACGAGTTCTTGCACAATTTTGTCATTTGTGTTGGTTTTTCTTTCTTGTATGTTGTTATGCACTGTCTCAGCCTTGTCCACCAGTCCTAAAGTCCATTCCTCTGACCAGGCTTGTCTGTCCAGTGCTTTCTATTGTCTTTTCTTTTAATGTTATTGATCGACTCTGCATTTCCAAAATATCTGTGGTTCTACTACAGTGACTCAATTTACATGCCACCTTTCCTGCCGATGTGCTCAAATCCTCACCCCAGGGTACTGAGCATCTCATCCACTCCAGTCACTTTCTTGTCTGGGTCCCGAGTGGATTTTCTTACATCATTCAACTGCTCTCCGGAGTCTTCTGATGGCCCTTGATTAGTTTTTAAAGTAAGACTCTGATATCTTTTTCTGGAATCCCATCTATTTTATTATCTTTGTTTTCTGGTATTGAGACATCACTTTGTGAAATGCCATTGTGCATTGCTGGCTCCTGGCTTTTGCTCTCTTTGTGTGATTTACGCAGTTGTTAGGATGTGTGTGTCCTCTAGGATGTAGCTTATCTTTTATTAGTTTTATTTTTTCTTTATTTTCTTTTGTTTTATTTTTCCAATGCTGGGGATTGTACCCAGGGCCTTATACTTCTAGGCAAGGGCTCTGACACTGAATCAAAGTCATACTTCTTTTTGTTTTCTTTTATGTGAATCTCCTGGTGAGTTGCCTTGTCCTTGTGTGGCATTAGATTGGAGATAGAGCTGACTGCAATAGCACATATGGTGGGTTACCAGTGGTCCAGGGACTAATAGCAGCAGAGAGTGAAGACACTTGTGACCTCCACCTGCATTCTCTAGAACTTTCAGATACAGAATCACCAAAATTCCCATTGCAACAACAAAAAACTCTGTAACAACTTGGTTTATGGTAATTTTTTTTTTTAGTGCTAATGGTCTCAATGTTTGAGTAGTGAAGTAAAAAAAAAAAGGAATGGATAAGAGAGAAAGCAGAGGTATAATCCGAATGAGAGGAGAGTGTGTGATTGGGTACACAGTGAGTGGCAGGAAGACTGTTGTGTGTTGGATGTAGGGGAAGAAAGGGAAAACAACACAGGCTTTTCCAGTGACGATACAAATTAAGCCACAACAAATAACCCAAAGACAGAAGTGGGCATTCTATGAACCTAATCAAAACAGTTAGTTAGAATTAAAATAATAAGGGCTGGAGAGAGGGCTCAGTGGGTCAACTTCTTATTGCCAAAGCTTACAACCTCTGTCCTGTCCTCAAGACTTATGTAATGAAAGAAGAGAACCATTGACTTCTACGTGTATGTGGTGGTACACACACACACACACACACACACACACACACACACACGTACACACACCAGTGTAATTCAAAAATAGTAAGTAAACAGTAAACAAACAAAAATTAAATTAAACAATAAATATTAAGTGGATAGTAAAATAGCTAGGCATGGTGGTACACATTTTTACTTCCAGTATTCAGAAGGCAGAGGCAGGTGAATCTCTGAGTCTGCTGCCATCCTGGTATACATAGAAAGTTCCAGGCTAGCCAGGATTGCATAGTAAGATACTGCCTATAATGAAATATGACAGAATACAGTATACTTTCTCTCAGTCTGTCTCTTCATGCTAGGGAGATGTACTTTATCTGCCACTGACAGGGTGGGGCTGCTGGTGTCAGACATTCAAAATAAGTCAAAGACAACTTCTAGCCAGAATTCCACCTCTGATTTCCTCAGGTTGCAAATTACAGCCCATCTCTGGTGCTTTGAGGGTGATCTGGGCAGTGCAGGGTTTTCTGTACATGAGTCTCTGAGGGAATGAAGAAGACCAACTGTGTCTGCCCTTTCTAATCTGTTGGATTGACTGTTACACATCCCAACACATACTTCCCACGCTCCTGTAAGACTTCAGGGATGAGAGAGGGTGTTAGGGAGGCAGAAGATGTTGAGGAAACCACCCTAATCACCCTGCTGATACCATCACCTCTATGTGTGCTGTTGAGCATCTATGGCATCCATCAGGACTCTGCCCCGAGTTCTGCTTACACTTCCACCAACCCTGGTTTCTTTGCACTTTGGATCTCCCTACTTCAAACTCCTATGTCTGTCTTCTGGTACTAGGTCCACAGTCTACTGTCCTCTGCCCAACCCTCACCCCCTGAAACATGAAATTCAGGTTTTGATTTGAGTTTTCAGCATCCAAACTGCCAGACTCTAGGGATAGCTGCTACCCAATGTATTTGAATACATGCTTTGAGCAGGACCGGTTGGGAACAGTAGGAACATCTTGGCATGGACTGGTGTAGGGGTGCCTTCTTCTACCATCCTTGTTTCTGTTCTCTGTGGGTCTTTCTCTTGTTTCTGTATTAATGGCTCTTATCTTGATTTTGTTTGATCCAATCTCATGATCTCCAATCAGCCATCTTAACCTGTGTGTTCACAGTGTCTCTTTCTGAGCTTCCAGGTGAGAATTTGCATGTTAGGTGATGTCACTGACATGTTTGCATAAACTGGTCCTCTGTGAAATAAAGCAGCACTAATGATAATAGTAAATGCCAGTGTTTGAAGGCACTTTTGTGAAGATGTGAAACTTGACTCAATACATACATGTCTGCTCACTAATGCTCCTTTAAGAGCCCATCTCAGACAGCCCCTATGAGCCCTCACCTACCCTTCTTTCATCGTCTCCTCAAGAAAGGCTGGCATGAAACCATTTTCTCTCTCACCTGTCACGTAGAAAAGCAGACATTGTACTAGAAAGAAACTCTGAAGAGAAGAAAGCAGCCAGTTAATGAAAATAGCAAAGGCTGCTAAAATAGTTCTAGCCTTCTAGCCTGGATCAGTTTCCAGAGCTGTGTTTATGGGAACTCATATGTCTCGAAACTAGCATTCGTCACAGCCATTCCTGTCTCCGGGTGATAGCTGATGACGTGTCCATGTTTATCAGCAGTGGGATGGTCCCTGGGCCCACATCCTTGCCTGTCTTCTGTTTCCCTGCAATACTGTTACCATCAGTGGAACACAAGGCCATGGCACCCTTTAAAATTCTGTGCACCCAACCAAACAGATTGTGGCTTTGAGATAAAATCAACGTAACAGTGTAGTTGTTACTGGAAATCCAGGAAAGAGCCATTCTTGGTAAAAAACAAAAAAAAAAGAAAGAAAGGAAGGAAGGAAGGAAGGAAGGAAGGAAGATAGATAGATAGAAAGAAAGAAAGAAAGAAAGAAAGAAAGAAAGAAAGAAAGAATAAATGATGATGTCAGAGCCCTGGCAAGGGCTGGCAAGCATGGAGATGGTGGCTTGTCCTTGAATTGCTCAAGGCTTGAAGCACACAAACACAGGTGTGGGCGAAAGGCCACACCGACACAGGTGAGTTCTGTGTCTCAGTTGCTCACCTCTGTTTCCCTTCATTCCTACTCCATAGTGTGGACGATGCCTCCTACGAAGTCATGCAGATTGACGTCGAGGTTGAAGGACCCAGTGACCGACCCACCACACAGCTTGTCACGTGGCAGGTTGAATACCCAGGAGACATCACGTCTGACTTGGGGGTATCCAAGATCTATGTGAGCCAGAAGGACTTGATTGGGGTCATACCACTGGCAATGGTAAGAAAGCACTTGGGGAACTGGGACCGGGAAGGCTCCATGCTGTGATCCAGGTTCAGGAGTGAAGGATGTCAGTCAGCAAAGACCAAGATGGGGACAAAATGGGAGCATAAGCTCACTGCCAATGGCCAACAATATATACTCTAACTGGTGATATTCTTTAACTTGCATTTATAAAATGTAGTCCAGTTAGTAGTTATGAGCCTGTCTTTATGTGAATATTATGGATGGTGGGATGAACATGCATGATATAATGCAGATAAATTAATGATTTCAGACATATGCAACTGTACAGAGTGCTTGGCTTAAGTGTGCATATGCTCATACTGAGATGCAAGGAAGGCTGGGCTGGCAATTCAACAACATTACAGTGGCTTAGACACTGCCACTAGGAACAAAGAGAGCATGTCTTGAAAGATAATGGGGTATCTCTGCAAGGAATCCTTATCTCCACGAGAGAAGAATAGGGTTCCAGGAAGTACTCATCTTAGTTCTGAGGGTCTGGTGTCTTCCACTGGCATTAGCTACCTTCCTGTAAAGAAGGAAAACACAACTCAATTCTGGTCTCCATTTACAAGACATGTGTTCTACTTTGCTTTCTATTGCTGTGATAAATACCAGGACCAAAGGCAACTTGGAGAGAAAGGGGTTTATTTTACTTACATCTTACAGTCTGTTGGGGAAGACAGCTAGTAAGTTTCCCAACCACCCTGACTCAAAATAATCACTCAGAAACCATATTATTGTTGTGAGAATGTTGCTGGGTCCGAAGCTGGAACTCAGGGGTGGAATGCTTGCCTGGCATGTACCAGGACAGGTTTCAATGCCTAACCCAACAAAAATTAAGTTAAATAAATAAATAAATAACTCATGGGTCCTTCCAAGAACTCCAGCCCCTTGCAGACACATAATAACTATTAGCCACTATTATGATTTTTCTGTTATAGACAGCAAGGTACAGAGGACACTCCACAACCACAATAGGTCTGCACATTCTCTAAGGAAAGTGCTTGGTCACAGCCCTGTTCTTCACAGTCTGAAAGCCAGGCAGAAGGTAGACATCTCTGATAAGTGTGCCACACTGAATTAACCAAATTAAAATACTTTGAATTTGACGAGTTCCTAGCAATCCAGCAAAAATTTTGAGCTCTGACTCCCTGTGTCTTGTATCTGGGGCAGTTGAGGGTCCACATGTGTTGGTTGATATAATGCTTCTTATGGGGTGGGTGTTACCATTATGAAATGGTCTTGCTTCTTTTAGTCTGTGTACTCACTAAGTGATAACTGGTAAAGCAACGGAGATGTGTAGACCAGGGGGAGGGTTTGAAGCTAGAGGCATGCATCCCAGAAGGGAGCTTGAAGAGTTGGGGGTCTGATGGTATGGAAAGCCACTGCAGGGAGGACATAGGGCCTTGCCTATACTGGTTTTGTTGTTGTTGTTGCTATCATCCAGAAGTATTCTGGCTACATGTTTAGACAGAATTGTGAGGCAAAGGGGAAACAGAAGATTATGGCATACTCTTCGTCTGCTCTACAAAAGACTTTGTTATCCTGGTCTGCTGGGCTTAGCATATGCTCTCAATTTACTCTCTTTGTGTGCCCAGAATGGAGTTTGTCTGGTGACTCCATGGCTTGGATATTTCATCTGGTAGCTGAGTGACCCTGAACATATTATCATCCCTGTGAACCCAAACTACTAGCAGTCATGTTGGGACTGGAGTGACGGCTCAGCCATCACGAGTGCATACCACTCCTGTAGAGTTCAGTTCCCCAATACCCACCAGGGTCTCAACAACCTTTAAGTCTATAAAAACCATGTCCACCTTGTATCTAGCAGGGTTAGGGAACAGAGACAAATGGGATTTTTGACTGAGTATAACGTTTTCCACCGAACTTCTAAGCCAAGAACTCTGCCAGGTGGCAAGGGAGGCTGAGGAAAGTGAAGTCCCTTCTCAGAGGCTGTCTACCTGGGTAGGTGGATGTAACAGTGAAAGAAGAAAGGGATGCCTACAGCTGCCCCTTACCCAGTGAGCTGTCCCTGTGGTGGGAAAGCAGACAGCTGAGCCATTCGGAGATACATGCTCCTGATAGGGTCTCAGACATCCCTCCTCATTAGAAGTAGGAATGGAAGAAAGACAGCAATAAACCATGTGTTTAAAAATCCCTTCCATAACTCTGTAACACTATAAAGATGTTCCCTATTATAAAATATATTATGGTTTGTGTTTTGATATAGAAATCTTTGCACGTATCTCCCACCGGTCCCTTGAGGTAAACTTTGAGAAATAAATTTTAATTCAAGGATGTGAGTCAGAGGATATGTAATTTTGTAATACAGTTTTGTAATGTCTGTAGGATTGCCTTCGGGAAGTCTTAACTAATTTACAATTCTACCTGCTGTGTGTAAAGATACCCATTTCCCTGCAACTTTTCCAACAGAGAATATTAATTTTTTTCAAATAGACAATTTATTAAGCAAACATCTTATCTCAGTGTCTCCTTAATTTGCCCTACTTGGGTTACATTATTTTTTATTTCATTATTAAATATTTGTCCTTTGCCCATTTTATTATCCTACTGGGAATTCAACTTCTTTTCTTTCTGAAGCTAGAATGTTGTACAAAGCGGGGAAATCACATTTCAAGGGTAGGACTTGCTGACATTAGCTCTTCCTACATTCTTGTTTAACAAAACTGAACCTCGAGGGCCACTGAGTCCAAATCCACTTTCTCCTGTGTGTTAGTGATAATCTGTCTTTTGATTGATGTGTCATGTGGATTCTTACCAGTTTGCTCTTGACCTCCTAATTTCACACATTAGGGGGCAGTGCAAAGGTTGTGCCTGTTTGCTTATGTATATATCCTGGGATGGAACCAAAGGCTAAGCAAGTCCTCAGTTTCTGAATCATGCCTCCAGCCCTTCACTGGGGGATTTTAGGCAGGTACTCTACCAGTGAGCCACACCCCAGCCCCTCACTGGGGGATTCTAGGCAGGGGCTCTACCACTGAACCACACCACAACCTCTCTCTGGGGGATTCTAGGCAGGTGCTCTACCACTGAGCCACACCTGAACCCCTCACTGGGGGATTCTAGGCAGGGGTTCTACCAGTGAGCCACACTCCAGCCCCTCACTGGGAGATTCTAGGCAGGTATTCTACTGCTGAGCTATGCCCCTGGCCCTTGTTTAATTTTTAATGTGATCAAATCTATCAATCTTTCCATAATTGAAATCTCTCATCTTCTCCTAATGAATTCTAAGAGGAAAAGGCACACCTGCTTTATTTGTTCTTACAAAGCCTGGGAATAATACAACACCTGACATAGCACATCCGAATAAGCAGGAAGAACACCAAGATGGGTGCTGAAGACAGGTGCCTCTGTGACACCAGGAAAGCTTAGAGATCAGTGTAGGGCAAATGTCACTCCCCTGCTTCTCAGTGGCTCTGTAATTGCACCTCTAGGAAAAATTTTTAAACTGAGACAAAGTCTCCCCCATGTCCAGTGCTTTGAAAGCTTTTGTACGCTCTTAATCCAATCATGCATTTCTATGAGCTTAATTTTCGCCCTTCAAGAAATCATGCTTTGCTGTATTGAAGGTAAAGTGTTCTTCCCCCTCCTAAGGGAGGGGAATTCTTAGAGAAAAGCTCATTAAGGGTGCATCTTTCTGTTAAGTGCATAGTGACCACACAACAGGGTCTGGTATGAGGCATGCTGTTTGCATTTCTTAGAGGAGCTGGGAGGCTCCTCAGTGGCCCATCGATTCAGGGTGGTGGCTGCTTCTCATCGCTGCTTCCTGATCTTGGGATAAAACTAATTCTGAGCTTATTCTGAGCTTCAGAGACACTGGCCTGCACTTCCATGCGGAGAATGCAATTCACTAGTGAGTCCTTAAAAACTCACTAATAAGTGCTCTTCAAACTTCAATGAACCCTTACTTCCTCTCCTTTGGGGAAGCAGCTGTTTTGAGTGTCATCATGGTGGGTGTTGCTGTCAGCCCAGCACATGGATAAGGGAGGGGCTTAGTCAACTCTTTCTTGGCATTGGAAAAAACAAGTATCCTGCATCCATTTCGTAAACGGGTCTTGTTTTGATTCTGTATCAGCTTCACCTCTGAAGCTTTAATACTGATTATTATTGATCTGGGGCTTGAGATAAAACTCAACCCAGAGATAACAGTCAGAACAGATAGTACATCATCCTTGACAATAATCAGAAGGAGGTGATGTAGGATTCCCCTATGAATGCTGTGAATATGTTTTATTACCATTGGTTAATAAAGAAGCTGTTTTGACCTATAGCAAAGCATAATCTAGGTAGGCGGGAAAACTAAACTGAATTCAGGGAGATAGAAGGTGGAGACAGGCAGATTCCATGTAGCCACCCAAGAAGCAAGAGGTAACAAATCACGAGCCTCTTTGTAAAATATGAAAAACTAGAAATGGGTTAATTTAAGCTATAAGAGCTAGCTAGGAATATGCTTGAGCCATTGGCCAAACATTGTTGTAACCAATACAGTTTTGTGTGATTATTTGGGTCTGTGTGGCCAGGAAATGAAAAAGCAGTCTCAAATTACAAGGAGGTTCTAATTCCAAGAAAGTTTGGTGTGATAATGTCTCATGGTAGTTACACTGATGGCAAAGAGCATTTTGCCTGTTTGTTTATGTTCACACACACACACACACACACACACACACACACACACACATATATATCCTGAGATGGAAACCAAGGCCTTGCATGTGACATGAAGGTGTATACGGATGTGACTGCCAGCCTTCAAGGTCCTGAGTGGTGTGCCATGGAGTTTCAGAACAAGGAATCAAAAGTGTCAGGAACACTTCTGTGGTAGTTTGAATGTAATTGGCACCCATAATCTCATAGGGAGTGGTACTATTAGGAGACGTGGCTTTGTTAGAGTGGGTGTGGCCTTGTTAGAGGAAGTGTGTCAGTGTGTGGTTGGGCTTTGAGGTTCCCTATACTCAGGATACTGCCCAGTGTCTCAGTTAACTTTTGATCACCTGCAAGATGTAGGACTCTCAGCTCCTCCTCCAGCAGCACATCTGCCTGTGTGCCGCCATGCTCCCTACCATGATGATATTAGACTGAACCTCTGAAACTGTAAGTGAACAATTCCAATTAAAAATTTCCTTTTTAAGAGTTGTTATGGTCATATCAACTCTTCACAGCAATAGAAACCCTAACTAAGAAAGCCCCCTTTGTGAAGTGCAGTTTAACAGTAAGTACGTTCCGGCTTTTCCAAGAATTCTAACTGCAAGAGTTCATGAGTCCTAGCCCATCTGCCACGCTACCTCATGGCAAGGGTCTTCCTTGATGCCTACACTCAGGAAGATCGTAGTTGATGCTGCTATTTTCTTGAGTTTGAATGGCAGCAAGCAAGCCTTGCTTCTGCTGGTTGGATTCCACAGTTATCAGCAGACAAACTTGAGATGTTGTAGGAGGACTTAAGTGTCACTTTGATGGCGCCTTTGTCCTTTGTCCTTTCATTCTGTCTCCTAAAAGCATGCTTAAACCCATTCAGTCTCCAGCCCTTCTTCCAAAGCAGAAGCTACTAGACTCCGGGACATGGTTTCTGGCACCCCATTTTCCATAGCTAAATGCTTTCTTCCTCATCAGCAGGACTGAAAGGGCAGAGGCAGTGAGTTCCACAACCTACATAAGTAGGCATCAAGTATCTGTATCTGTCTAGCCAGACCCGACACAAACTTGGTGAGGATTGCTGAATGCTGAGGATTTTTGAAGATTTATTTTTTAATAACATGTATGCATGTGCGTGTGTGTATGCATGTGTGTATGCACATGCACAGACAGGCACAGCAACCACAGAAGCCAGCAGAGGGCGTCAGATCACCCAGAAGTGGAGTTATGGATGTTTGTGAGCTTTCTTGTGGGTTCTGGGAATCGAATTCAGATCCTTTGGAAGAGCAGTCAATTTTCTTAATTGCTGAGCCGTCTCACCAGCCTCCAGAGTGCCATCTGATTTCCTCCTATGGATGAATCTTGGATTATGAGACGATCACTGTCTTCTCTGACACCTGTGTGCCCTTAAGCCCTCTCAGAAATTCTTTTCTCTGGAGCAAGCAGACAATACCTCCCCAGCTTTGAGGGCCATGTAATTTTAGCTCATAAATTTCTCAAGAAATGCATTTCAAAAAAAATATCTATCTAGTACATTTCTATACTTAAGTGAAGCAAATTTTACATACACTGACCATCTCTGTATGACAGGTCTAGAATCCTGTCTAGTACATCCGCCTTGGTGTCTCTCCCAGCAGGAATTGCATGGCCCTCAGCCCAGGGTCTTCTCTTCTCTCTACCCCAACAGAAAGGACAGCATCTACCTACACAGATACCTGAAAGACATGCGTAAGACAAGTCCTACTGTCCATTGCCTACATACACCTGTGGCCAGTCTGTAGACAGAAGAACTCCATCATCATCTCTCAGGAGTTCAGAAAATGTGTGCAGGTAATACAGCGTAGCCCTCACCTGCTGAGATCAGGACTTGGGAAAGAGCCCTAGATTATAGAAGGAAGCTTTCTTTCCTGGCTCCAATAATGAGAAGTCCTTTTATTTGGGGCATAAAAGCGGATTCCGGGCTCTTTCTGTTTGACTTTCAATGGTATTCTTTTCCCATGTCGACCTGTTAATTAACACGCCAGTGCCCCTCTGTTGTTTTACTCTGACTTTTTGAAAATCCAGACTCGATGCAGAGCACGCCGCCACTTTCATTTTCATACTTCCGCAACCAAGTGCAAATTAAGATGCTGCCATGGCCCTTGAGGAAACACGCTGCTCTGAGGCGCCTTATTTCTTTTTATGTTTGTTGAGTGGCTGCTGTTCCCCAAACACGTCTGGATAATTAGAGGCAGCACTTAGCTGCTGCTTGGGTACCCAGGTGAGGCCGTCTGTTCTCCAGAACATACTTCAACCCATGTGATTTCCATCATGGCTCAGAGATGTAGGCGCTGCTCTTGTTCCCACTTCCCAGGTGGAAGGGGATGTACGGAGCCTGCAACCTGCCCTCAAGACACACAATTAAGACGCAGAGACAAATCATATTCTAGATGGATGGAGTTCAGAGTCCAGGCTCATGACCAGCCCCATGGTGCTTCACCCATAGTGAGAACGGGGGGGGGGGGGGGGGGGCCCTCAAGACACACAATTAAGACGCAGAGACAAATCATATTCTAGATGGATGGAGTTCAGAGTCCAGGCTCATGACCAGCCCCATGGTGCTTCACCCATAGTGAGAACGGGGCGGGGGAGTATTGATTAGTATAAGAAGGGATGTTAATCAGTGCAAGAGAAGGGTGTTGACAGGCGTGTGATTATCAATCAGTGCAAGAGGATATTGTTTGGTGCACAAAGGTATTGATGGGTATAAGGAGAGATGTTGATAGGTAAAAGGGGCAAGTGTTGATTTGTGCAAAAGGGTGTTGGTTGGTGCAATGGGAGTTAGCCAGTACAAGAGGAGGGTATTGATAGGTGCAAGGGTGGGTATTGATCAGTGCAATTGATTGATTTGTACAAGGGGGAAGATGTTGATCTGTACAAAGGGAGGGTATTGATTAGTTCAAGGGGCTGTTGATAAGTGCCTGTTCAAGGTGATCTTGGGAAATGCAAATTCAGAGAGGCACACATACCACAAGAGACAGAGAAATCATCCTGAACTTGGAGAAGCCCTTTGCAATGAATTCTTTGTTATGCACAAAGCCACTGCTTTCTCCCCACAGCCCCCTGAGCCGCCTCTGGTGCTCCTTACTTAATAAACCGTCCTCTCCAGAGACGACTAACAGTAAGGTGGCTGGTTGCTCATCTACAGTGCTTTTGTGGGTATGTCATACTAAATGAACACAGGAGGGCCATTGCTGTCACTGACTGCCGTGCAGTTATTACAGCCCCAGCTGCTGTATAGCCAGTTGGTCTCCATGAACAGCTGCTTATGGGGTGATTCATTCTGTAGACCCCACAATAGCACACCCTGCTCGGGGAACATCGACAGAGTCCCCACCGAGTGCCAGGCACCTGTGTTGGCCTTAAAGGTATAGCAGAGCTCATACTCCACCCAGCAGAAGCAGGGGGTAAATAAATCAAGAATAATTGAGCAAGATGATTTCAGAACCAGGGTATGTGTGCTGCAGAGGAAATCCAACAGTGCGCCGTGAAGGAGAAGGGCTGAGTGAGGTGGGCGCCTGCACAAGTGATATCTGCAGGAAGACATGAGGAGCACTAGGTGTCTAAAAAGAAGGAAAAGTATATACCATGTCCCTACAAAGGCCGGTTGGTGTATTTTGAATGGCTTAAATCTGAGTCATGAATTGGGGAGACAGTGCCAGGAGTTGAGGTCAGAGCTGACAAGGGCTGAATAGCGTATGTCCTTATCAGCTTTGATTCATGGAGTGGAATTTCTGGTTGTGGATGCTTGAATCTGATCTGGGTCATTGTCTATTTTTATATGTAGTGTGTGTGTGTTTGTGTGTGTGTGCACATGTGTGTGTGTGATGCAGTACGTGAGTGTGCAGTTGTGCACCAGTGTCATCCTCTGTCACTTTCCACCTGATTGCTTTGAGATAGTCTCTCACTGAGCCACAACCTCACTGTTTCCTCTTGGCTGGATGGCGAGCAAGCTCTAAGGATCTCGGGATCAATATTGAAGTTACAAAGACACACAGCCATGTGTGGCTTTTTACACGGGTACTTGGGATGCAAACGCAGGTCCTCCTGCCTGCACTACATGCATCCTTACCCACTGAACCATCTCTTAGACACCAATGATCTATTTTTAAAATATCACTCTCAAGGCAAAGAGGAGAATACATTTTTGAAAGGGAAGGCCAGTGGTTGAAACAGAAACACGACTTCATCCATAACAGGATGACTGAGTTCGGACAAAGTTGACAATACTGATATTAGAGGCAAATAGAATTTATCAGGATATTTCCCATGTAAAGACATTGAGACTTGCCTAGAGAATTGACAAGATGTGTGTTTGTAGCAAAGATCAAACATGATACTGGACTGGACAGAAAAACACAATGGACTTTTGGATATTAATGATATCAGTGTTCAGAAGCCTACATCGTCTAGTATGGCAACCATGGCGATGTCTGGTGACATCAGGTGCTGAATGCTCAAAGGGTGGAGTTGAGCAATGAACTTTTAAAAGATTACTATAAATCAGAATAGTGTGTCAGTCACTACCCGACTAGATAGGGCATCTTTGAAGTTTTGAACTGGGGCTGCATAAGGCGAGACCACGCTATGCAGAGTAGCGGATTCCTTCTCCACCGTGAGTCCACTGCTGGTCTTCTTTCCCTGTGCCGTTCCCCGGAATCTTCCTTTTATGATTTGCACAGCTAGATTTGTCTCCCACTAGTATCTCGGCAGGCAGAAGATCTTGGTAGGTGAAACAGTTTGCTTTCTGTTTTGGTGATCAACACCATGACAGAAAGACAATGTGGGAAAGAAATGGTTCATTTGGTGTACGCATCCCAGTCGTGGTTCATCAGTGAGGGAAGCCGAGGCAGGAGCTGAAGCAGAGGCCATGGAGAAACACTGGTTGTTGACTTACTTCCCACAGTTTGTTCTGTTGGCTTTCTTAGAGGAACATTTCCTCAGTGGTCCACCCACAATGGGCTGAGCCATTTCACCTCCATCATCAGTCAAAAAAAAATGCCCCTAATAGATTTGTTTACGGGCCCGTGTGAAGGAGATATTTTCCTAATTGAGAGTCCCTCTTCCCAGATGACCGTAACTTGTGTCAAGTTGACAAAAACCAACCAGCACGGTATGGGAGCAGAGAGATATCTTATGCTGGTGGCCACCATTTATCACAATGGCTGTGAACTCTGTCAAGACTGCGAGCTACTGCCGGCCAACTCTATCAAATACAAGCAAAAAAATATCAGCTGTGGTGTTTGTGACTCCCACACAAGCACCCGGTCATCTCCTGCTATTCACATTGCATCACAGATCTAAAGGAATGATTCCTGCCCCTAATGGACACATTCAGATAGGTACAATTTTCCTATCAATTATTTGTTTTACAATTCAGTTCAATCGTATGTTGATTTTTAAGTATGTTCATCGGGGGATTGTGGTGTAGCTCTTAATATGGTTCTTATTTCAGAGTCATTAAGTAAGTCCTGTTTTATTTCCTGCATAAATATTTATTGGGGAGGCTGGAGAGAAGGCTCAGCAATTAAAATCACTTTCTGCTCTTGGAGCGGACCCGAGTCTAATATTCAGCATCTATGTCAGGTGACTCACAACCGTATATAACTCCAGCCCCAGAAGAGCAAACACGTCTGGCCTCAGAGAGCGCCTGCACTTCTGTAGACATTCTGACACAAAACACAAGCACACTCGTGATTAAAATAAAACAAAAATATTAACAAAATGCTCTGCAAAGAAAGGTTTAGCTCAAATATGGTTGTCACAGTAGGTTTGGTATTGTGTGACCTTTTCTGGGGAGACAAATGAATGTCCACGCACTCCCAGGGGAGGCTACTGTCAACAGACCAAAGTAAAGATTCCATCCAAGTCCAACTTGGTGAAGCATAGTTTATTGGGCTTACTTGCAGAGCATGGGTGTGGGGTATCCTATGGGAGCATTGGTGACTCAAAGACCGCTGCATCACCAAAATGCCAATCAATAGGGGCACCAATATAAGAAAGCTCCATCCTTGGAACTTTCTCTGCCTGACCTGGAGGCAGTTGGACCAGTCTGTCTTTTCTTCCTAGCAGCTAGTAACTATGTGTGTAACCTTGGAAACAGTGCCTTGTAAATCTGACTTCATTTACTTCCTGGGCCATGTATGTTTCCTTTATTTTCTGAGTCTTTAAGGGGAGCATACTTCTTGTTTCCAGGAAATAGCCACGGGCAGTTGATTGATTGCTCTCTGCAAAACAGTGGTAGAAGGTATTTTCCCATCTTGTAGGTCATACCATATCCATCACAGCAACTCAACTTGAATGAATGAGCCTTGCAGCGAAAGAGTCAATAGTGGTTGAGAAAAGAGACCTGCAAACAGACTCAAGAGCCAATGTGAATGGGTGCAGGTTCTCCATCTGCAGATATAACTGGCTGTCCATGGATCCAAAATACAGGGGAAAGCATTGCATGTATGCAGAATACAAGCAGACTTCTGATGCTGCCGTGCTCCCGTGCACTGATGTATAACAATGGTTCCCCCAGCACCTGCTCTGCAACATGATACTGGCTGCCAGGTGGACTCATTGTCTCCATCAATTAAAGAAATAAAGGAAGAGAAAATATCTCAGCCGAAGGCATAAATGAATCAAACTTTCTTATTGGATTTTCTTTAGACTGCCAGTCCTCAAATTAATGACATGAAGACTTACTAATTACGAAATCTTGGCCTTAGATTAGACTTGTTCCCAACTAGCTCTTATAACTTAAATTAACCCATTTCTATCAATCTACGTTCTGCCGCATGGCTCTTGACCTTCCTCTGTTCTATACATCCGACTCCCTCCTTGTCTGGCTGGCGAATCCTGCATGCCTCAGATCCTTCCCGAGTTCCTCTCTCTCCCCAGAAATCCTGCCTATTCTCTCCTGCACAGCTATTGACCATTCAACTCTTTATTAAACAATAAAGAAGGCACCTTAGGCAAAGACACATATTCACAGTATACAAAAAGATTATCCCACAACACATAAATGTTCATCGGCAAATGTTACAGACGTCACAAGGGACCCCCAGAGCTAGAAAGTCCCTGACTCTCAGGAGTCTGGGTTTTATTTTTGGGTTTGAATACCCCTTCTTGTAATTGTCTTCCTCTTTTCTGTAGGTCCTAAGGTATCCAAGCAACGCTTCTGGTGCTGGGATTGGGTGACCTGTTTCTGTCTACAAGCACAGAAATAGCTGTTGATTGGTTGGTGTTTGTCATTAACTAGGGTGGACCCACATTACCCACTTTTTGTGTTTTAATAACCAAAGAAGAGTAACTTAATATGGAAAGAGGAATTTTGTTTCTCTGTGCCTTGGGGCCATGGTTTCAATTGGGTATCATAAATGAGCAGAGAAGAAATTCTCAGAGGGTAGGCACAAGCTAGGTGCAAACATTGTATCTGCTTATTAAAGGAACTTGAGTATCTGTGGATTTGAGACCCTTGAAGCGAATGCCTGGAGCTCCTCCCTACAGATACTAAGGAAGAGAAGTAACTTCCAAATTCCACTTGCTCAGGGACAGTCCATGAATTACCATGTAAAAGCTGACCTCCCAGTGCCCAGGATCTTGGCAGCCAACACCAGAAGGTCAGGTCATTTTCAGAACCGATGCATTGCATGGAGAGCCCATGTGCATTTCAGGTGTTCCCACTACCTGCCAAGCCCACCACCATGTCATCTCCATGAAATCTCTTTTTTTGCAACAGAGACTACCTGCTTGAGTCACTTCTCTTTTCTGGTGGTAAAGCACCCTGAGAAAAGAGACTAAATGGAGAAAGGGTTTGCTTTAGCTATGGTCCCATGAGGACAAGAGTCCATGGCATGCAAGGCATGGCAGTAGGAAAGGAAAGCTTGGTGGCCAGAGCAGGAGCCTAGTTCATCACATTCATCCACATGTAGGGAGCAGAGAGAGAACAGGAAGTGGGGGTGAGGCTATAAACCCTCAAATCCCAGTGATGTACTTTTCCTAGCAAGGCTACACTTCCTGAAGGTTTCATAAACTCTACAAATAGCGCCACCTAATGTTCAAATACTACAGCCTGTGAGGGACATTTCTCATTCAAACCATAATAACCTAAACTCAAAATTATGGAAAACTACACTGAGACACACAGCACTCATACACAGTATTAAAAATAAAAATATTATTTAAAAGAGAAAGAAAATCAGGTCTTTGAAGGCAATGTAGAATACAGAAGACCAGCACCCAATTAAGGCAGAACAATGGTTAGCTTTGGTTTTTTTTTGTTGTTGTTGTTTTGTTTTTTGTTTGTTTTTGGTTAGGCATTAGATGTCCCTCACTGCTCACCCAAAGGCTATAAAGTACATCAGAATCCAGAGGACCCAAGTTCAGCTTGAAATACTAAGAGCTTCCATCTGTGATAGTGTTGATCCAAAAGTGAAACTGCTTCCTAGTGAGAGAAATAATCCCTTTCACAATATCTTTTGAAACCAATACATGCATCTGTTTACCAACTGCATCACCGTCGGCACAGAGGGCAGAGCATCAGTTTCATGTACTTATCAACTGGTCCAGTCATGTTGGCCTTCATGATTTTTCTTTCGCACATTTTCCAATAAGTATACTTTTCCTGGTAGGTGATAAAAACACTGAGAATTTTAATGGATGCTGAAGTCTGCATTTGGATATATTAGCAATAGCAGAGTCTAGTTGGGGAAAAATTGGGCAAACTTTTACTAGTCTTTGGTTGGATGCTCATAACATTCCAGCCTGGGAGAAATGGGGAAAATCATCAGTTGTGTATTTTTACAAGTCAGCCAATGAATGGCTAAGACATTGTTTTCATTACTTTTATTGTAGCAAAATATCTGACTGAGCACTTTAAAAGAAGAGAGGAGTTTATTTAGGTTCAGGGTTTTGTGCATTTCACCATGATGCTCATGGCCACTGGGCAACTGGAGTGTGAGGTGGAAACCCCTCACCTAGTGGCAGGACCAGGAGGTCTGGCAGGACTATTGGAGGGCATAACCTTCAAAGACCCGCTCCGTGGAGACTCACTTTCCACCATCCAGGCTGCACCCCGGGAAGGCTCCACAACCTCCATGTAGAGAAACAAGCTGGAGGCTGCACATTGAAATCCTGAGTCCCTGGAGAGTTTTCCAGAGTTATCTGTGAAATTTGCCCTAAACAAAATAATTGTGTATCCTTTTTAATTTTTCATGTATGTGTGTGTGTGTATGTATGAGTGTGTGCCTGTGCACACACAATGTATCCCGATCATGTCACACCCAAGTCCTTCCCTCTGGTCCTCCCCAGGTCCTCTCCATTATATCTCTCATCTCCTTAAGGGAAATTTCCATTTTGCTTTAAAGAGACCGTGGATATGGACATAGAAGTCATTCCCTCATTACCCTTACAGGGTGAAAACTTCCTCTTGTTCCTCCTCTACTCCCCATCATTCCTCTCCCAGATTCACCCATCTCCTCGCAGCTGGCTACTTCTCTCTAGCCCCAAGCCTAAGGACCTTGTTCTTATACTGATTAGGTCTCAGGTATCAACTTCCACACCTTCAGAATTCTGTAGGGATGAGCCTCCTCAATACACTCACACACAGAGCTGACCTCCCACCAGGCCCCATGTGGGGGGTGGTCCCACTCTACCACTGCTTAAGCTCCATTCCCTGTCTGTGGTGCACCTCCAACCCACTGATGGCTTCATCATCTCCTAAGGAATATAGTTCTTCACTAACTGTGGGGTAGAATCCTTCCCTTCAACCAGATGCTGACAATCCAGCCTTCACCCATAATTACTAACAAACAGAGGCCCAGGAGCAGGTCTCCTGGGCTCATCTTAGCCAATAGTATGAGATCACCACAAGCCAACTAAAATGAGATGCCACGAACATCTCATGAACTCTCAGGCTACCAAGGCAGTAGGCTACTGAAGAAAGGCTGGTTATTGATCCAGAGGGGTAGATATGACATGGAAAATTCCCCACAGAAAAACAAAGGGTGAGTGTGGCTGACTGTATAAAGCCTTAGGGGAAGGAGTCAAGTGGTTTCTAGTTTATGCACCTGAAAACTTCCAAAGGAAAATAATAGAAAAAGAAACTAAGCTTCCTACAGAAAAGATGCTACGATAATAGAGACACAGGTGAAGGAAGAGCCCTCCCAGCATTCTTCATTCCTAAAGCATGCACATGTAGCTGGAACACTCTGCTCCCATCTCCGCCCCCCCCCCCCCACATACCTACTGTGATGTGACCACAGGTGAGGCTGACATGTCAATCCCACAAAGCCCGCTGTCGACAGCTAAATTAGAGTTGGACTGGTGATATTAAATGTTGAAGATTGTGCTTCAGACAGTAGTTAACGCTCTGAAATGTATTTATTTGTAACCCGTGACCTTCCCATCAGAAAGGATTTAACAAACATTATCAGGGCGACCTGAACATCTTCTTAAATCGAAGTCCTAATGACTCCTAATCATGTCTTCCTCCACAATCTCGCCAGATTTCAGAATCAATTTCATTTTTCTTTGGCTCACCACTTAGCTTCGCTCCAGCTTGTTAATCCTTCTGATATAGGATGTTTCTCATCTGTCTGTTTTTCTGTTGGGATGCGTGGAAGGAGCTGGGCTGTTGATCACTAATGCCCATGTGAATAGCTGCATAGCCAGTGTTTAATGGAACAACCCTGACTGTCAGGCAAGTTTATGACTCCATCAGAAAAGATTGAAAAGGGTGGCTGGGCAGTGTGCTTGTCATATATTCATGAAGACCTGTGTTCAGACCCCCCCCAGCACCCACATAAAAAGCCAGGGACGCCTGAAATCCTAGCACTGGGGAGGCAGCGGCAGCAAATCCTTTAGACTCACAGGAAGATTACCTGGCTTTAGCAGTGAGCTCTAGGTTCATTGGGACCCTGTCTCAAAGAGTAAAGTGAAAAAGAATTGGGGAAACACCTCTGATCTCCACATGTGCATGCACCTGTCCACACGTGTGAACCTCTATATACAAGTGCATACATCTCCTCTACACATGTGCATACATCTCTACACATGTGTACACATCTCTACACATGTGCATACTAAGATGGAAAAGTTACTACTCAAGGTTTAGTAATAGTAAAACGATGAGAGACATGAGCCTGAGTGGGAAAGAGTGGTCCTTCAGGCCCTGCAGATAGCGGGACTCAAAAACAGCAAGAGTGTTGCTATGTGAGATGATACTTGGGAGTCACCCCTTGAGGGACACAGGAGGCACCTTTCCAAGTCACAGTTCACAGGTCTCAGCTTATCCTCAACCACTCAGCAGCAAACATGGGAGAAAGCATTACCTCCTGTGTGGGAGATCCTGGGTTCCATCCCCAGTGTTGAAAAATGAAAGAAGAAATGGAAAAAAGTGAACATTTTTATACTCTAGATATAATGGCACCATGACCTCTGTCTTTCTAGAAATTTCTGTCTTTGCTGGGCAGTGAGATGACTCAGCAGATAAAGGTACTTGCTGTCAATCCAGATTTAACTAGAGTTGAATCCCCAGAACCCACATGGTATAAGGGAAAAACAACTATTTCAAGTTGTCCCCTGAGCTCTACCTGTGCCCTGTGGCACATGCACCCACCCACAACACATACAAATAAATAAATGTAATTTTTTAATCTAAGGAAGTGAACTGGAGAGATGGCTCAGCCTTTAAGCATGTTTGTTGTTCTTTAAGAGACCCAGCGCCCACATCAGGCAGCTCACAGCCACCTGTAAATTTCTACTCTATGTGATTCAGTGCCCTCTTTTGGCCTCCATAGGAATTGCACGCACATGACACACATACTGACACTCAGACACATAAATAAAAATAGAATCTTTCAGCAAACTCCATCCTTTGTTTAAATGAATTCCATTTGTAGTAATGAAATCTCAGTAATAAACAGTGAAACTACTCAGAAGAGATGTGTTGGTCTTCAAAGCAAGATGACAAAGCCAAGCTGTACCCCTCTCAGTGGAAGGTGTGTGATTTCAGAAGTTTCTGGAATAATGGGGCCACACACATAAAAAACATAGGAAGGAAAGGTCATGCTTCTGATATCTCCACCCATGGCAGCTATGGCAAGTTCCTGTCTTAGTGATGCCTCTGCATGTCTATGAAAAAAAAAAAAAAAAAAAAAAACCCGCCATGCCAGCCCTACCAGTTTAATAGACTTCTTGACATTTTCTAGAAATATTAGCCCTAATACATTTTGAAACAGCCTGTTTTCCATATTATGGTTCAATTCCCTCCACAATACATCCAGTAGGGATCATTTGGTCTTTTACTCTTCCTTTGGGATGGACAGTGATGCACAGCCTGATGGGTAAACCAGGCCTCCCTATGCACAGAACGGATGAACAGAGGATTGTGAAAGCTGAGAAAGAGAAAGATGACAAAGCTACAGATGCTGTATAGATGTGCATGGATGACAGACAGAGAGGTGATAGGATAGATAACAAATTAATAGATAGATGTGATAAGTATATATATACATATATAGATGATTGCTAGATAAAAGATAGATAATATTAACAATAGATAAAAAGTTGATAGGTAGAAAGATCATAGATAGATAGATAGATAGATAGATAGATAGATAGATAGATAGATAGATTGATAGATTGATTGATTGATTCTAGTTCACAGGCAGAATAATGGATAGGTAGGTAGACCAAATATAGAGATTGATGATAGGAAGGTAAGTAGACAAGCATACAGATAAAAAAAAGATGGTGAAAGATAGATGATAGATTGATAGATGATTGTCTGAATAACATATAGGTAGATAGACCAAAAGTAGATGGAGATATATGATTGATAGGTAGATAGGGTTGACAGAAAGATGATGGAAGATATAGTAGAGAGATACTATATAAATAAACAATAGTAGATTAATTGATATAGGGATAATAGATAATACATGGATGGATAAATATGATAGAAGAAATTTACAGTGTTGAGTACCTGATTGACAGTTGTCCCTCTCAAGATGCCCTTTGATTTGTTTATTTTTTTTAAGATGCCCTTTGAATCTTCTTTCCCATGGCTTTATCTTTAACCCAGCTGCCCACCTTGCTGGTTTCACCTCCCATCTATGGTCAGACCATCTTTCTTTCCCTGGATCCAATGCCGTTGTACTCCAAGCTGCCCCGCCAGATTCTCACTCACACGTCTCACTGCCCTCCACCCCCTCACTACCCTCTTCTCTACACTGAAGATGGTTTCCTTTAAGAAATGTACTCTGGATATCAGCACCTCCTGTTTACACCTCACAGTTGTTGTCTATGACTCTTCTGAAGACATAGGAACAATAACAAGGCATTTATGTCCTGCTTTGTGTGCCCCACCCTGACCCCTTCTGAGATCATCTTTCAAACCTTCCTAACTATAAGACCCTGGGTAGCATGGTTACCAGTGGAGAGAGTATTGAAAAGGCTGCAGCACAGGGCTGTGCCACTCCAGGAGCCTCCTGGGCATGCATATCCAGTACTGAGCACCCTCAGAAGTGATGGCTTGTTGTCTTTCCAATGCTCAGCCCAGAGTCCATCTCCCAAGATTTATTCAGAGCCACAGAACAGTTGTGGGTTAGGGTTGACAGAAAAAGAATTGTTTGTTTGGAACTTGAATTTCTCAATTTTGGACTTGTATTTTCATAAATGTCAACCAACCTGTAGAGAATCTTTTTGGGAAATTCCTCTGCAGTGGTCCATTGTACAAGTCTCTTTTGTAAAAAAAAATTATTATTATTTTTTGTTTTGTTTTCTTGAGACAGACTTTCACTATATCCCCTTGGCTGACCTGGAATTTACTGTGTGACCAAGTTGGCCTTGAAATCATAGATATCCATCTCTCAAGTGCTAGGATTAAAGGTGTGTGCACCACAACACCCAGCTTTATTCTTTGAAAGTTTCATACATTTGTACAATATACTTTAGTGATTTATTTTATTTTTGAGATTAAAACATAATTATATCTTCTCCCTTCCCCCTTCTCCCTCCAAACCCTCTAATATACTCCTTCCTTTTCATCTTTCAAATTCATGGTCTTTTTCATTAATTGTTGTTACTATTTTAATATCTATCCACCATTTCTGTCTTCAACTTTCCTTAGTGTCCCCACCCCACTATCTCCAAACTTCATATCCTCTATGTTATTTGCTATTAATGACTGTGGTGGTTTGAATAGGAATGCCCCCCATAGTCTTAAAGATTTGAATGTTTGCTCACCAGAGAGTGAGCTTGTTGTGTGTGACCTTGTTGGAGGAATTTTGTCACTGGGGGCTCTGAGGTTTCAAATGTTTAAGCCAGGCCCAGATCTCTTTCTTCCTCCTGCCTGCTGATCTGGAAGGAGAACTCTCCAGCACTATGTCTGCTTGTGTGCCCCATGCTTCCCATCATAACAAGAATGAACTAAACCTCCGAGCTGTGAGCCAGCCCCAGTTAAATGTATTCCTTTATAAGAGATGCTGTGGTCATGGTGTCTCTTCACAGCAATAGACACCCTAGCTAAAACAACTCTCTCAATTCCATTAGCATTTCCCATGTACACTTGCATGTGTGGTCATCCATTGACACATGGGCCTCCTTCCAGCAGTCACATCCCCATCAACTGCGAGTAACTCCTCAGCCAAGGGTGGGGCCATGGGGACCCCTCCCGCAGTCATGAGATTTTGATTTTGATTGACTTGATCATTAGCAGACAACCACAGCAGCCACAAGTTGATGCTGTGCAGCATCGCTGTTGCATCCAGAAGTCGACATTTCGCAGAACTCCTCTCCACCTGCTGGCTCTTGCATCCTTTCCACCCACTGTTCCTCTATGGTCCTGGAGCCTTGGATGGGGAGAATTTGGATGTGGATGGTTCATCCACAGCTGAGTATAGACGCCATTACCATGTCAACCCAGTGAGTGCCTAAGGATCCCAAGTCTCTAACTGGGCATGTTGATGACAGCTCTTGAGATTAACATATGACCAATAGTGGTCCACTGACTGACTCTCTGAGTGGAAGGGGGCCTGACATCCTATTGGAACTCAAGGCTCTGGGACAACACTCACCTGGAATTCTCTCCTTGCTCACAGCAGCTCCTACGTCATCCTCTCTGCTCAGCCCTCACCATCAGCCTGTTGAACAGTGTGATGCTCCGAGGGAGTAGCTGTGGGGTCTTATCTTTTTTTTTTTTTTTTTGCTAACATTCATTTCTTTGGCAATCCCAGCTTTCTTGTGACTTTAAATACCATCTATTTGTTGATAATCCCGACATGTGTGTCTCCCTGCTGGAATTCGTCCCAGAACTCCAGACTCACTCATTCCTTGTGGTTGCATAGTAGGCAATCCAAACCCCAAATCACGTCTTAAACCCCAAATCACGATCTTCACCTTCCAAACCATTATTTCTGGTAACTTCCCCATCCCAGCCAAAATATTCCATTATTCCAGTTGCTCAGACCAAAACTGTGTTCAGACCTCACATCCCCTTTCTCAGTTGCTCTCAATGGCTCATCATGTTCACGGCCTGGTGCCAGCCACCCTCTGACATTGTATATATCAGTTGAACTAGAATACCATTGATAAATGGTGAATTTTTGTCTATTTTACTTACATATTTATTTTCTAGATAAATCTAAAACATTTTTTTAAAAATACTACATCTAATTATACTTCAATCATTTTGTAGATGTAAGCAATGTATCTTGAGCATGTTCACCCACAGTTCCTCCCTCCTACTCTTGTGCACCCTTAATGTACCCTCCTCTCTCCTTCATGTTCGCTCTTTGTTAATAACCCACCGAATCCTATTGGTGCTGCCTACTGAGATGGTGGATGATCTTGTTGACTTGACCCTGTGCAGGTATCAAGAGCTACTGGGAGTTGGAGTGGAACAACCACACCATGTCCAAAAGACAGCATTTCACAGCTCTCCTCCCCATCCCCAGCTCTTCTTCTTTCCACCCCCTCTTCCAGGATGTTCTCTGAGCCCTGGGAGGGGGGATATTGATGCAGCTGTTTCACTTAGGGCTGAGCACTCAACAGCCACATATTCTCGAGGACGTTAACCAGTTATTTCGCATCTCTGCATTGCTTTCTACTCCAAGAGGCCCCTCTGGACAAGTAAAAAAAAATCCTTCATGCCAGGTATATGTCAAGATTGTCTTCAGATATACTCAGAAGTGAATAAATAACAGAGATGGCTTCATTCAGATTCATATTACATTTCATTGCTCAGCTAATGTTCTGGATATGTCAAAATGCTAGAAATCAATTATTTCCTTCTCCTAAATGATTTCTTTGCCCTGGGTTTCACTATACCAGCAAGCTGTACCTTCCCCATCATGGCTCTTGAACCAACAGTCTGGACATAAGTGAGATTCACTTGGTTGTGAGCCTTTCTTCTCTGTTCTTCTTAGCCCTGACTGGCCTAGAACTCATAGCAATCCTCCTGCATCTGCTTCTATAGTACTAGATAATGTGTCTGTGCATGCACATCTTACTTTTGAGAGGACAACAATAATATTATGGACTTAATTAACTTTTATATCAATATTAGTATATTATCACTACTTGTGTTGAAAAGATAGAGGGAAGAAGCTGCCCAGTCAGCCCTCCTAAAGCAGTCTGGCCTTCTGTTGCTGCTGAGAATCCATTGCTCCGTGGAGACCTTGAACCTGCCCCAACCACCCTATGGATTCTCCCTGAGCCAACCCCAGCACTGTAAATCCTGTTGATGACCCGTCCTACTTTATCTGTCTGTAGGTGTAGCATCTGAGTTTAGCATACCTGCCTGGCTGGCCTCATCAGTTTGTTCTGGACATAGATCTCTTGACCTGGTTGTTATGGAAATCCCACTTCTGTCTGTGAGCACACTTTGTAACACATGACTGCTCCCCACTGGCCACTTCCCCTTCAAGAGTGCTAGCGGAGGGGCTTACAAGTGGCAGAGTGGCTCCAGTGTAGCTCTGATGGGTTAGTTGTCTGCAACTTTATGCTTCTTTTTCCTTAAGATCTCGATTTTCCTTTCCCCTCAAGATCCCTTGATTGTCTGGCTTGACCACCTATTAACCTTCCATTAGTTTGGAACGTTTTCTGCTTCTTTTCCCAGCAAAAACTGCATTGCGCATGTTTTAATTGCTCTGTCTGTAAAACGGGCTACTCTCCTGATATCTGCAGGCTGATCAGCCAGCATCGGCCATGGCCAAGGAGAAGGATGCATCCCACTGATAATCAGAGAGATCACTTCCCTCCTAAATGGTTGTACGTGAAATTGGGCTGCACAGAATTCATCCCTTCCTACAAAACTTCTATTACTGTGGATTGCACCCACCCTGCACCTGCGCCCTGATGAGCTAATGTGAGAAAAGAGGCTATTAAAGAGACACATCCTTGGGGACTGTAAAGAGAATTCTGGAATGAAAACTATGTAGATAATTTGGTGCCTAAGTAGTGATGAGGTAATTACCGAACTAGTCATTAGATAAACCATGAGAAAAATTTCTTCCCGATGTATTTAATAACATCCAAAGTCATCCCTAACTGCATAGAGCTGAGGTGACCAGGCACCAGGTAAAAACTCATATGTGGCGCAGTGGTCAGAACACTGGGCTTGCCAACCAGAAAATGGGCAATCTTAAAACTTCAAAAGGAAATAGGGGAATCTGTACTGCAGAGGGTCATGAGAGCTAGTTCTCTGAAGATAACGTCGTCGATAATGATGTGCCTCTCTATTGACAGCTAGCCAGAGAAGTGCCTTTTAAGAGTGTTTGTTCAGGTGGATGTGCAGGTGACACAGAGAGGTGGTGGCTGGATTTTTCTGTAAATAAATGGGTAAATAGAGACTGTGAAGAGACCCCATGTGCCCTGAATACTAAGGTTCACGTCTTCCCATCCACATAAGCAGCCCTGCCTTGGGAAACGTGTCTTACAGATGTCAAATAAAAGCTACCCGCTCACCTCTTAGCAGAAAAACAGCTAAATGCAGTTGTGAGCTGGTCAATAACCCACCCCCAACAGCATCTTATTTCCCCTGCTAGACACAGAAAGCTCTGAGCCTCAGGTGCCTTCCTTCTGCCCGATCATCTCCCACTCTGTGTCTCCAAATGGCCTGGCAGGAGTGACCAGATTAAGACAATTCTTTCTTTTCCCAAACGCTAGCTAATGAATCCATATAAACATAACTCGTATGCAGTATTTGTTGTGCCTCGTCGTTCACTTCAGGATTAACTAAGGCGTGTTCTGCAGTGTCGGAAACATCATTTCATTTCCTTACTGTATTCAATTTATGATTTCTAAACAGGGCATTGTGTCATTGATAATTTTAAACGTGAAGGATTGCAAACAAGCACTGTTTATATTTTGATATGTTAGCCCGAGAGGGCTTGGTGGCAGAGAAATGGAAGGAAATTAATGAATGACTCGGCATTCTGTGGGTGTTTTGTGCGATACTTATGTAATTTATCCTAAATTAAAATTATGTTCCTTCTTAATGAAGACTGCTTTGTAGAGTTTTCCTCATTCAGCCACGCGTGTTCTTTGTAATCATTCTGCCTGACATTCGGTGAATCAAGTGTAGGGCTTGGTTAAGTAAAACAGTTGTGCAGGGCTCTCCCATGGAGGCAGCAAGGCACACAGGGGACCACAATAGAGTTAAACACAGAAGTAAAGAAATAAGCCAGAGAGGGCAGGTGTCCAACTACAGATTGTGAAGGCACTCCGTAGAATTTTTTGGCAAGGCATTAAGGATGGGGAAGGAGGAAGCCCTTTTGTTTTGGGAGATCAGAGAGGATATTGAGGCTCCAGGGATGCCAGTTAAGTGATAGGCTGGGATGAGGATCCAGCCCGTGGAGAATGAACCTTCTATCAGGTTCTAAGAGAACAGACCCCAAGAAGCCGGAATGATAGGGCAACTCAAAGAAATGCCTTGAAGGAGCTTGGAGAGCATTCTGGTATTGTTCCAGTGTAAATGGTCAGGATATAGGAAGTGTGAACTGGAAGCTAAGTATGAGGTTTGGAGTTCTTTGTGAGTGGAGACTATATTGAGAGATCAGACAGAGACCATTGAAAGACCTACTGGGGACACTAGGGAAAGTGGGAATAAGGAGAGCATATGATGTGCAGCGGGAGGAAGGCAGAACTCCTGACCTTGCTCTTTGATGGTCCTCTAAGGATGCTGACCCCACCACCCTCTCTAAAACCAGGGGGACAAGACGGATGAGATGGTTCTGGAAGAAACTACGCATCTGCTTTTGGATATATGAAATTATATTTTGAGGCAGCTCTTGATGCATAGCTGAGGTTAGCCTTGAACCTACTCTGTGTCTAGCCAAGACGGACTTCAAACTCACAACAATCCTCTTGCCTCAGCCTCTCTAGTGCTATTCCCTGTAGCTGAAGTATTGCATTCTCCTTGCCTATGCCTCCAGACTCTAACTCACGAGCCCCTGCCAAACCTCGTTCTGCTCCGCTCCTGTGTGTTACATAACGTAGCTCCCACACACGAGAGCATGCGAGATCTACCTTTCCATACGTGGCTCCTTTTACTTGGCATCGCGTCTTGCAGACTGTGAATGAGGCTGCAAAGGGCCAAATCTCCCTCCCGAATTTCATTTACATCAGGCTCACAGAGCCCCTCCCCCAAATCTCTAGGCTTGAGTTTGCTACTCGGAACAGTGTGACCATGACTGCACACTCCTGAACATGAGATGGCTTCTTCCAGCCTAGCTAATAGTGGCATGGGAGAGCATTGATGATCCTTGCATTGCGGTGTCTCCACAGCACTGTAAAGCCACCAACAGCGGTGGGCATGACAGGGCTGGTGGTTATCCGAGCTCCCGTTTGCGAGAGAGCGCAACTGTTTTCGTGACCTCTGTAGACCACATTCCCACACTTTCCGCGGAGAGTTCTAGTCTGCAGTCTTCTCCGAAATCTAAAATCTCCCTGCACGAGCAAGCACGACGACAGAAACCAACAGCCCAATTTTACAGCATATTTGGATGGCACCTCTAAGAACGTCACTAGTTATGTTTGGGATGACTAAATTCACTCGGCCCAAAAATAATTAAGAATAAGTCTTTTGATGATTGTCCCATATCGCCGCTTTGTGTCAAATCTTAATATCTCAGGAAGTGTAATCACTGGAAACGACACTCCTGGCTCGCTCGATTCCATAACTGCTCACTAGGCCATCGCCTTATCAGGAGGGTGTCCATTGCTATGTCCACGGCCTGCCTCGGGGAGCCAGCCTAGCCCCGACTATCCCCTCATTGTGTGGCGTTTCCTTGTCCTCTTCCTTACACCATTTCCCAGGCAGGGGAGCTTTGGAACCCAGCACGAGTTTATGTTAGAAATTGTTCTGCTTGAGAACATAAAATGCCAGGTTAACCAGACTCAGAGGCTGACTGCTTCAGGCATGTCCAGAGCTGTAAATAATGCTCATTTTCCACATGAGAAGAACTGGGGCAGAATGTACCCCAAGCTTTCTTTGATGTGGACTCCTGTCTCCAGTGAGGTTCTTAGCTTCCAAGCACAGCAGCCAACATCTGCTATTATTTGGGGGGGATTTGTTTTGGCACCAGCCACTTGACCTGTGAGTTGTACCTCTGATTGCTTTTGTGTCTGACTCTGTTCCTGTTCCTTGGGGGAGGAGCAAGCGCATTTGTGCATGCAGGGGGAGGCCAGAGTTTCACATCAGAGTCTTCCTCAATCATTTTCCCAGATTAGTTCTATAGACAGTTTTCAGCTAATCTGGCTGGCCAGCGAAATCCTGGGGGCTTGTCTATCTCCATTGCCTTGCCATTGTAGGGGTAATAGCTCTCCCATACCCAGCGTTTATCTGGATGCCGGGGGGTCTTCCGGCTTATACAGCACACATTTTACCAACTGAGCCACATCTGTTGTGCTGATATTTATTCTGTTCTGTTGAAGAAAGAGATAGAATCAAAGTGAAGAGATCAAATTTGTTCATCAGACACCGTAGCACAGGCTTCCCTGCTGTCTGTGGACAGGACTTCTCCGGTGGGGACACATGAAGGAACCACTTGATTTTCTTCTAATCTTTTTGTCTGTAAACAGGCTATTGCCAAAGCCTCTCAATTTTGCACCAATGTTGTACAAACAGACATAAGTACAACACTCAGCTGTGCTTTTTCTCCATCAGTGGCCAAGGTGTTATGTAAACCCCAGGCCTTGTTTACAGTGCAGTTATAATAAGCAGGTCATCATCACTGCTGGGCGGCCCTGGGATAAGATCGTCAGGGAAAAGAGAACGGCTGTTCAGAACACTTCCCTGACTTAAACCCATCCCCGACAGCTGGCGGGTGGGTGAGCCGCAGAGCACCACGCTCCTGAAGCTGCATGTGTAGAAGGCTTTATTTCCAGAAGCCTCTATATTTTCCAGAGAAATTATAACACGTCTTCTTTTATGGCTCTAATTATGATCCCTCTCGTATCTATAATTTGATGCAGATTAATATTTATTTATACTAATAATAGCAAAGCCAGATGGACTCTTACTATATACACTACACCCACACAGGGCTCTGCAGGAACTGACCTGGTGAGTCCTCAGGAGAGCCCACAGGGGCTTTACTGTTACTGACTCCATACAAAAGATGGGGAAACTGAGGCCCAGAGAGGTTTGGAAGCAAGTCTGAAACTGATAGCTAGAGCTAGATCTGAGCTCTTAGTATGCTCTCTCTCTCTCTCTCTTTCTCTCTCTCTCTCTCTCTCTCTCTCTCTCTC
>NW_026067935.1:2955282-3010235 GCF_014885135.2 Alexandromys fortis
GTGTGTGTGTGTGTGTGTGTGTGGTATATGTGTATCAGAGGTCAGTCTTGGATGTTGTTCCTCAGGCACCTTCCACTTTTTGTTAAGACAGGGTCTTTCATTAGCCTGGAACTTCACCAAGTAGACTAGAGTGCCTCAGGGATCCTCCTGTCTCTGCCTCCAGTCCCTTCACCGCTGGGATTGTGTGTGTTATTGCATCTGCCTTTCTATGTCAGTTCCAGCCTTAGGACTCAGGTCTCCACTTGTAGCCCTGTCCTCATCAGTCACTTACACCCACTTCCTTCCCTGTGTTACCTGGAAACCAATGCAGGATCTGAGGTCTCCCTCTCCAGCATTGCACAAGACCCTCTGCCACACCTTCAGAGAGAGAGAGCAGCCCAGGGGCCATTGAAACTCAATCTAGCCTCTCTTTGTCCCATGTCAGAGGCAAGTGTTGGGGGAGGGGCTTTTGTGAGTCACTGATTCTTACCAAAGAATTCTCCAGGTTTGGGCCATCTTTCTTCAACTTTGTTGGAGTGAATTTTGCATTTGTTAATTTTTCTGTGATACATATGTACATATATATAATAGATAAATATACACATAATATATATACTATATGATAAGACTGTTTTTGTATAACCATATATTGTACTTTGAACATATTCCCCTGTTCCCCATGATCCTCCCCTCTCTGGCCTTCACACACAAGTGCACACATGTTCACATGTACTTGCAAGCAAGCACACATGTTACACACACACACACACACAATTTTAACTGTTTTGCATTAGATTGATTTTTCCCCAGAGTTCACATTGGCCCCCAAACAATTTAAAGACTTGTTTACAGAGAGCTAGGGAAGGTCAGAGAATATTCTATGTGTGACAGCCCACAGCACCGTTCCAACTTCCATTCCGATTAAACTCACCCCACCTCCCCCCTTTAACTTCCTGGAATCTGTAGATACCATCAATAATAAAATATCATTTTAAGTTCTTTACTGACACCAGGTTAGCTCACTGCTGATTGGGACAGGAAGTGGACACAACACCATTTCCAGAATGCTCTCAGCACCATTCTGAAATAGCAGAGGCGCATCTTTTCTGCGAGACTTTTATGCCACGAAGCTGAGCCTACATCTTCGGTGCACCATCTTGCCCAGCTGCTTCCCAGCCTGCTTAATCATTTCCGTAGGTAAACTTCAAACCTCACACGCTTTCCTTGTGCTTTTCAAAAAGCAAAATCAGCACGCACTCGCGTGCGCGCGCGCACACACACACACACACACACACAGATATCTTTAGTACTTAAAAGGTTGACAGAAAAGGTGCCAAAATGAGAAAGCAATAAAACCTCACACCTCGTCTTTTGTGAGTGTCTGCACATTTGGAGTTTGGGCACAGAGATTTGGAGAATGACAGCTGTTCGGTGGGGGAAAGAGGGGGAGTACTTCGAACGTGCCGGGGGTGGGTCACGTCCTCTGGAGGAGCTGCTGAGCATGTGTTCCAGTTGTGCAATGCAAGGGAGACGTGTGCAGCTGAGCCCAGAACTCCAAATGCCAGTTCATGTGCAGAAAAGCTGTTAACCTGCGAGCGAGGCCAGCTGTCCAACAGTTATCCCCATAAAAGAAAAGATCCCGCAAGTCAATAAAAATAGGGCTGCCATTGACCCATTAAGGCAAAAAAGACTTCTGATGGTGTCTCCATGGCCACCACTAGGGACAGAAGTGTGCTCACCTGTCTAGCTGAAGAGTCACTTAGGAACCATATGGCCCAAGGCTACTGTACCAAGTCAGTATATTCTTTGGAGATGAGAAGTAGGAAATACACTTGTTGTCTTAGCCTTTTTCCTTCTGGAAATCCTCTTGTCTTTTCTGAATCTAGAGGCCACTTAAATCAGTTCTGGTCCCTTCCTTGTTAATCGTTCTCTTACCCTAACCAGGTCCTCGCTGCAGCCAGCATGGTGACTATCACCTCTGATAGCACACAGGCTCTTACACACACAGCACTAAGGACCAAGGCATCACACATTCCTAATGCCACCACAATGTCCCTTTTACTATGGAAGCAAATATTCCCAGGGTCCTGGGTTTGGGGTGTGTGTGAGCATTTGGGGGGTATGCTGGAGGACTTCAACCTACCACTGGAGCTCTTGACAGTAACACCCTACAAGGGAAATCTCTCATTGGGGTCACCCAGGGTCTATTCCTAGCTCTTCAGTTGACTAAAAAAAAATATGACCATTCTCCGGAGGATCACTATTGGCCTCTTAACAGTAGAGATGTGGGACTGGAGAGATGACTCAAAGGTTAAGAACATGCACCGCTCTCTCAGAGGACTCTTTTGGTTTGTTCCCTGGCACACATGTCAAGAAACTATAATTCTAGCTTCAGAGGAATCGGATGCTCTCTTCTGGCCTCTGAAGGCACCCAGCATAGCACCTACTCAAACAAATACACATAAATTTTAAAACAAAAGAGGTAAATAGTATAACAAGCTATAAAAAATTCTTTAGGAATGAATGTCCCTTGGTGAGCTGTTGGTGAGCTTGAACTCCAAAAGCCTGATATACTCTGGTCCTCCTCACGTTGACCACTACTTATAGTAGACACTAGTGGAGGGTTGGGTCCACCTGGTTTGTTCCTTGTCATCCCTTGGAAAATGACCCACTGCCCTAGGTGTGAAAGATGGTAATTTGTGTTGTTCTTGTGGGACTCCCTTTGCTTTTTGCTTTCTGATTTGACTAGAGTCAATTGACTTGCTTCTACGAAAGAACATTTGGTTGCCTGGGCAGAATCCTCCAGGGAAATTTTCCTCTTTAATTGAGTGCGTAGAGATGCTCCCTGTACTGGCTGCTTCTGTAGTCTTGGTCTCTGACTGTAGATTAAATCTGGAATGTACAAGGGCCATGCCCCTCCACAACTGTGGGGATGCTTGTTTCCTGGCACAGCATCACTTACGCATGCTGATGCAGGATGTTACATCTTCTGTTTCCCACTGTCCTGCATCCCGGTTTCGACTGAGTGATCACGGCTGGGAAACTTGTCATGCGAGTTGAGCTCTTCAGGCTGGCAAGGATTTTTAACTCGACAGGAAAGCCTTTGCACCAGGAACCTTTTGAAGCTAATTCTCACTGAGGCAGAGGCATGAGCTTGGACTTCCAGACTGGCTCTTCGTGCACTGTCCGTGCCCTTTTGAGACTTGCTTTCTGCAATGTTCCTTTGATTCAGGAGTACTCTACATAAACCATGCCTGTAAATCCCTGCGTCAGCTAAATTATCCAAAGTGACGTTCTACTACTTGTTGTGAACCTTGCCCTGCACCAGCTGCGAGAGTCAACCGGGCTAAAGTCACCCAGGATGGCCTCTGAGAAAACCGGATGGAGGAATTCATGGTCCATTCATTCCAGTCTTAGCTTCTCAGCCACACTTGGTTTCAGGGCCTTTGGCTAGCTTCCCATCTTCAGATGTTGCCAAGGAAACTACATCCTGTTGATGCTAATCACTTCGTTGGGACACTGCAGCAGGTGTCCCCTCTGTCCATGCTTCCCTCCCAAGGGTTTAATTCTAAGCAGAAAACTTTTTCTAGCCGAGCACATATGCTCCTCTGAAGCAGGGGAAAGCTAGGCTCCGCCCTGCCCAGGGCCTGTGTAGCCTGGGTTTTGAAAGATTCACTAGCAAATGAGCCCATTGCAAACACATGGCCAGCTCGGGTCATCTCTCACTTTCCGCTATATTGAGCCCAGTATCCAGTACCTGTGTTGGTTCTCTGCAGGCCCCATCTCGTTTCCTCCCTCCTCCTTCGGGGCTAGTACTCTCCACACTCTGATAAGTACGTGGCTCCTTCCCCAGGCTCTGCTTTGAGGGCACAGGTTGAGCTGCTTTTTGTGATCACATTAGAAAAAGCAGGGGCCTTGCACACCTTGTAGGCAGAGACCCTCTAGGCCATATTGAGGAAGGGACGGGAAACTGACTGTCCAGACTGAGAGCCACTTTAACAAAGAAACTTTGCAGAGAGGCATCTGCATTATCTGCTGATCTTAAAAATGAAAACGATGGGCCAGGTGAGATAGCTCAGCGCACAAGGGTGCTTGCTGCCAAACTCAAGGTCCTGAGTGCAGTCCCTAAACCAGCATAGTGGAAGGAGAGAATCAACTCCCACAAATTGGCCCCTGGTTTCCATATGAGCCTCAGGGCACACGTGTATGTACTGCCCACCACACACATAAATAATAGATATTTTTTGATGCCAAGGCCAGCACAATGGTCCCTTATTACACCCCAAACCTCTTATTCCTTCTAGAACGTGGTTCCCAACCTTCCTAATGTTGTTACTCTTTTAATACTGTTTTTCATGTTGTGGTGACCATCCCCTCCCCAAGCATAAACTTATTTTCATTGCTACTTCATAATTCTAATTTGATGGTATTATGAATCCTAATGTCAATACTTGTGTTTTCTGATGGTCTTAAGTGAACCCTGTGACCCCAAAGAGGTCACGACCCACAGGCTAAGAACCACTATGCTAGAGTGTAACACGAAGGTGCTAGAGCTATCCTCAGAGAGTTAGCGCTCATAAAAACTGATCTGTCCTTACCTGCCCATCCCGCCTTTGCCCCTGACAATCCATCCCACCATGCTTAGCATGTCGGCGGCACCACGGGAAAATGTAAGTTAGTAGATGGGTCTGAGGCCTCCTGAGCCATAGAGTCATGGAGAGAGAGAGAGGATCCTTGTTGCTGGTGTTGGATATAGAGTTGCCTGTCTCGAGAGAAGGTCGCGGAGTGTAACGATTGTAGCTGCGTCAGCGATTTCCAGAGAGGCAACCGAAGAATGTGTACCGCGAGGGCGGCAGCCCTGGAGAGGGCTGGCATGCTCAGCAAGAGAAGCGGGCTACTCCAGAGTTCGCGGAGCTTCGGAGGCACAGTTGGGATTTTAGCTTCTAATTAGGACCTCGACCGACTTGAGGTGATGTGGCAACGCTGGGGTTTGAAGTGAGGGCCAGGGACACCACAAACCTGGGGGCGGGTGCTGCAGAGTTCAAAGGTCACCTCCCAAAGACCAGAAAGAGCTGATGTTGCAAATGAGCCTGAAGCTGGTCTCCTGGGGAATCGCGCTTTTCCCCCTTCTAATTAGGACCTCAACTGACCCAGGAGCGAAAACCCTCATCCACATTGTGTGTGGAATGTTCTTTATTCCAAATTCATCCTTGTAACTGCTTATCTCAGCTGAAAGCAGCCAACAGAAGCATCGAAGGAATGTTTGAGTACACAGTTTGGTGAGTCGTCATCGTGGTAAGGGGTGACATTTTTTTTTTCCAAAAATCCCACCAAACAGGAGGGGAGAAAAGGAAACAATCACAGAATAGATTTCAACGAGTATTCAAGTATTAAGAACAGATTTTTATCGGATGGCTCAGGGTAGACGAACTGGTGGCATCCAGAGAGATGGTGGCATCCAGTGATTTAAAAACAGGAAATAGGGTCAGTCAGTCCAGCGCTTGCTGCGCAACCATGAGGATCCGAGTTCTACTCCCCCCCCCAAAAACCAAAAAAAAAGCTGGTGTACAATAATCCAGCATGGGGGACAAGGCGGCAGGCAGGAAAAGCTTTGGGGGCTTTCTAGCCAGCCTATCTGGCCTAGTAGGTGACTTTCGGGTCCCAGTGAGGGACCTTGCCTCAAAAAACAAGGTGAACATGGCCTGAGGAGGAATGACACCAGGGAGTGACCACTGGTCTCCATACACGTACCTACCCCTCCCCACCCACATACACACAATACAGAAAATAAGAATGCTTGGGACCCTGGCCTCTTGGAAGCCAGGGGTGTGAGGTGGGTTTGGGAAGCTGGAAGCTGGTTCTAACGTGTCAAGGACTTTCTCTACTCCCGAGTCCCTCTTTCAGACCTTGCTGTTAGTCAGCCACTAGACAGAAGTTTTGTAGTTTGGGATCTAGAAGTGAGCATCTGCCATCTGAGTAGCATAGGAGTCCCTAATCTGAACTTGATATTCCTATAGGTGTGTGTGTGTGTGTGTGTGTGTAGTGGGTGGGTCCTGCTGCACCTCCTTGTGGGAAAACCCCCTCATCACACAGACCCCAGGGTAGGCAGCTGACTAGTGCTTTTCCAGGCTTCATAGTGGCTCTAAAACCCACATACATCACCTGTTCATGATCTATACATAGCCTGAGTTAGCATGGGCATCAAAACAAAAGAAGATGTTTTTGATAGTATTCAATAACTTGGCTTTTTTTTTAATTTTAGCTCTCATGGAGCCCATGCTGGCCTCAAACTCACTTGTAGCTGTGGATGACCTTTAAATTCTTTCCTCTGCCTCCCATCCCCAGTTCCAGGACTCCTGGTATCTGCCATCATGCCTGGTTTATGTAGCAAGAGCTCTACTAACTGAAACACAGCCTCTCCTCTCCAACCCCTGGCCCATAAGATCCTACCTCCTTTTCTCTTTCTGAAGTGTGTTTATATCCAGGGCAGCCTACTCCTACAGCCTATGGAGCTGGGTATGCAAGACAATGAGCTCATATCTCATATCTCTTCTGAGATTCCCCTCATGCTCTCTGATGTTTATCCCAGTGTGGGGGTCCAACTGGACCTCTCTTCTCCACACCTAGGCTGAAGATGTAGTGCATACTCTATCTCCTTTAAGCCCAGGCATTCTTGGCTACTTCTCAGTGTCTCTGAGGCCCTCAAGCATCTTCCCGCAGCTCCTGTGCTTGTCTGGGATGCAGGAAATGCTTCAGGTATTTCATTTCACACATGACCTCAGCTCTTCTTCCAGGAGACCCTCCTCCCACTTCCTTGGGAACTGTCTCAAGAAGCAAATAACAGTGTCCTCTTGACAGATCTTGGCTGTGTTGGGCTTGTGCTGAGATACAGACCACTCCACTGCATAACCACAGCCCTATCCTCCTGTCTCTTGGAGGTTGAGGACCAAAGGAGGAAGGTGGCTAGTTGCTACTGTCGCTGAAGCTGCCCTGTGTCTTGCAGTGATTCCCAGATCTTTTTCTCTCTTCTGTTACAGTCTCTATCTTTGAAAACAAAACCCAGAAAGTGATATTTGTAGCAGGTTTACCTTTGGGCCACCCACCAGCTCCCAAATCATGACACAGAGATTTATTAGTAACAAATCCTCAGCCTTATCTTATGCTTGTCCCCCTAGCTCTTATGACTTAGTTTAACCTGTTTCTCTTCATCTAGATTTTTGCCTCAGGGCTTTTTACCTTTCTTCCATTATGTATGTCTTACTCTGTGTCCGTTTGTCTGGTGGCTGCCTCACTGGCTGGCCCCAGTCATCTCCTCCCTCATTCTCTCTCCATTCTGCCTTGTTCTCTTCTCTCCTCTAGCCTCGATTTCTCCTTCTTATTCTCTCTGCCCACCAGCCTTGCCTATCCCTCTCCTGACTAGCTTTTGGCCACTTAGCTTTTTGTTAAATCAAACAGGTTCCTTAGGCAGACAAAGCAACACATCTGTATATGCTTAAACAAATGTGGCACACCTTTGCCTAGTTAAAGTAATATTTCACAGCAGATCCTTTTCGTTTTCTACCCTCAAACCTCATCCCATGTAGTGGAATGATAAGTTATGTGTGTGTGCATCCCTGATAGTTGTAGTTTATTAATAATAATTATTTCTTAGTTCTATGTGATGGTGCATGACCATACCTTCAGCTACTTGGAGGCAGGATGATAACAAGTTTAAGGCCATCCTAGAAAACTTAGTAGCATTCTCAGAAAACAAACATTTGAAAAGGGCTGATGGGTCCGAGAGCTGTCTCAGTGGAAATGGCCCATCACTTATCCAGATAGCTTCCATTTGATCCCTGTAACCCATACAATAGGAGAGAACTGACTCGTGCAAGTAGACTTCAGGCCTCCATATTTTTACTGTAGTATGCACACCCCTTTACACACAAAATGATTATACAGAAGAAAAAATTAAGAGGGGGTAGTTCAGGGCTGGAGAGATGGCTTAGCAGTTAAGAGACATTTGTGCTCTTTGAAGTACCTGAGCTCAGATCCTAGAAATCCGGTAGAACAGCTCCTTATGGCCTTTAACTCCAGCTCTGATGTGGGAGTCCCCTCTGTGTGCTCTGATTACTATTAATGAATAAAGAAACTGCTTTGGACCTATAGCAAGGCAGAACTTAGGCAGGGAAAGCTAGGCTGAGTGCTGGGAGGAAGAATTGGGAGTCAGGGAGAAGCCATGGAGCCACCGGATACAGACACTGGGAATTTTACCCAGTAAGCCACAGCCTCATGGTGATATACATATTAATAGAAGTGGGTTAAATTAATATAAGAGTTAGCAAATAAGAAGCTAGAGCTAATGGGCCAAGCAGTGATTCAATTAATACAGTTTCTGTGTGATTATTTTGGTTCTGGGAGGCCAGTATGAACAAGCTGCTCACCCCAACACAGCTCCAGGGTATTTGATGCCCTTGCCCTCTTTGGCCTCTTTGGGAACCTGTACACATGTGACATACACCACACATGCACACACATACACAGAGACACACATGCTTACATACACACAGAGACAAAGACACATACATGAACACACACACATATATATACACACAGACAAACACACACGTATATGTGCACACATATGCACAGACACACACACAATACTTGCTTAGCATGCTCGAGGACCTAGTTCTATCCTCAAGGTTCTGTCTTCAAGATGTGTGTGTGTGTGTGTGTGTGTGTGTGTGTGTGTAAATATCTTTATAGTATATCTTGGACTTTTTAGGTGAATGCACACATATGCACACAAACGCACCTACACACACACATGCACACGCACATGCATGCACACACATGCACACGGATCCATGCTCATCCTCTCACAGCAAAGGCGGTGAGTGAGGACCCAGAGATCTCATTCTCTCACGTGGGGCCGAGCTGAGATGTGCATAGCTGTGGTTTCAGTATGTTGCGCTCTTTCCCCTGTGGTTAAACAATCCACCGTAAAGAATAGACTTGGTCTGTTTGCCTCACACACATACCTTGATGAGCAAGAGGGACTGGCCAGATTTCCTCTCCCCAGAGAGTCTCTGCTTACCCCAGTACCAGGATCCAGGCAGGCTGCTAGGGAGGGAAGTAATGGGATTCTTCCACTCTCCCACTGCAGGCCACATTCATGCTGCATTGTGGAAGTCAACACAGATCCTAAGCGCTCCATCATCACAGCAGGAAGGAAGATTTAATTCACACCTACAGATGAGAGTCAGTTTATTTCGTTAAGTCATCAGGAGGCAATGAAAAGGGCAGGTCCATGTGAATGTGGAAGCTAATTAAACGTTCTTACAACGGGACCTCGTGGACCGCATCTAATAAGGTGGGCTTGCCCAGTCGCATCTGCTGCAGTACTCTCTTCTACCATAGGCGGCGCTGTGCGTTCACCTTAAACAGCTCCGGTTCACCTCCCATCACCTCCTGGCTTCTGTCGTGGCCTCTCTTCAAACCCACAGTCTCCTTGTCTTTTTATTCCTCATCGCAAACCCTCTTGTCTCCTACCTGTAAATTCAATGACTGAGGTGCTTTTCCCCGACTTCCTAGCCTCCATCAGATCTAGGTTAAGGCTTTATTTCATTAACTCTGTGGTCTGGTTGTGACCCTCAGACAAGCTCAGAGCAGTAGCAGGAAAGCTTCCCAGCTCCTAGCCCCAACAACAGGATACCCCAACACAGAGGGAACTATGGGGACTCCAGAGGCTGGAGGAAACTGGGGATCCAAGTAACCACTCTCAAGAATTTGGATATTAACTCCACACCTATGTCTTCAGAGAGTCCAGCCATCTGCTTCCACAGTCCCCATGCTGCTCTGAAGGAAATGGACATTGTGTGTGATTTTTTTTCCCCTGGGAAGATATTCATCACTCAAGATAGAGCAGCAGTGACAGCCAGAGAAATGATTCCATTCAGGTCAAGCATGGTGACCCAGCGAGTTTCTTAGGGACTGACCACCAAGCTCACCCAGGCATGGGTGACCACTGTGCAACTTGCAGGCAGCTCCACCCGGGACAGCCTCCTGCCTCCAGGGATTGTTCACAGCTTATATACCTTGGCTTATGAACCTTCTGAGTATCTACCACACATACACACACACACACACACACACACCTTTTCTTCTCTTTCTCTCCCTTCCCCCCCTTCCGTCTTGTCTGTCTGTCTCTCTGTGTGTGCACACATAGTCTTTGCATGGATGGGGTACATATTGTTTAGTGGGGTACATGTGCACATATGGTTTTGTGCATGAGGAAGCCTGAGGTTAGTGTTTGGGAATCATTCTCAGTACTTCTACCATATTCACTGAGGAAATGTCTCTCAGTCAAACCTAGAGCTCACCAATGTGGCCAATCACTCTAGCCAGCTTGCTCTGTGGACCACACCCCTCCATTACTGCGACCTCCATCTCTCTAGACTGGAATTATGAGATGAGGCAACATGCTTACCCAGAAAGCACTTTAACCACTGAGCCATCCTTTCAGAAGGACTGTTCCAGTTCAGAGGAAATTATTACCCCGCAGGTTAGTATTGGACATTGGCCCATACAAGATGGGGTATGAAGGGCTTTAGTGTCAACTTACTGGCTCAGAGTGAGACACGGAAACACCCAGAGCAAGACAGGACAAGACAGGGTGGAGAATAGTCCTGGCAGTCAATGCAAGGAAGAGCAAAGTAGAAATCCTCTAAGCACACACATGGTAAAAACTGATGACTGATCCAAAGTATGGCTAAGGGGAAGGTTTTTATTGTAGAGATGACAGCCGGGAGCATCTGGAAGAGTCCAGAGCAGAGAGAAAGTAGTAGATTGAACATGTCCAGCGGACTAGATCTAACCATGAGAGAAGCTGGAGCCAGAATAAAGAAAGAAAAGGAGGTGGGGAGCAAAAGATGAAAACAAGAGAGTGAGGGCAAAATAGAGAGCATAAATATATATATATATATATATATATATATATATATATATATATCATATCTGAAATAGCAGGGCTAGAAGGAGAAATGGGTAGCTGGGGGAAGGGAAGCCCATGAGCTGTAGAAGTTTAGGGTAAAGAAGGGCCAGGATGCCAACATGGACTCAGAAATGTGTAACTGATACTTGTGGTGCCGTGAGAGCCTGGGGAGCCAGTATGCACAGGCAGCCGTTTGTCTGACTCACGCCTTGTTGTAAGAAGGCTTGATGACCAGAAGATGTGTCATAGTGATGTTTAATCTACAACATGACTTTAGGATTGAATCCCAGGGAGAAGATGCTTGGTTCTTTGATCTCACACTCCAATAACAAACACATCCATTCTGGATAGCATCTCTGGTGAATTCTTGCTCTCCATCAGTTAAAGAATTAGAAGATGGGAAAACAGAACAGGGCAAGGTCAAAAGATAAGAAGCCCATAGATCTGGGAAGGCCGTGGACACTAACGAACCTGGGGTTTCATTTGGCTTTAGGGTGTCCTACCAGGTGATTGTCCACATTCTCCTTTTCCATTGATTGAAAGGTGCCCATGTGGTTTTCTCTATGTGGGATTGGGTCTCTGCCTCTGTCCACAAGAATAAAAATCCATGAAGTGTTTGTTGTCTGGAGCAAGAGTGGATACCCCAAACTTCCAGTGTCTGTGCATAGCTACCCATTGCATGAGCATGGGCTCCACTTCAGAGAAAGAGAAACTTACTATTGGTAACAAAGACCACAAGGAGATGGAGCCTTGATGCCTATTGCTGGGGGGCAAAACTCCATAAGAAGCTCAAGCTGGGGGTTTTATCTTCCCCCTTCTCCCATCCTAGAGGCCCGTGGCCTCATTAGTGCAGGCCCAAATCAGAGGTGTATGATTTTCAAATGAAGCCAACCCAGCAGGGACGTGTCTCCCACCGTGCACACAGACTTGCAGGGAATTTACAGTTGAGCAAACATCACAAAGGTTTTTAACTTGACGCCTGCATCTGCCTGGTCTCTCTCTCCTTCAGCCTAATGGAATGTTAGCATTCAAGTCTGTGAAAACCAATTTTATTTTATTTTTTTTTTGCATGGACCACATAAAACCATCTGCACTGTACTTTGTGTGCAATTTAAGAGAAAATGCGAAGAGTTGTGAATTTTATTCAATTCCTACCTTTAGTGCTGACTCTGGAATCAAATCTACAGAGAAATGAAACTTTATTAGATAATGAGTAGCAAATGGGGACTGAGCAAATTAGAGAGGTTTATATTGAAAATGTGTCTCTCTTTTGCCCTGGGTTTACAGAGCGTTTAGTGGAGGTCAATGATTTAATACACTGCCTGCTTTTATTGTGAATTTTAATTATACAAATTACTGCTGAATATATTATCATGTTTAACATAATACGGATGAGGCTCTTATGCCACCTCTTAAATCCCCACCTCCCCAGAAATAGCATAATTTTTAGTTGAACACACTCCTCCATCATCTCCCGACCTTTACTGCGTATCCATGCCCACAAACCACCTGTCTCATGCTGTGCACGTGGAATCCCAGCTCTGGGGAAGGGGAGACAGGTGGATCCTGATGCTTGGTGGGGAAAAAAAAAAAGTCCTCGCAGAATCAGGGAGTTTCGGTTTTAGTGTGAGCCCCTTTCTCAAAATATAACATGAGGGCCAGAGAGTTAGCTCAGCAATTAAAGGTGCTTGCCAACAAGCCTGGCGGCCTGAGTTCAGTCCCTGGGACACACATAGTGGAAGGAGAGAACCAACTCATGTCAATTGTCCTCTGACCTCAAAGTGCACACCAACCCTGTATCAAATTCTGTGATTTATCTTTCAACAGAATTGGATTCTTTCTGCAGCTTTTTTCTTCCCCCAATGTGTTTTTGTTTTTCAACAGTAATTCCTGACCTACTCAATTCTGGACACACGGAGCCAGCTTCTGGCTGTTAACTGCCCTGGGGTGTGCTCATCAGAATGGTCCAGCTGGGGCACAGCTGTGTGGCCTCCGGATCTTAGCTTCTCACTCCTGTCAAGTTCATGCTAGACTGACAGTGACACCGGTTGCTGCCACAACTCAACGGCTTGGGGTTTTCCTGTCTCATGGCACCCTTGTCTCAATGCCTGGTTTCCAACCCGGAAGGAAGGCAGAAAGGAGAAGACACCCTAACTATGCCGTTGCTCACTTGAAGAAGTTGGGGGTTCAATATTGTATATCATAAGGGCGGAAGACATGTCTGAGTGTTTCAGAGTCCAGGCTGCTCTTGCAGAGAACAGTTTTTGAGTCCACAGGGCTGCTCACAACCTTCTTCATGTCCAGTTCCAAGGGATCATACACCCTCTTCTGGCCTCTGTGGGCACTGCATGCATGTGGTACACAGACATACATGCAGACACAACACTTGGGTGTATACAATAAAAATAAGGAAATCTTAATATATACACATATCACAAAGTAATAGTAAGACTTCTCATAGTCTCTTTTTACTATTTCCTAAATAGGAATTTTAATATTTTGTCATGCTGCATTATTTTAATGTTATTAGTTGGTATAGCCACAAACAAGAAAGATATACACATGGCGTGAACCTTTGCTTGTGTAGGCATCTATTTGAACCCCAACACGACACTCTAACAACCCTTTCTGGTATGAAAGGGTTACCCCATTGTCGCAAATCACCCCAATTGCCCTTGTATTCTTTGCTTTTCAAGAACATTTTTCTCTTATTTTTAGAATTTATTATCTTTAAATTTTCTAAAGGGGTGAGGGGGAGTATGTGCCCATAAGCACAATACATATGGAGGCTACCATGTGTGATGTCAGGAACCAAACCTTGAGTATCTACAAAGTCAGCAAGGACTCTTAACCACTGTGCTATGTATGGCCCCCAATTTTTAATGATTATCATATAATTGTTTTGTATATTGCCTCTTGTTTTTGGCTTTTGTTGAATCTACATTTTGCTTTTTGCTTTTTTTCCTCATTGAGGCAAGAACGAAGCATGTGCCCTTTACCCTCAACCTTTTTCCCATGTGCCCTTGTTGCCACAATTATGAGATCAGTATCACAGTGTGTTCCTAAGATGTACTCAGCTTGCATGCCTGAAATTTGTACATATCCAAACACTCCCAATTTCCCTGTCTGGGGCCCTGGCAGCTATCACCTACTTGCTGGTGCTTTGTGTTCTATCCACAGTGGGCATAGAATGTGGGGATGCCGACCTCTCCCCGGGTGTTGATGTCAGTGATCTTGAATCAATTCCCGAGAGTTCTATTTTTAAATTTTTGAGAGATTTCCATACTGGTTGAGTAGTGACGGCACAAGGTTTGAAAGATTACAGTTGGTTTCCTTACACCCTGACATTAACGATTAGTTTGTTTCCCGCTTCCTTTCCTTCTGACCCACTGCCATGCTTACTATAATTTCCCTTCCCATGTATTCCCCTTTCCCACCCCTTTCTACACTTCCCCTCTCTTTCCTTCCCTTCCCATTTTTTCTACCCCTTCTCCTCTTCCTTCCCTTACTACCTCTTTCCATACTCTCCTCCCCTTGCCTTCTCTTCTCTCCCTCCTCTCCCTTTCTTTTCCTTCACTTATATTTCTTTACTTCCTACTTTACCTATCCTAACAGCCGGAGGAAGGAGGCTTCTCACTATGACTTTGATTTTCATCCCTCTGTCCATCACTGATGCACATCTATCCATGTACCTGGGGCTGTTTGGATGTCTTTTGTGGGTGAATGTCTTTTTAAATATTCAGTTGATTTTTAACGTTGGGAATTAGTGAACTTTTATTTTTTGTTTTTTTTTTTTTTGGTGACTGAACATTAGCAGTCCTGCATATATTTTATGAATTAACTTCATATCAGATACATAATTAACAAATACCATCACCTCCCCTTTATGAGCTACTCCAGTCACTGTTGATTTGATCCTCTTGCTGGGCAGAAGTTCTTGGCTTGATATCATCCCCTCGTCTCTTGTCTACATTTTGCTGTTATTGACCAGAGTTTTAGGGTCATATTTATGAAATCACTGTCTAGACCACTGTCGTGGAGATTTTCCCTTTGTGTTCTTCTGCGAATTAAAGATCTTCCAGTATTAGGTTAAGTCTTTAATCTATTTTGAGTTGATTTTTTTTGGTAGCGTGTAAGATAAAAGCCCAATTTTATTCTTCTGTGGGTGCATACTCAGGTTTTAAAAAGTCCTGCGGAACCACAGAGGGCTGTGAATAGTCAGAACCATCTTGAGGAAGAACAAAGCCTCCTTCCTAGTTGTATAATGCGTCTTAAAGTTACACAGGTTCACACAGGGTCAGCCTAGCATAAAAGCAGACTTATCAAGAGTCTTGAAATAAATTCTCACATGTTCATTCAACTTCAGGGTGCCAACACACACATCAGGGAAACAACGAATCTTAGGAAACCCAGGCATTCTCACAGAAGGTTATACCCCTTGAACATGGTCCTCTGATAGCTATGAAGGTGTTTTCAAGGTTTCGTGGAAGGAGTTAGATAGCACTAAGTCCTATCACCAATGATAGAAACTTTTAGTAATTGCCCAGATTTCTCCACCAGGAGGCTTCTGCTTTCCCTGTGTCTTAAGGCTGCACACCACTGGCTTACCACACTTAGCCCCGATGGTGAAGAGTCTGCTCATGACTCTTATCTAAAAATCATCATTGTCATGTTTGCCTATGGTTGCTCTGTTTCCACCATTTCTCCAGTGCCCATTGATTTAAATTGACTGTGTGTTCAATTATATCTGCATATTAGCTATGAATTCCCAGTTATTTTCTTTTATTTTACAGATTAGAACCCATTGTTATCATTAGTTCTTTAATGATTTTAGAGACAGAGATTCATTCTGTAGCCCAGGCTGGCTTGGAGCTCACCATATAGCCCAGGTTGCCCTCACATTCATTGTGATTCTCCTGCCTCGATCTCAAGAGTTCTGAGATCATAGGCATGAGCTACCAAGCCTGTTTGATTTGCCTGACTATAATATTTCCAGTTGATTGCTATGCTTCCATGAAGTTGTGGTTGGTTGGTTGGTTGGTTGGTTGGTTGGTTGGTTGGTTGGGTTGTTGTAGATAGTACCATGGCTTCACACTTGCTTGGGAATTGCTCAACCATTGAGCTTCACTTCCATTCCCCAACCCCACCCACATTCATACTGAGCCATTGTTTTCTGCCATATCAGCCTCCAAGCTTATCAAGTGCCCTTCTGCCTCAGGCAGAAGTGAACTGATACCCCAAGGCCCCGTGGCACATTTTCAGTGAAGAATGTTATTTAGATTCTTAGTTCTGAATGCTCAGGGAACACACTGGCTTTTAAGTACTTAAAAAAGACTTTTTATTATTTTTAATTATGTGTAGGTGTGTGTCTGCATGTGGGTTTGTGCACATGAGTCCATGTGTTCAAGAAGGACAGAAGCAATGCCCCCCACCGCCAGAGCTGGCATTACAGGTGGTAGCAAACCACCTGATACAGCGTTAGGATCCAAATTCGGGTCTTTGGGGGAAAGCATCAAGTGTTTTGACCTGCTGAGCCATCTCTCGGGGCCCTCTCCCCCACTTATCAACAGAAATACTGCAGCGAGCTCTTCCCTCAGCTCCCAATGTTCTTGCTTGTCTGAATGTGACACGGGCTCCCAACATAAGACTGAGGGAGGCTGAGAAATCCCATCTCCCAGGGGCTCAGGCAGAGGCAAGCAGCGTGACAGGCACAGAGGGATTCCGTGGCGTGATCGCTTTCTATGTGTGCAACCGGGAACTCTGCCTTATGCCTGTCATATTTCAGCACACACCTTTGAACCTGTCTCACTGTTCATATATGCGGCAGACTGTTCATGCTCATTATCCCAAGTAATGCCTGATGACCTGTCACCTGGTTGGGATGGGAGCGGAGGATACCCAATGCATAAAGTGCTTGCCACATCAGCACAAGGGCCCAAGTTTGAGTCTCTACCCTACACAAAAAGCTGAGTGTGGCACTCGGGAGGTAGAGACCAGTGAATTTCTAGGCCTCAGTGACCAGCCATTCTAGTTCCAGTTCAGTAAGAGGCCCTGTCTCCAGTAACAAAGCTGGGGAGTATCTGAGGAGTGACACCCAACCATCAGCATCCATATGCATGTGCACACACCTCAAATTTAAAAAAAAAATAATTAAAGAGCCATAGGTAATGGAGCTCTGAGATGCTTTCCACACTGTATTAAACATTGCACACGAAACTCTGGTACCCACATGTATCTTAAGTCCATGCTCTTCCTGGATTTGCTGGCAGCTATTTCTCACGGATAATGATCAAAAGCCACCGTGGAGAGCTGGTGTAGCTGGAACTCAGACTCTATCTTATTTTCATTCCACTTTCTCCTTAACGAAGCTAACACCAGAGAAACTTTCTCTCCAGAGCTGGGCTCTGAGGAGGTTGGCCGACACAGCCTACTTTCTATAAGCCATTCATTTGAAATAAATCTTCCTGGGTAGCAAGAAGAAAATCGTGGGTTTTAATAGCATGTTTTTTTTTTTTTTTTTTGAGCATCTTCGCTGAGTCTCTGGAAATGGGGGGTTGAGAGAAGTGCCCAGTGAAGTGGTGGTACTTCTACAGATGTGGTTGAGGAAGAACTGGGATGGATGTCTCCTTGCCCATCTGGTTGTAATGGAGGAAAGAAGTGGAGGAAGGAGGGGACACTGGAATGGGAAGAGAGTCTCTAAAACAGAAGAAAACAGGGGTTGGGAATAGAGAGATGCCTCAGTGGTTAAGAGTACTCACTGTTTAGGACTCAGGCTCAGTTCCCAGCATGCATATCAAGTGGCTCACAACCGTCTGTAACTCCAGCTCCAGGAGACCTGACACCCTCTTCTGGCTCCTGTAGACAATGCACTCACGTGTACATATCTCCTCACCCATATACATAATTAAAAATATATAGTCTTTTCAAAGGTGGATGACTGCTGAGGAATAACACCCAAGAGTGTCCTCTGCCCTTCTGGTCTCCACATGAATGTACACATGTATGCATGTCCACTAAACAAACACACACATGTACCTATACCATAGGAACATACATACATGCATACACATATACACAATAGATAAGTATGTGTTTGTTACTTGAATTGTTGGGTTCCTGGATGAGTGAATGACATGTAGTTCTGTCCACTAGGGGCTTTCTGTAAACAAAGTGTCTGTCAATATTTGGGTATCATGGACTCTTTATGCTCTTGCATCCAGGAAGTCATATGATCTGCTACTAACATCCATAAACACAGAGGAGACAGCCAGAGGTCTTAACAGAACCTGTGCCTTCACTGGCCTCACAAAGCAGGAAGGACCACCACCAGCTGTAGCTGAGATTTCTTCTCATCCATCGCCCTTAGATTTGGGCCCATCTGCTCAACACATCATTTTCTATAATGCTTCTGAGGTCTCCCAAGTACATCTCCCACCTCAGTAACTCATATATGCTAGGAATGTCAGTGTCTCCAAATCTCTGATTCTCACCCCGTTTCCACTTTCACCTGTGTCCCACCTACATTTCTCTCTGATGATCTCGAGTTTGAACTCACACACCCTCCAAGGTTGCATAAATTCATTCCTTCTTGCCAAGTCTTGCACTGGGTTCAGAGGAGGGTCACCAACCCTTCTGATACACACACAGTTCTTTGTTCTTGACTAATGGTTATAAGTCACCCAGCTGAGCCTCTGTCCGCCAGGGTCATTGACATCTCTAGATGCATCTCCTCTGTGGGACACATGCATATGTGCCCTTTCTACAACAGATGGCAACCCGGACTTCAGGAGATCCTGGCTGTGCCTCAAACCTGCTTTCCATGCAGATACTTAAGCTGCTGATCTCAGGCGTCCTTTGTCCCCTTGACAGTTCAAAGCCTTTACCTGGAGTGGAACTGGGGAAGGGGACACTCTCTGTGTGGTGTTGCTATTTCCTCTAAATTCAAGCATTCCATGATGGGAGAAGATGGGGAGCACAGAAGGCTCATGGAACTCACTAGAAATTAACAGACTCACAGGACTGGGAAACACACATTGCCCTTTCCTGGCAGTAAGCAAGTTCTAGAAGAGGTGGACACTCTTTGACGGAGCTGCCTTTACCATGCCCAGAAAATTCTACCAGTGTATCTCTTGATCACCCATGCTGGAGGATGTGAGGGGAGGTTCCAAGATGCAGCTGTCTTTGAGTCACCCATGTCCCTGTAAGCAACCGTCTTGGCTCATCTCCCTTGATTTCCATGGGATTGTTTCTTTGGCTTGTCACTGCCCTCTCTGTCTGGTGTGACTAGAAATGGGCTCCCAAGGAAAAGTCAGCGATACTCATGTCGGCCCCCTACTCCCAGCCTCACCTGCAGGTGTGGTTACTCCCCCTGGCATTCTGCCTAAGGTGGACTCCTGCTGACTCTGCCTTCCCATTGTACCCAGCATTTGGCTCAGTTGTCTGGCCCCTGTTCTGTGGGTCAAGTAACCCCAGCTGTGCCCTGGCTGGGGTTTATGGAAAAAGCTGAGCTCCAAGTTGATATCCAGACCCTCCAAGGAGAGAAGAGGAGGAGGGAGCAAGAGGGGTATCAAGGTGCAGCTGAACCCTCGGTGCTCGGCTGTCATTTAAAGTTGAACCCCCAAGGCATTGGCATTAACTTCCTGATTCCCATACCTACCAGGCATTGATGAGGGTAGTTTAGGGCCACATACATCCTTCTGGTAGCAGCAGAGCTACCTCCACAGGACAGTGGTATTTCTTTCCATGGAGAGACATTGACAAACATCTCCTCGCCCCAGACAGAACCCCATTAGCAAACAGTTTTCCAGAGCTCCGGTCGGAGAACCAGTGTTTGTTGGAGTACAAACATGAGTTTGCTTTCTGGTCCCACCTCATTCTAGTGACCTCATGGGAGCTGCGTCATAGAGACCCACCCTCAATTCCTCTTCACTTCCTATATACATTGACACTTCCCCAGACCACATGTAGCTAGAAGCAGGAGAGAATAGGCGAGATTTCATGTAAAGAGCCTGCAGTTCTCCCCACTTTCCTAGTAGGGAGTATTAAGAACCCCATTACAGTTACAGTTGATGTGGTTGTCACCAAATGGTTCTGCGTATTTCTCACCATGGTTATGGGGCCATAGTTATCTCTGCTCTATGATGGGGATGAGATGGTCTGTTATTTACTCTTCTCACTGCTGTGACCAAATTGCTGACGAGAATGAAGGAAAGAAAGACTTATTGGGACTCACAGTTTAAGGGTAGAATATATCACGGCAGTAGAAGTAGAGTGGCAGGGAGCTGGTCACGTGACATCCACAGTCGGGAAGCAGAGAGAGATGAAGGCTGGTGCTCAGCTCACCTTCTCCTCCTTTTTTTTTTTTTGAGACAGGGTTTCTCTGTAGCTTTGGAGCCTGTCCTGGAACTAGCTCTTGTAGACCAGGCTGGCCTCGAACTCCAGAGATTCGCCTGCCTATGCCTCCCGAGTGCTGGGATTAAAGGCGCAAGCCACCACCGCGCAGCTTCTCCTCCTTTTAATACAGCCCAGGATGCAATGTATGGGATTCTATCGTTCACATTTAGAGTGAGCCTTTCTATCTTAGATATTCCCAGAGGTCAGTGCTCTGGGTGAGTCTTGATCCTGTCAACTTCGTAGTCAATGTTAACCATCACAAGTGGTCACTTTACCCAGGAAGAAGCATCTATACTCTGAGACTTCTCAGTGCATGCAGACTGGGTGGAGTGAATCTCACAGCCTTGTTCATCCTATTTGGAATGATGTCTGGATGTGGATAAGTGCCACTGCCTACCACACAGGTGTTGAGAAGACTCTGTCTGTCCTTAACAAGGGTAGAACCTACATCATCCACATAATCCCAAAGAGATCAGCCAAAGGCTACCCCATTTGAAAAGTGGGTGCTTATGTACACAGCATCCATGCCATTAACCCTCTCATCTGGCTCCCCAATTTCTGCAGTGGAGCAAAGAGCATGCTTTCTGCGTGGCATAAGACCCGAGAAAAAAGAATAACCTGATTTTCCTTCGTGTGTGTGTGTCCTGAATTCTTCCAACGTCATGGTCCACTGCCAGCACAATTAGTCACTTTGTTTGGAAGCGCATCTTCAGTTGTAAGCTGGCTTTGTGTGTTTCCAGGGTAGATTTGTGTATTCTCCGTAGATCAGAGCTTTTGAGTGACTATGGCTCACTTGACTGTAGTGCCTCTTATCCCGTATCTTCGTGCAAATCAAACAGCTGAAAGCGAAAGAGAGAATCAACAAGAAGACACTCATCGTCCGCGTCTCGACTGTACATTCTTCCGAAGGCAGCTTTAGTAAGAGGCCTTAATTAGAGCGTTAAATACTATAGTTTCCTTTACGGAGCCAGCAGGGTTTTCTTTGCTGAGAAATGAGTGATTCAATTACCTCCTCCTAATTGATAGAGTGTAATTAACATTGTCTCCGGGCTAATTTTCATTTATGCCGCCATTCCTCATAAGCCGAACATCATTCTCAGCAAAAGTCAATGTGTCGTTTTTATTAGCCTCGTTTGCACTTTAACACCAGGAAAATTAATTCAAGCCACATTAACGGACTTAATTCCACATATGATGGGCTTATCTGACTGTCTCTGATGAAGTCACGTCATTTAGAAGCAAACCACACATGACCACATGAAAATGAGATCGTCACTGGACACTGGGCCGTCGTCAGTCCAAGTCGCCGCTGTGAGACGGTTCTGGGGAGAAAACATGAAGCGCAATGTGCTCTCGCGATTTCTCGATGTTTTCTGTAGAGACAAAATGGTCTGTGTTTAGGAATGGTGAAGTCCCCATGAGTGGATGCATTTTGAGAGCTCTGATTTCTTATTAATATGTTCTTTAGGACTTTTGTTAGGGTCACCAAGATGGCTCAGCAGGTAAAGGCACTTGCTGCTAAGCCTAAACAACCTGAGTTCAAACCCCAGAACCCACATAGTAAGAGGAGAGAACCAGCTTCCACAAGTTGACCTCTGACCTCCACTTGAGCCTATGCCCTCACATATGAATATATAAATGAAGCGTTATACCTATATTTTTTAAAAAAAACTCCAATTAAAGAATGTCATAAGCTTTGGATTTTCTATACCTTCTAAAATAAAACTAGGGCCAGCAAGATGTTAAAGGTGCTTGCTATTAAGCCTGAAAACCTAAGTTTAATCCCCTGAACCAAATGGAGAAGAGGAAAAAGTCACTACTGCAAGTTGTCTTCTGACCTCCGCACTCATGCCATGGTATGTGCATGCACGCACACACACACACACGTGTGTGCACACATGTGCACGCACACACATATATGTGTGCACACATCTGCACGCATACACACACATACATGTGTGCACACATGTGCACGCATGCACATATAAATTAACATAATACAAATGTTTAATAAAGTTAAAGATACCAAATATCACAGCTTATACCTGGGGTTCAGGGGCACAGTTCAGATGGTAGAGTCTCTTGCCAGTATGACCTGAGTTCCATCCTGGAAGCTGGAAAATATTTGGGTCTGGTGCTGTGTGCTTCTAATCCCAGCACTGGGGGACAGCACATGTGGGCTCCCATAGACCTCTGGACAAGCAGGCTAGCCTACTCAGTGTTTTCCTGGGCAAGGAGAGATCCTGTCAGAAAGGAAGGCGAATGATGTCTAAAGAATGACAGCTGAAGTGGTCCTGTCTCCACTACGTGCATGCGTGTGCATGCGTGCGTGCGCGCACACACACACACACACACACAGAGTGAGGGGGAGAGAATACAGTTATTAGAGAATTGTCAGAGCCCCTTTATACCAATGTGCAGCAGTCTGTTTTCCACTTCAATTATTTCAAAAAACGTATTTTATTCATATTGATGTTCTGCATGCCTATATGCCTATGCATCGTGTTTGTGAGGTACCCACAGAGGCCAGAAGGAGGACACCGAATTCCATAGACCTGGAGTTAGGGAAGGTTGTAAGCCTCTATGTGGACTCTGGGAACTGAACCTAGGTCTTCTGCAAGCAGCCAGGGCACTTAACAACTGAGCTACTCTCTAGTCTTCTATTCTAAGTTATATGTCAGGAGTGGCTTGTCAAGCATCCCTGGGAGCTGGCTTCCCACCTTCTGCTGCGTGAAATGTCCTTATTTCTAAAGCTTCTAGGGAAGCGGAGCATTGATTCCTCCTCTCAGCTCCATTGCTTCATCAGTTCCCAGTGAGCTGTGCTTGCTGGACCAGAACTCCATAGGATGCTGGGTACAGACCATACTCACAAGTGTCCTGCTTCCCAAGGGTCCTTCATAAACACTCCTAGGTGATGGTGACACCTCCTTTTAAATAAAAGACACAGGTTGTGTCTAGGTTACACAGAGTGTTGTGTTTAGTTTTTAATTAAATTTCACTGCTCAGTTTAACATTGGGTGTTTAATAAAGTTCTGAATTCCCAAGCTCTCTTGTCAAACTGGAAATTGCTGCATTGGTTAGATGCTGCTTGGCAACAGATGGCCGAAGCCTCGAGGCATGTTTGCAGGTCCCTCCTCCTACGCAGACTGGTATGTCTTCACCTATCCCTACCCTGGTGTTTGTGTGTGGTCTCTGGTGTCAACAGCACCAAGAATTGACATCTCCTCCGTGCAGCCAAATATTCAGCCGCAGAGCGTGTGCAGGATGCATACCCTGTTTTCTGTTAACCCCTTAATGCAGGTGTGCACGCATGTGTTTGTGTGTGTGCATGCATGTGTGCAAGTTTATACATATCTGTGTGCCTGTATCCACATATATGTGGAGCTGTGCCTGTATCCACAGACATGTGGAAGAGAAACAGCCTCACTCTTCAGGTACCCACCTTACACATTTTTCAAGACAGAATCTCTCACTGATTTGGAATTCATTAAGTAGGCTAAGCTCACTGGCCAATGAGCCCCAGGATCCTGCTGTCTCAGTTTACTCAATGCTGAGATTACATTCACACAACACTGTGCCTGGCTTTTGACATGGATGCTGGAAGATCAAACTCAGGACTCAGGTCCTACCTACTAAGCCTCCTTTCCTAGCCCAGTACTCTTTAAAAAAATCCCAATTTTTGACAGTGGAGCTGGCTGTTAAGAATACTTAAGTGATTTTAGGCTTTGTTTTTATAAAAAAAAATAATATAGTTTTTCTTAATTTCCCAAAGAGCAAGTGTTTACTTCTTTTTTCCATTGTTCATATTCATGAAAGACACAGTGGGGACAAGAAGAGAAAGGATATGGAGACATTTTAATTAATGGGATATACACGAATCACAGTGGCTAATTCGCAGTATTAAATTCTAATTGCCACTTATAAAGTCACTGTCTCGTGACATACTTTAAAATCTCATTATAAAATCTACATGACTTTTTTTTTCTACAGCCAAATTCTTTTAATTTCTCCTGGAGGCAAAGCCCTTAGTAACTCTTCATGATGGAGAAGATTCTTGAAAGATCATGGGCTCCTGCTTCCTAAAGAGGAAGTCAGAGGCAGGAGAGTGGCCACTTGACCAGGGAAGTCAAGAGCTGTGTCCTCTACTGAAGCAAGGTGCACTGTGACTCAGAAGAAAAACTGGCTGAAGCAGTACTGGGGAGCATGCACGGTCATTGCTGGACTCTGAATTAACCACGCCCCTTCAGCAATCACTCTTCAGGTGTCTCCCTTGACCCTGTGATGAATCAGCAGGATTAGCTCAGCATGACCTAGGAAGCATTCAGGCCACTTTCTTAAACCAAGAGGCACCTGTCTTCCTGGCTCTTCAGCCTCAGAAGCCAATCACTTAGACATAAGAGAACCCACAAAAATGCGCTGGGGTGTTTTTCCCTGGGCTTGGGAGCTTTGGGGGTGCAGAAGGGGCTGAATCCTGACCCAAACTGTCCAAGGACCAGGTGTGTCTTCAGGAGACACTTTTTCCTCCACCTGCCTCCCTCCTGTGGTACCTGGCCTGTCATTTGCTTTCTTGCACAGCGAGGTAGATGGGGAGTGCACTGATGGTCCTTGGAGCCTGTGCATGCTTCTCTTACACAGGGATGAGAGTTTGAAATGATGATGCTGTGTGAGCAAGAGCAATCCTTATGCTGGGTCAATGCTTCACAACTTGGTTGTGGGTCCCAACATGAGTGGTTTTGCAATAGATGGGATTGCAAAGCATCTGAGAGAGATTCAGGAAAATTTTGTCTGAGGATCCAGCCCAGCACTTCATGCATGCATGCAAGCACTGTAGCACTGAGCTACATTCCCAGGCCTCTTTTACTTTTTTTTTTTTTTGCAAACTTAAATTTTTATTTTTAAGATTGCCACACGGGCATATTTACATCATTTCTACCTATCTCCCCTGCAGTTTGACTCCTTTTAAGTCCCCCTCTCCTTCTCAAATTCATGGTTTCATCCTGAATTATCATTGTTGCATGCACATAGATACAGTCACACACACACAAATATATGCACAACCTGCTGAATCCATTTAGTGTGGCTCATATGTCTGTGTGTTTAGTGATGACCTCTTGAGATTGGATAACCTTTCAGGGGGATTGTCCTTGGAGAAAATGGTTATCCTTCTCTAATTAGCTTTTGACTACCTGAAAGCTTTTCATCTAGGGGTGTTGGCATGTCAACTAGTATTGTCATTGTTCTGGTCTTGTTTAGGCAGCAATTTTTTTAAAAAAGCCTTGGGAGAAAAGTTGCCAAGGGAGAAAAGCAATCACTAATCCTATCTAGCTGTAAAACCTATAAAACACAGAATGATCAACCTAGCAAGCTATCCCCATTGGTGCAATAGTGGCACATTTATCTTGGGGGTAACCAACAGTTGTCTAATTGGACTTAAGACCTGCTCAATCATAGGGAACCCTTTCCTAATACCATAAACAGAACCAGCTGATGAGGTCATGGACTCTGGATGAGAAAGAAACTACTACTGCCATTTTCATATATATGTGTGTGTGTATGAAACATATATATACATATGTATGTATAGATATATAATTTGAACTATATTCTAAATACTTATACCCACAGATAAATCTAGTGTTTTCCTTCTTTCTTTCTTTCTTTCTTTCTTTCTTTCTTTCTTTCTTTCTGTCTTTCTTTATTTCTCCCCCTTTCTTTCTTTTTTAGATAGTGTTTAACTAAGTTACTCAGGCTGGCCTTGGACTCACTCTGTAGCTTAGAGACATCTTCAACTTGCCATCCACCTGCCTCAGCTCTCTGAATAGCTGGGATTACTGGACTGCACCATCAGGTCCAGCCATGATTCTTAATATTACGTGATTATATTAAGAAGACACGCAGAACTAGCAATGAAGAAATATGTTAGATACTAAATTTGTTTATAACTTCCAAATTCAATCTGTTTTAAAAGAAGGGTTTTTAATGAGAAACCTGAGCTTGCATGCCTGAACATGACTTTTAGATGCCTGGTTGTATACTTGAAATGTCTGCATCAAATCTCTATAAATGTTCTTTTCAAATTCTTGATAGCATCAATAAATAGGCCAGGGAAGATTTTTTTTAAATCATTTTACAAGCATTCAAAACTACAGCCATTGGAGCCGTGTCCTTTTCTGTCCTTGACAAATGCAGTGTTGAGATTTCATGTGATAACAGATAGGATTTGTAATAAAATAGAAATACCTCATACCCCACATTTCAGAATAATGGTAAAAAGCCTAAACGGATGCAGATGTCTTAAGTATGGATCTTGTGGTGAAGGAAGGTAAATCTTAAAATAGGCACACGGGTGACAAGAGAGATGGCTCAGTGGTTAAGAGCACTATTCCTTTTGAGGAGGACCCAAGCTTAGTCCTCAGCGTCCATGTGAGTGTCTGACAACCAGCTCCGGGGTGTCTCATGCCCTCTTCTGACCTCCACGGACAACTGCACCCACAAACACATGCACACTTGCATGCAATTAAAAATAAAAACAAAACCTTTAAAAAGACACAGGGCCACATACAAACACACTGCTATAGCAACAAATAAAATAAAGGATTTTAGGCTTGCTGCCAAAGGCCCCCCTCCTCCCAGCTGTGCCTTGTTCTAAGATACCGAATTTATGATTTTCATGGCAGACCCCTCTGGCTTTGGAATCGCTACTACCCTCTAGACCAAATTAGCATCTCTTCCTGGGAGACTTGGCACTCACTTGAGTCATTTTCTTGCTTTGAAGTCTCAGACAGTGGGACGCTGACAGCGCTGCAGCCAGTCACGGAGGGCACCTGGTGCTGACACACCGAGACGCGTTCAAGTGAATAGCGATGCTTTTGATTTTGCATAATGAAGCATGGACTCTCCAGAGTGTATTGTTCAGTGGAGAACAATACATCATTTGGGCCTCGTAGTTAAATCTCAGGGCGGTGCATTAGGTAAACAAATGGCATGCCATTTTGCTTTAAAAGTTTGGAAGAAACCAGGGACTTTGCTACTGTGCTCTTTTAGGCAACAATCGCTTGGGAATTATTGAAAATTGTCAGCAAAAATGGGCTGTGGTTCCGTGTTTGCTCCCTCCTTTCCTCTGGTGTTCGGGGAAGATTCAAAAAAGCCTCCTCCACAGAGTGGCGGCGTGTCTGGAGCTGATAAATGTATCACACGCCTGCACAAATTTATCTCAGAAGCAGATTTTGATAACTCCCCAAGATCCGGGTCAGTGGATAATCCCACACAAACATCAGATCTTAATACTGTTGACAAAAGAAGGGACACAAATAACCAGCAAATTCCACAAATCCCTGGCTTGTAAGTAGCTCTCTCTTCATAGATTTATCATAAGCGTCCTTGAAATCTATCTTAAAAACAAAATACGGTTCTGCAAATGCGTTTGATACCATGGTGTTTAGAATCTCCGATAAGAGTTCCCCTCCCCATCAACGCTGCTATTCAGCCAAATTGTGCTTGGATAGCAAATGGTTTATCTTTGGGGTAACAATACCAGGAGAAATTCCACATAGAATAATGGCCAGTGGGTTGCATCAATATCATTCTCTTGAGTGGGCACATCTTTGAAAATTTCTTCTAAGGACTGGGGAGGGGCATGCATCATCTAGGCTGAGGCGGGGATCTAGCCAAGGATAGCTAGTATTATCGGGAGACAAGTCCTATTTCCTAAAGACAATTGTGTATCTCAAGAAAGCAGGCAGGGTGTGCAGTAAGAGCCTGGCTGCATGATAAACAAGGCCAGCCTGCAGCTGGGGCTAAGCCGTCCACATCCCTCCCCAACTTTCAAGTGACATTTACCCCCATATCGCCCACCTCTGGGTCTCTTAACAGGATTATCATGAAGTTGTCCCAGCAGAGGGATGCCCTCTCCAAATAAAGTGACCCTATTCCCTTGTCTTTGTGGGACTTTCTCTCAACATTTCAAAAAGCTGATCCCCCAGAGCATGTAGGATCCTCGGTGTCTTATTAGGGTTTCTATTACTGTGATGAAATACCACGACCCAAAGCAATTTGGGCAGGAAAGGGTTTATTTAACTCTACGAGTTACACATCGTTGTCGATCACTAAGGGAGTCAGGAGGAACCCCAAGGTAGGAACCTAGAGGAAGGAACCGAAGCAGAGGCCATGGAGGAACCCTGCCCACTGACTTCCTCCTGCCTTATCCCGCCTTTTTTCTTATACAACCCAGGCACCAATCGCCAATTGAGAAAAATGCACTACAGACTTGCTTGCAGGCAGATTTTATAGTGAATTTTTCTCAATCGAGAGCCCCTCTTCCCAGCTGTCTCTAGCTTCTGCCGAGTTCACATAAAACTATCTCGTGCATTCACCTTCAAGCCAGGCATTTGCATCTCACTTGGGAGAGGCCAGAAAATGGATGCCAGACCAGCGTACAGCACTTATACCCATTGACGTGGCTCCACGGTCTTCCACCCCTGACAGGGAGCATTTGCGCTGCCCTCTCTCTACCTAGAGTCATTTATTGCGTATATCTCAGCTCCAGGGGAGGACTGGGGTTTTCTGAGCATATCAATTAGGTTTCAAATCCCTTTTCGGGGTTAGAAGGTGACCCAGAATTATGCCAATGCTGGGCAGTAAGGAATATATTCCTGCTTTATCACCGTGACCTGGCCCAAATTTATATTTTTAGGTAAAAAGCCGTCTCAATTTTTGATGTTGTTCTATTGCTGTTTTTGTAATAAGCTTAATGGTCTTATTGAAGTAAACTTAGCCTATAAAATGAATACATTTATAAATAAACTAACACTGCCTTCACTACTATTCAGGAAAAGCAAGATACTAACAAATAAGCTGTAAGATAAGCAAATTCAGGGCACCCTTTTTTCATTAAAAAAAGATATGTATGTATGTATGTATGTACATATGTACATATATGCCTGTCTGAGTTTTATGAACCCTATATATGTAGTTATCTACAGAGGCCCAAAGAGGGATCCAATCCTCTGGAACTAGAGTTACAAATGATTATAACCTGCCATATGTGTTGGGAACCAAGTGGGGTCTTCTACGAGAACAGTACCTGCTCTTAACCATCGGGCCAGCTCTCTAGCCGCCCTTCACTTCCTTTAACTTTTGAAATAGATTATCATTATGTAGTCCAGACTTGTCTTGAAGTCAAAACCGTTCTCCTGCCTCACCCTCATAGATACCAGGACTATAAGTACTCACAGTCTCAAAACACCTTCTTGTAGGAGCAAGCTGCCAGTATCAATGACTCTGGGTCATTTAAGGTGTTAATTCATGCATTAACCAGTGCTTCTTAACCTTCCTAATATTGCGATCCTTTTATACAGTCCTTCATGTTGTGTTGACCCCCAACTATAAAATAATCATTGTTGCTACTTCATAACTGTAAGTTTGTTACTGTTTATCAATTATAATGTAAGTATCTGTGCTTTCTGGTGGTCTTCAGTGACCCATGTGAAAGGGTCATTCAAGCCCCCAGAGGGGGTGCAACCCACAGCACTAACCCATACCTATTTCTCACCCCATCTGAGACATGCCAGATCCCAGAATCTGGGTGCAGAGACACCACTCAGAGCATCAAGCCCTGCCTAGCTTTCCATCAGTTTGCAAGGCCAGCAGCAGCATGCTTCCTTGCAGTGCTAGGGATAGGAGCCAGAACCTTGCACATGATGGGCAAGCATGGTAGCACTTAGCGACCTCTCAGCAAAGCCAGCAGCTTTGAGGTGCAGAGACAAAGGGAGACTCTAGGGATATCTATGTGGGGTGCAGAGGCAGAGAAGTGAGATTCTCCTAGCTGCTTGGAAACATGGGTGCCCACAAACCTCCCCTCATTTGGGTAACATTTAACCGTTCCCAGTTCACTGACCATCCTCCACAACCATGAGACTCACACCAGAGGGAAGAGATGTTCTCAGTTGTGGAGAATACAAGGCAGGTTTAAATTCAGGATGCTTTTTACATAGCAACAACCTGCAGAAGAAAAAGCAAGCTGTGTCTCCAGACTAAAGAGAGTCTGATCTGTTAAGCATCTCGTGGGAGCACATTGTAAAATCCGTAGTTTCAGATTATGACCTTCATTAATCATGTTCCAGTAAATTGATCTAATGAGGCTTGCATGTGATTCTCTGGACTTGTAGTTAGGACTTTCTGATGGCCCGATGTGCTGGTCAGTCCCAGGAGGAATTCTGGTACTCAGATCCTGGAGATCTAGTGAAATCCTTTCCACTGAGCAGGTCATGGCCTGGATGCTGCATTGCCAGCTAGCTCCAGGGAAGTGGTCTCTGCATGGCCCAGAGCCATATGTGATGTAGCAAAGTGTGATGTGATCTGGGTGTATTCTTTCCATGTTATCATTCATGAGATGTGTTACACCCTGGCATTTAGCCACCCCTGTTTTGTGATTTTTTTCTTGTATTGTCTATTTCTGTTCCTCAAAGATAATAGAGCACAATGATTAGCCAATCAAATGACATATGGCTTAGTGGACCAATGAATGTACTGGAGTGACTTTCAGAAGCATGGGTAGGGCTTACTTATAGGAGCATGGGCAATTTATAGATAGCTACATAATTGAGGAGTCTCCCTCTGTCCCATTGCTGATAACAGCTTATATATCATACAGAAGGCCCAGAACCCTATTAGCCTCATGCATGCCCCTTCTGCAAAGGAACATTAGTGAGCCTGGTCTCTTCAAGGCCTCATGAACGTAATCACAGATAATGGCAACAACCATTCCGTGCCCAGAGGACTGTGTGCAGCAATGGTCCCCGTTTTACCAAAGCATAACCCGCTGGGGCATGCTCTTCACGGGAGCTATGAAAGGGTTCTGTTGCCGCTTTTGGTTACAAAGCTGGAGGCTAGACTCTTCTGTAAAGCCCAATGAAGAGAACTAGCCTCCCTGTCTCCCCACAGCAGCTTGTCTGAGAGTCTTTTCTTTGCCCCTAACATCACACAATCCCAGGAAAACAGCTGCCTGATCTTTCCTTTCAAATCAGTTTCACACGCATTACTTAAAAGCTAAGTGCTTCAGGAAAAATGCACTCCAAAAGATAAAAATCTTCATGCACCTGTCTGTTACATTAGAAAACACTGGGATTTTTTTTTTACTCTACATTCAGAACTAAAAATGTTGAGGCAACAGTCACAGAGAGCCACCTCCAATGGCAAGCATGCCTCTGCCTAACAAAATATCAGACCCCATGGGTGCCTCCACAAGACACCCCACAACAGTCATTTCTTAGCTAATCCAAATTCAACTTTATTATGGCTGTAATTATCTGCCATGGATGGATCCCAGAGGGATGATAATATTTTGGCATGTGACCACACTTGAAGATGAACAATTGTTTGAAAGCCTCTCAGCCTTTTGTTGATGGAGGATTTCAGGAGGCCAGGTACGAAGGGGATCAGAAATACCTGCTTCTGTGTTGTAACTTGAGTTATATAGCTTGTGTAGCTACACAAATCCACTAGATACACACTCGCAAGTATGGGATTTGGCCATGCAGCATGATATAACACAGCCTCCTAAAGGCCAGTGTGAGACCCTTGCAAGCACACAACTGTCTTCCACCTGTCACTTTTTGGAGCTAGTGGAGGTGATAACACCCGAGATGGCACATTGAAGGGTGAGTTTTCAAGGGAACGTGGGATGAGGCCTCTACAACCAGCTTAATGATGCAGGTGGTTCCAGGATAAGCTAAGTAGTTTCATTTTCCAGGAGTTCTCTTTGACTCCTGAGATTTGACGGTGTAAACTCAAGTGGTACCCAGTGTGATGAGGTGTTTCCATGACAACCAGACCAGCCTATGGCCCTAGGTGTCTGGTTTGGGATTCAGCTATTTAACTGTGGTTAGAAGAGCCTGCTCCTGACAACACTTACCTTCCTAGCAGAGGCGCTGAGGATAAATCGTTGTTGGTGAAGTGGTTGGGGGAATGATGCTGAGCCGTCTTATCTGCATACCAGATACAGGAGTCCTAGGATGGACTCAACGCTTAGCAGACTGTGACTCTGGAAATCCTGGGCTTATCAAATTTCTTGGAGACCGTTCAATTTAGCCCAGGGTCTTTTCCCGAGTGGTTTGATGAATTTTCCCAGTAGGACTTGACCATCAATGTCACCGCTTCACCAGGCACAGCCGCTGCTCTCCAGCTCCCAACACTGCCTTTCCTTCAGGGCCCCCAGTTGTAGCTCCATCTATTACTAAGTGGCTGTACCCAGAGCGCTGTCCTCACAGCATCCTTACTAATCAGATGCTAGCTCTGCATCCAGCATGCACAATTAGACCAGCCTCTGCGCCAGGAATGCTACAACTAACTCAGATGGAATAATGAGGCGCAGGGGTCCGTCCCCAAGAGGGTGGGTCTGAGAGAAGAGGGCTGCCGTAGAACAGACCCTAGGGCAGGCAACGTGGACTAGAGAAGCTTAATATTACATATTAGATATAGAGATCTCCAGGCTGACTTTTCTTCGCTCTCTGTCGCCCTGTTTTTCACAGCCCCCTGCTCAGTTCCTGTATCTACTTCTGCATTCTCTAGCTGGGCCTAATGAGGGCCGGCAGATGGATTCATTCATTCAACAGTTCATTCATTCATTCATTTACTCCATAATCCATCTATCCAGACATTCAATAGCAATCACCTACAGGCATTATTCTAAGCCTGATAAAAACAGAGCCAAGATTGGCAAAACCCCTACTCTCGTGTAAGTCACTGGCTAACAGGGACAATAGAAGGGAGGAAGTGGGCAGAGAGGGAGGATTGATTGTTTCTCCATTGGAAAGAAGAAAGATTCGCTGAAAGAGAGAAAAGAAAAGAAAATGTCATACTAAATACAAGAAATCAGAGAAGGATTGTGGCAGTGACAAGAAGCCAGTTTATACTAGGCAGTCTGAAAGTTCTCTACAGAGACAGCATGCAGGGTGAAGGAGAAGCAAACCATGATGCAGAGGTCAAAAGGCAGCCTCATAATAAAAGGGTGTGTGACTATAGCTCCATTGCTGGAGTGCTTGCCTAGCATGCACAGATCCCCGGGTTTGATCATCTGCATTACAGGAACCTGTGTCTGGCAGTTTACTGTCTGATCCCAGCGCTGGGAAGGTAAATCAGAAACATAAAGTTTAAGGTCTTCTTTGGGTATATATTGAATCAGAGACCAGCCTGGGATACATGACCTTGTCTCAGAAAACAATGAGGAGGAGGAGGAGGAGGAGGAGGAGGAGGAGGAGGAGGAAGAGGAGGAGAAAGGGGAAGAGGGAGGAGGAAAAAAGGAATGAGCTGGAAAGGCCACAGATGCTTGGTGTAAATGGCAGTTGAAGCTATTCGGGTTGGAGTGTAATGATGAGAGGACATTGGGACAACATAAGATCAAAGACTCAGGGGCCAGATCTTAGGGCTCCAATGGCCCTTAGCTGGGTGCTGTAGTGTGGCTATAGCTCTGGAAGGTGTCATCCAGGAAGTAGAGATGGTTTGGAGACCTTTCCAATGCTGGATAAACATTGAGAGGGACAAGATGTCCTGGAAGCGGGGGGGGGGGGGGGGGGCAGAGCTGAGCTTGGAGGTGGTTTATGCGTTTGGCCTGTGATGGGACTCAAGTGCTGATTGTAGGGCAGGAGCTGATGTCAGAGTGGTTGGACTCCTGGCACAACAGGAGGTTCTTCATCATGTCTAGTGGGTGATCTGGATGTGGGTAGGGGAGGGTTCGAATCAGAGAACTGAGGCAGGAGGGAACCGATTTTAGACTCATTGGGTAAATGGACATGCACATCTTTAATATGGATGGAGCCCTTGATGGGAAGACAAGGAAGAAGAGGGAAGGGAGGAGGGGAGAAGGAAAGAGGAATGAGGGGATGGGAGGGCAGAGATGAAATGCTATAGGGGAAGGGAACTGAATTCTTCGGATATGGCCAAACAGGTGTGCTTTCCAGGTCCCAGGGGAAAAGACCAAATAGATATTTGAGTTGAATCTCTCAAACAGATTCTGATGAATAGGTATGAGGAAGTCACCAAGCCCAATGCAGGACATGAGGACCAGCTAAGGAGATCTTTCTGCTGTCAGTTCTAAGGAGATGATATTCTGGCCAGAGAAACGGGCACACAGTGAGGCACTGGTCAGCAACAATGCCCTGTGGATAAAGCATCCTTTATCCACCTACAGTGATACTGCAAGGAGTGTCTTCGTGCCTTATTCTTTTCTTTTCTCTTGTACCTATTGGCCAAATCCAAACGAAGAAAATGGCAGAGGAGACAAGGACACTCTGCATTGCTCCAACCTCTATCACATAGCAGGAGGAGGAGTGGTGAGATGGCCTCAAAGAGAAGATACCCAGACATTGAGCATCAGCTGCTACTGACCTTTGGTCTGGGGTGGAACTCCCCATATATACACTCTGTGCCGCTCTGCCCCACACTGACCCATGAGAGGAACAGGAAAGTCCATGATCGGATGGCTGCAAATTTGAGAGTCCAGGGACACAAAGTGAGACAGACAGGTGTGTTTTGTTTTGACTATGCCGCCTTTCCTAAAAGGTTGAAGTCCTGATAGATACGCAAGACTCAGCAGATAACTCATGCAAATGAAGATATGGGTCTCTCTGAAGAGACCAGTCAGACTGGCCTCAGCCTGTATCTCCCCTTGATCACAGCCATGTCTCTAAGCTCATTCACCTGCCTTCCCAGCTCAACAGACCCTTGAATTTTGGGTCCTGCTCAGACCTTTATAGTGACCAAAACGGAATAGGGGGACCAGGGAGCTAATGACATACCTATTAGGGTAATGATTTCATACCCAAGACCAAAACAGCCGATGATTCGAGCTAAGAGCCATCAGCAAAGTCATTTGTTATGCCTCTGTGCATACTGATAATTTCAGAGATAATCACTTATTCAATTAAAGGCTTTTGTCTTGATCAAGGGTATTACCGTAAGAAATTAGCCAATATTCTGCCTTTCAGCAAATAGTACAGGAGCAGCTGTGACAGGCTGGGACACGTGAGCCAGATGCCACAGATACAAAGTTTCAGTAAAGGGCTTCCTGGGAGACCAGCTCATCCTCAGATGTGCCAAAGCCCAGACTCTCAGTTGCCTAGAATTTCAACTTCTCCCTACACCGTCCATCTCTCTCTACCAAAAGGAAATATTTCCTGCACCTGTCTATGGGCTTGAGTGTGAGCCTCCTGTAAGGAAAGATGGCTCTGTGGTTAAGAGCACTGGCTGCTCTTGCAGAGGACCTTAGTTCAATTCCCGGCACCCACATTGGAAGACTCAAGACTGCCTATATAACTCCAGTTCTAGGAACTCTACTTTGACCTCTGAGAGTACTGCTTTCATGTGTACGCATGCGCGCGCGCGCACACACACACACACACACACACACACACACACAATTGACAACCTCATTGGGCCTGGCACACATACCTCTAACCTTAGCACTTAGGCAGGAGAATTACATGCATGAGTCTCGGGTGTTGCTGTAATAGCATGGCAAGCCTCTCTCTCTCTCTTAAACAAAACAAAACTATAAAAATAAAACCAGCAAATTAAAACAACCCCTCTTCTTCTAGCTGAAGCCATATTCCCGCAAGCATGGTTAAGGAAATGTACCAGAGCTTTGGTAGGTTTGTCCAGTGCACGCAAATCCTTCCCTCACACCCTCACACCACACCATGCTTCTGGGAAACCGTAATAATGCCACAAACAGCCTCTGACCCTGTTTATGACTTCTAGTACTTAGCACCGTCTGAACTTATCTAGTAAGTTTACCTGTCGCTTATTTTCCGTCCATCCATTGTAAGCTATTTTAAAAAGTAGGTGACTCATGGTGGGCATCCTTTAAGCTCAGAATAGCACTTGGTCCGTGCTGGGCATCTAAAATGATTACCCAAGGAAAAGGATAAATGCTTGAATGAGTGGAGGGCGTGACTGAGTGCAGGCAGGAGTCTTCCGTATCTAAGGAGTGAAATGACTGTTCTCTGGCACCACGGTGAAAAATGCATGCATGGCCAGGGCTGTTACCTTTCCACCACAGATGTCACCTTTGACCTTGTATAAGATAATTACATAAATGTGACATTTAAAAATGTGCCTCTGGGGCTGGAGAGATGGCTCTGCATTTAAAAGCACTGACTCGTGTTCTAGAGAACCCAGGTTCAATGCCTAACACCCACATGGAAGCTCACAACCATCTGTAACTCTAGCTCCAGGGGATCTGAAGCACTCTTCTAGTCTCTCTGGGCACCAGGCATGCACATGGTGCACAGACATACATACATGCAGGAAAACGGGATTTTTGGTGAGCCCTGTGAAAGGGTCATTCAAACCCCCAGAGGGGTCGCACAGTTTCTCACTCCATGTGAGACACACCAGACCGCAGAATCCGGGTGCAGAGACATCACTCAGAGCATCAAGCACTGCCTAGCTTTCCATCAGTGTGCAAGGGTCACATAAAATAAAAAGTTAAAAAGAATACATTTCTCTCCATGGGTTTCCAGAAGCCAGTATATGCTGGAAATGGTTTATTCATTCATTTGAGACTGAGAACGTTTTGGAAATGGAAGTTCTGGGTCCTTTCTGCTTTTTCTCAATCTATTGTCATTGTGTGTGTGCATGACAGTAATGCATGTGGCATGAGTGCCACAGCACATGCGTGGAGCTCCGAGGACAGCTTAGTGGAGTTGGATCTTTCCTTCCACTGTGTGGTCTCTGGGAATCAAACATGGGTGGGGTGGTCAGGCTTCCGTGGAAAGTACCTATACCTGCTGAGCCATCTCACCAGCCCCTTCTCCTTCTCCTTCTGCAGAAATGAGCAAGGTTAGTGCTATCCCATAGCCGTGAGTACTTGATGCTCCCCTAAGTATTAGAATAATGATAAGCTAGACCCTCTTAGCTGTGGCTTATAGCTCTTCTTTCTGTTTTACACAGGCTCTCCCATTTAATCCGTAAGCAGCCCTGTAAGTTAAGTGGCATCTAGCCAGGTTTTGCAAACGAGAGCACCGAGGCAAAGGGAGTTGGAATGGCTTGTCCAAGTCTAGCTAGACAGAAAGGACTGAGTCAGTAGTTCAAGCATGTGTGTCTCGTTTATGAACAAGTGTGTTGCCTTTAGACAAGGATTGGACTGGTTGCGTGTCTCACTTTCATTTACTACGTCAGTGAAGACTGCTTTTGTGGTAACAGAAAGGGGACCTCACCCAAAGTGACATAGACAACAAGAGGCTTGAGTAACAATGTATATCATTAAGAGTTGTGTCCCACTTCAGGAGACACTGGATCCAGGAGCCCAAATGAGGCCATTAAGACCTGTGTTCTCTCCACTTCTCATGCTATCTCTGCGCTTAGCCTCTCATGGTGTTTGGATGTCTACTAGATGCCAAGGTCACCTCCTCCTAGATTCATAGCATTTGGAATTCCTAGAGACTCTTGTTTCCTTGTGTCTGTGTGAGCCATAGATACATTCATAAATTAATTTCAGTGGCCAGAACCCCAAAATGTAAGAGTTCTGATTGGGTAGACATGAGTCACATGCTCCCACCCAAACCAAACCAAAAGGTAAAGAAGGATATTTCCTCATTGACACATCTGGATGTCTTTAGCATAAAAAGAAATGAACAGTTGCCAAAACCCAGGGATGCAGGCTGGAGAGATGGTTTGTTGGTAAAAAACACATTCTGCTCCTCCAGAGAACCTGGGTTTGATTCCCAGCATCTGTGTCGGGTGACTTCCAACCACCTATAACTCCAGCTGTAGCCTCCAAGGGCACTCATACGCACATGCACCTACCCCCATGTACACACACACACACACACACACACACACACACACACACACACACACTTGTAAACCAGAAGGAGATGGAGTAGTCATGGGAAAGAAAACTGTAATCTTGAATATATGTCCCTTAAAATCATGGTACATCCCACTATTCTGCTATATAAAAATGAGAAGGAGGAGAGACAAAAAGAGTAAGCAGGAGGGAGGAGGATGAAAGATAAAACAAAAAGAAAAGAAAAAAAGGAAGTCCCCCTTGTCAGTGCTCATTCCAGAAGAAGACAGAGAATTCTGAATCTCTGACATGTTCTGTCACGAAAAATCATGTTCCAATCACCCATGGGTCCTTGTGTGTCAAAACTGCATTGCTCTCTTTGAAGGCTTAATCGCATTCAATCCTTGTCCCAAATCTATACTTCAGATACTCTTGTTTATCCCTATTTGATTACAGAGGGATCTTGGACTTAGAGGAGATAAAAACAACTTGCCACTGACCTAGAAGGTGGCAAGCTGGGAATTAAACCCAGGCATGCAGCTCCAGCCTCCTAGTGAACCCTTCTACATGGAGAAGGGTACCAGGAGGCACAGGCTCCAGCCACCACAGCCCCTCTCCACTCAGCCCCCTGATGCATGGCCTCTGTCTGGTTTCCCCTAAAATAGATGCCCTCGCTGAAGATCCCTAAGACTCTGAGCTGCCGACTCCCCCACAGGAAATGTAGGCAACTGTGTCTACAGCATTGTCCCTTTGAACTTCAGAGGACAAAGTCCATACCTCTCCATCACATGGCTTCTGATACCCATTGACTTCCCATTCACTTACATTGTTTTTTATAATCAACATATAATACTTTTGCAAAATAATGCAATTTGCCACGATAGCTCCATGCACGTATACAGTGTACTTGATCCAGCTGAGCCCTTCAAGAACTCCCCCCTTTTTTCCCTTCTGCTGTCCCTTTCCAATGTCAATGCCTTCTCCTTCAAAGAGGCTTTTTGATCCGAATGACTTCAGTAGGTACTAGGTTTGAATACGTACCATCCCCCCACCCTATTGGCTAATGATTTGGATGCTTGGTCCCAATAGTGATGCTATTTTGGAATGTTCTACAAAATTGGGAGGTAGTGTTAGCCTGGAACAATGAAGTCACTCTCAACAGATTGTGGCAAGTGCCTTGTGTTTGAGTACTTCCTGTCTAACTCTACATCCTGGCCCATCATGAGCTGAGCTGCCTCACCAAACTTTTCCAACCACTAGAAACCATAAACAAAATGAATCCTTCTTCTTTTAGGATGTTTCTGTCAGGTATTTTGTCAGGGCCATGCAAAAGCTGTCATGGGGGGGGAATTAAACTTATCTTACTGCATCTGCAGTGTGCTGGCTCAAGTGGGCATCTTGGAGATTCCTAGAAATCCAGGCTCTAACAGAGGGAGAGAAAACCAAACCACCAAATCAGAAGCCTGAATTCCACAAGAGACACAATGTATGGAATCCTGTTCTCCTAGAAGTCTTCTCCTTGACTTGGCAAGACCAGAGGGCCAACCAGTTTGAATTCTCTCCAGTAAAGCATCCCTAGTCTGGTTGGGGTGACTATAAATCTCAGGCATCAGGAACACTTGTTTTAGAAATATTTCTTTGTTTCTCTGTAATTCAACCTAATTACTTTTCCTGGACCCCATTTTTTATGAGTGGACAGGGTAATTAACCCCAGTCTCCCTCTGTTTGCTTCTAAGGTCAGAGAGAAGGGCTTGGGAATGAGCTCATAGCTCTCTGTGCAGGGTGAGGTGATTCTGGCTGGCCCTCAGGCCTCAGCGCTATTAGGTGCCCAAGGGGTGGCTACTGCCTTGGTCTCAGGCACTTTAAGGGTTCCAGGAAATGCTGAAGAACCTGGGCTCTTCCTGAGATGGAGCCAGGTTGTTGTCCATCTGCTTCGCTGCCAGTCCCTTCTTGAAATGTGCATCGTATTCTCCTAAGTGTGTCCAGGGAGTCTGAGGGGCAAAGGCACCCTTCTCTGTTTCCTTTTCCTGGGAAATCCCTCCTCTGTCTCAAAGTCCACATCCAGTCTCCAGGCTCTGGACAAGGCGTCTGTCCATATTGGTTTCATGCCTTCAAACATGAACTCTGAGCAGCTACCATTCCTGTACCGTCATTGAATGTTTTCATGTTCTGATACACTTCCTACATTGATAACAACTCAATGGCCCCCAACAAGCCCTATGACCCAGGGAGTCAAACAGAACACAGACTCACTATTTACTTGAATGAAAGATTAAAGTGCCAAGGGGATGGAGGGGCCCAGGTTTCTTCTGCCTGTAGCTCAGCACCCCATAAATGTCTGGGTGGCCCAATAATCATTCTTGCCCAAGGTCCAACCATCAGAGGTAGAAAAGGACCAAGAGTAGCCTGACTCACTCTCTTAAAAGTATAGTTCCAGAAAACCCCATGATTCAATGGAGGCCTGTTTTTCAGTCACATGGCTATACTCAACAGAAAGAGAATCTGGGAAACATCTAGATTTGTGACTTGGGGAAATAGGTGATGAGGAGAATAGTTTTTGTCAAAGACAGTCTTTGTCAAAATGTGACTCCTGATTCTATGCTATGTGCTGTCCCTTTGTCCCATTCAGTGTTTCAGAAGAAATGAGTATGTTTTATAGCTCATAGCCTTAAAATAAAATAGAATGGAGAAAATCCACAGGCAAACAGAACACCTTAGAGATTTTTATCCATCCCTTATCCACGCAAGAATTTTAATGGCTAGCTTAGAAATTGGAGAATCACAAAGACCAAGCTTATCAATAGAATCCTTCCCCCTTTTCTCCTTCCTTTAGCCTTTGAAATCTCCATGAATTCTAACGCTAGCATTTGATTTCTGTGTAGAGCTGTTCGCAGAAAAGCAGGTACATGGAAATTTATAGGCAATTAAGCAGACTTCCCAAACAAATTTTGATTCTTATATGATTCAGTGCCTGCTGACATGCACTGCCTCCTAAGTAAAATATTCCTCCTCCACACAAGAAAGTCCTAGGGAGGTGCTCTAGCTGCATTTCCATTGCCACAGCAAATACTCTGACAAAAAGCAATTTAGGGAAGAAAGGGTTTGTTTGACTAACAGTCTCAAGTCCAATGCTGTGGAATAGTTAAGATGGAAACATAAACTGTCACATCCATAGTTAAGAGCAAGAAAGAATAATCGCATAAACCCTTCATTGTTTGCTCTTAAATAGCCTTCTTGTCTCTTATACTGTTCAGGAACTCCTGCCTAGGGAATGGTGCTTCCCACAGTGGACTGAATCATCCCACATCAGTCAGCAATCAAGACAATGCCCTACAGACATTCTCAAGGGTTAACTTAATCTAAACAATTGCTCATAGAGAGCCTCCCCAGGTGATTCTAGGTGGTGTCAGGTTGAAACTAACCAACATAAGGGCACTAATAGCCTATCTTAAGGGAATGTCTTTCTGTATTTTCCTGGCCCATGGTATAGGGAATATGAAAAGAGCCTCCCAGAAGATAGGAGTTGGCCTCCAGTCAGGCTGTATTCTTATCTGCTGAGAGCATGAGCATCCTCCTCCGGGTCAGCCATTATTGCTAGTCAATCTATTTCCAACACACTCTTGAGCTGCAGCTAAGTAATGTTAAGCAAGTCCATTTGGCAAGATACAAAGTGGCTCACAGAATCAGATTCTCAGAAAGAACATCTGAGAAACATGTCTGATCTAAAAAAAATTGCAGAGTGAAGCAGTTAAGTGACAGTAGAAAACAGATGACATCTTTGAATCAAGACAAGGACAGCAATGGCAGGACCAGGGACCTGCCAGTCAGGGAAGAAAGCAGTGGAAAGCTCATGGGAAGGGCTCAGCACAGAAAAGCATGCCTGTTGGAGATAGAGATGATTAACCAAAGGAATGAGCCAACCAAAAGAAGTCATTCTGGGATAGACTGAGAAGGCTAAGCATCCTACATTGAGCCACCAGGGAAGACCCTAGAAGTCCAGATGCCAAACATGCAATCTGGTTCTCTTCCTTCAATCTTCACTGCCTCTTTTTTTTTTTTAATCTGAGTCCAACCAGAAGCTTATGGGTTAAGGTGCCCTCAAGTAGTCCAGGCAAGTCCACACCAACCAGTAAGATCCCAAGTGAGGGATGTTTCATGGAAAAAGGAAGACCAAAAAAAGGCAGCTGAGAAGGCTAGACAGCAAGAACCACAGCCACAACTCGGTCACACAGAACCTCTCCAGGACCCCATGGCTCACTTCAGTATTGACCACCAACATCCCACCACTCTCATATAGATTCCACAGTCCCTTCTCATGTGTGCCTCCCATGTGGGGCAAGATAGAACACATAGTGATCATCGATGATCATAACAGACGGTGGTAAAACCACCAAGATCTTGTCCAAAGTCTACAAGATACATGAATGAAAGGCTCTTCAGTGTAGGCATCGAGGAAGGTGGGGAAAGTTTTCCAGGGTCAGAGTATGAGGAGGTTGGACTCTAGTCAGGCTGCATTCTTGTCTTCTGTGGGCATGGATATCCTGCTCAGGGTTAGCCATACCACCAGCCCGTGCATGTCCCTCCTACTCCTGGGAAATGTGGACAGCTATGCTGTTAACTCATGCTAAATCACACCATGGGAATAATGAAGTGCTAATTGTAGGCAAGTGCTAATTGTAAACATGGTTGTTTTTTCTTTCTTTAATTTGGTCCCCGTTTAGTATTCTCAAACATCACGGAACACCCTGCAACCAGGCACTGGAAAACCCAGTTGATTTCATCTTAGTTTCCTGAGCTCCGCCCTTGCATCCTGGTACCATAAGGAGGTTAGTTCTGTTTTGATGGCCCTCCAAAAATCAATCTTAAAACAAGAATTCTCATAATGAAAACCCACCTCTGTTTTATATTATTCGTTCCCAGGCTCATTGTGTGAGACTAAATAGCAATTTATTGGTTCTTCTCCAGCATTTTAAGTGAGTTTTAGGCTGAGCACGCAGAGGGTCTGCATTGGTTCTGAAAGAGAATATATTATAGCTGCCTCCATCTTACTTGCAGAATGGGCTTTGGAAGGAGGAATGCCCACACCATGTTGTAATTCTGAGAATACTCAGAGCCCTATCCTGGTAGCTGAGTTAATTAGTGAGGGAGCAACAGGTCACACCGAGTTCATTATCACCACGTTGATGGGCAGATCCGCTCCCTATGACCCTACTTCAGCATCACGAGGACAAATACAGTTTCCTTCAGCAAACATAGTCCAACAAATACAGATTCCTCCATGATAATTCTCAGCCCCAGAATGCAAGGTCAAAAGTGTCTAGAATTATGTGACATTTCAATTTCATGAAGAAGCCCTTTGCCCTGTTTTTGGCAGGAAAAGATTTAAGCAGTCAGCTTCATGACATCAAGATGGGGGACAAGCTTAGACCTAGCTCGGATTGTGTGTTTATGGCAGATAAATAGCATCAATGGAATTGGGCTCAGCTACATCTCTGGCTTGGACTTTTGTTGCTTCCAAGTTCCCAAGTGTCCGCTCTTTGAGCATGTCACTACGCAAAGGCCACTTTTGGAGTTGGAGATGTAGCTCAGCTGGTAGTTGGGGGCTGGCAGCTTCCTTCTTTGGGACAGAGTTAAGGCATGTAGGGTGTGCCATGTTCTGTTTCTTTGTAGCTAGCTCCTCACTTTGACTTCAGATGGTACTGAGAGACACCCACTTGTACAAGGAGAAGAGCCATGCAGTGTTCTTTGGGTGTGGGACTTTTCTTGAGCAGGAGGCACAGTCTTCCCGTCCCCAGTAGATACAGAAACTTCTCTCCCATTCCCCACCTCTGCACATCCTATCACAGTGACTTGCATTACAATTGGGTTTCCCAACACTGTCTCTGTGAAGATAGAATGAGGAACCTGGGCACTGTAACCCAGGAGAGGTGGCAGTTGCTGACCGGCCTTTTGTGGTCATGCAAATGCTAGAAAATGTCACTTAGCTGTCAAGTTCAGAGCATGAATGATTTCGCTATCCTCCAGGCAGGTGAAACACTGTGCATTGAGAATTCCATAAGCCAAGGGGGCAGGGAATTGCAATTTGGTCTAGACATCCTTTATAAATGTCATCATTTAAAAATAGACTCTGGAAGCTAGAGCGATGGACCAGTGGGGAAGATCACTGACTGCACTTGCAGGGGACTCAGGTTCAATTCCCACTCCCACATGGTGCCTCACAACCATCTATGACTCCAGTTTCAGGGGGAGACCTCATGCCTTCTTCTGGCCCCTGTCAGCACTGCACGCGCATGGTACACAGATATACATGCAAGTAAAACAAAAATAAAATAAATTAAAAAAAATAAAAGTGGATCCAGACACTGACTACAAACACGAGATCCACTCATTTCTGCTCTGAGGCCCGAAGCGCCGACAACTACCACGCAAACCCCATGTTCGAGGTTAACCACACCCACCAAGCTGAACAGTTAACAGAGAAAATCTGTGGGCTGGCTTCTAGATTTTTCTTCATAGGTATTTTACTACCATACATTTTTAGAAAATAAAATAAAAGGAGCTGCTGTGTAGAAGGCTCCAGCTTCACCTTTACGATAAAGGAGGAGGTGGCATGGTGAGATTGTTTTCTAGCTTGTATAGGGTTTCTGTCTTTGACACCAGCTTAATGAACAGAAAGACAGTGTTTGGAGGGTGAGAGAATTTCTCCGCCTTCAGTTCCAACAAATCAACAGGGCTGGTGATGGCCTGGATGGTGGAGTTGTTCGGTGTGGGGCTCCCTGCTGCCCTGGGTGATGCTGTATAGAAACACCCACACCGGCACTGTGCTCTCTAACACTGACTGCCTCCGTGAGCTCCTGTCCACATTGTTGCCCTCAATTTCATTCATTCATCTCTGTTTTCCTTAATGATTTTTGTTCTTTGATAAAAATCATATGTGTGTGATGTGCATGCTGGTTACTCCTTCCTCCATTATTTCCCTCCCACCCCGCCAGCTGCCCCCCTTCCTTACAAATCCCTCCCCTTTATTTACTAGCTTTTGAGTGACATAGTATCGCTTGGAGTTTAAGTAGAAGCATCTGTGTGACTCTGAGTTCGGAAGGCTCCATCGCAGCCTGAGGGACTCACCAGTGAGTCCACAGCTAGGCGATACACCTCCCTGTCTCCCATAATCTGTTCATTGTCAGTAAATTGGCTATCGGTGACAGAGTCTCATGAGCCCCTTCCCCCTCCATAGCTGACTGGAAGGTGCCAGAAAGCACAGCTTCTGTGATGTCATGATTGCCATCACTGTGTCGTACTTAACAGGTAACATTTCAAAGCTGCTCTTCTGAATTCTGGCTCCTTATGTCCTTTCCAACCCCTTCTATGTCAAGGAAGAGCCACCACTATTGTCCTAGGGACTGTTATACCAACACCTCCTCCCAACTGCCCCCTCTAGGTGGAAAATTCCACTCCCCTTCTACCTTAGAATGGAAGACTAGGGCCTATCTGATGTTGGTGACTAGGAGATGGGTCGGAACCTCAGTAAGGAACAGCAGCATGTTTTATGAGCATAGTCCATTCTCACTGGGCATTTGAACTGATGGTTAGGACCCCAACCTCTTCGGTCCTGCTGGACAGAGTGGAAGCCGCATGTGTACCCAGTAGCAGCAGAACAAATGAATAGGTGGCCCGTTCCTTAGCCACCTGCCATGAAGGTCTCCTAAAGTTTGATTTTCGGCATTGCAAATGGATTTGGCTGAAACAACTTTCTTGTTTTTCTTCTCTTCTAGTTTGATCCTTGTTTCCTACTTCTCCATCCTTACCTCAAAACTCAGGAACCTGTGCATCAAGCCCCCTCTGACTGGTGTTGCATGTGGGTCACCTGCCTTGGCTTCCATCCCTCTCTCTGGCTCCTCCTTCTTACTCTCCAACCCTTGACAGAGTCACTTAGAAACCTGAGCCAGCGTCCCATTTTGTTTATCCAAGAAAACAAAGCCAATCAAAATTCGGACAACCAAATGGTTAATTAACATCCCAAGGTGTGCCATTAATAGAAGCAATTACCTAAGAGATGTGTTCCATCTGCTGTTAGCTAAACCCATAAAAATTTTAATCAAGAACAATTTGCTATTTAATATTGGGCCTTTTATATTCCTTGTTCATACTAAAGGAAACCCCATTAAAGAATGTAATTTACTTCACATTAAGCTCACCTTTACAAGAATTGAAATCAAATCTTGTCAGGTAATAGTATAAAAATTGGAGAAGTTAGGATGGAGGAAGAGCCTTGGGTCAGGAAGAAGCAAGCGGTCAAAGGTCAGACTCCTCCAGGTCTTCTCATCTGTTTGGCAAAGATGTATTTATTCAGCTGATGCATACTCATCCGGAGTGTAGCACTAGAGTCCCCTGGCATCTGACCTGAGAGCACCTGATCCCTCCTCACTCTGACATGATGTCCTCCTGCATATGCAGGTATGCAAATTCATGCAAATTGAACTCCACTTACAATGGCGGTGTAGTACAGACAATATTGAACTGGTTCAAATCCCTGTTCTAATTATAACTAGAAGTCCTCATCTATAAGTGGGGTCAGATATGCAACAGATGGTCGCAATAAAGGGAAAGGGTTTTAATTCCCAACAATAGATGAGGCCATTTGCTGACATCAGCTCCGGAAGGACGGCTGAGTATTATGTAGTCACTCTATCTTGACCTGTATATATGTAAGCGTATGTATGCTTATTTGTGTGTGAGCATTTACGTGTGCCTTTGTGTGAGGTATACATGATTTGCTTGGCTGTTGGAGTGAAGGGCTAACCCCTTTGTTGCTTAGTAGCTGGTTTGTTGGTTGGTTTTCATTTTTTGTGGTGCCAAGGTTCAAACTTAAAGACTCGTGAGTGTCAGACAAGTGAGCTACTCCCTCGCCTGTTATATTTTGTTTTGTCTGTGGGAGGTGGATTACATTTTTGTGTCTTGAAATAGAATCTCACTCTGTAGCCCAGATTGGAAAAGAACTCATCATGTAGCCCAGGCAAGGTTCAATCTCAGGATGCTCTCTAGGTCAGCCTTCTGAGCGCTGGAATTATAGGTGTGAGCTGCCACATCCCAAGCATTGTTTGTTAACAGTTACAAGGGTAAGTCTAGATGTTACAGCAAAAATATGGCACCCATAACCAATTCTTCCATGAACAAGACCAGGAGCAGGAAGACCTCGGGTTGAGTTTGCAACCCCAGATTAGAAATAGTGCCTCTCCGTGGATGAGGCAGGGGGTCACCTAGCTTTGTCTTCGGAGCCTCGTTCCTATGATTAATGATGACTCAGGAGTCATCAAATGACTAAAGAACTAATTGATGAGCCTCATTAAAGTTAAAATGTTGAGGTGAATTGCTGAAAAATAGAGGGGGGCATGTAGCTTATATAAGGAAAAGGGGAAGGGAAAACAAGAGGGAAAATTTTCAACCAGAGTTTTAAAAGGCAAAAAAAAAAAGCAAAGAAATAAAATATTCAAAAATCTTCTACAAAGAGAAAGCAAAAACCCATAAAACAAGACAGGCATGAACTGAAATGCATGAGTCTGACAACCAATAAAGATAATTAAGTTCTCCAGTTAAAAGATCTGTGTTGTCAAGGGGGGGATAATGTTAAAAGGTAAGGACTCCAAAAGATTGAAAAGAAAATGCTGGAAAATTATATATGAAACAAATCCTAGCCAAACGGAAGTTAGTATGGATGCAAAACAATCATACAAAATAGGCTTTAATGCTAGAAGTCTACATGAAGATGAAGAGGTCACTGTCCGACTGCTGAGCTCTCCGCCTGCAGATGGGCATCCTCTAGACTCGGTGTGCATAAATATTTAACCAGAAGCAATGTTTCACAAACTTCTTTTTCCTTGAAAAATAACTTCATTAGGCCCAAAGAGGGAAGTTAAAGTACCAGGCTGGCTGATAAGAGAGACATGGGACCTTATCCTCACGAAACCTACAGGATGCTTTCAACATCCATTCAGAATAGCATCTTGATGGATGGACTCTGGGTCTTGACTGTACTCCTGGAGCACACTTGGAATGCACCTCACTAAATACCCTGATAGCAAAAAGTCCAGGAGCAGCAGGAGGGGCCTTCAGTTTCTCTTGCAGGAGTCTTCAAAATGCCAGGCTGTCAGGGCTCGTGCATTTTTCTTTCAGCTTAAATAAGCTCCACTTTTTTCACAGTTCTCTGGCAACTGAGGGTTTCACTGTGTAGCACAAGTTGGGCTCAGTCTCACAATGATGTCATGATGTGTATGTTCTGCTCACTCAGTTAACATGCCTGGATCATGTGTCCCTTTCCCAAATACTTCGATGGGAGCTGAAGTTAAAATCTATACAAGTCATGGGTGCTCTCAGCCCCTGGGAGCGCGATATCGGGTAAGAAAAACAGGTTTTAATCAAATGATGGTAGAAGTGAGTCTAGAACATTACCTATGGCACGTGCCATGAGAGAACATAAAGAGCAGAGCGATACTGGGGTAAGGGTTGGCTCACTAGGGGAAATTTGAAGAACCTTCTCCCGGGATGGAGGGATACATGTTCATGCAGGTACATGTGCATGCGTGGGGACATGCCAGCCATGAGTGCTATTCCTCGGGAGCCATCCATCTTCGTTTTTATCAACACTTTTATTAATTCTTTGAGAATTTGATACAGCATATTTTGAACATACTCTCCTCTTCCTTAAGCCTTCCCCCATAACTACTTTTCGATCCCTTCCCACCCAACTTTGAGATTTCTTGTCTCTTTTTTCTTTCCCCATTGTGTCCAATTTATATGTTACCCAGCGAGTATTGGAGTAGGGTCTGAACCCACATGTGGCTGACCAACCAGGAGGGGACATCATTAAAGAAAACTGACTCTCCCACTGCAGCAATGAAATGCCAATAGTAGTGGGATTTTGTTGGTGATAGGATTTTGCTCCTACCTCCCCATCCTCATGTTGGGATTTGTCTGAATTGAGGGTGAGCAGCTCTTGTGGATGCTGTCACAATTGCTCTGAGTTCATATGTGCAACTGCCCTACTGTATCTGAAAAGCACTGTTTCCTTGACATCATCTATCTCCACTGGTTCTGGTGAGCATGGTGACCCATCTGTAATTCCAGTGCTCAGAAGGTAGAGACAGGGAATCCCCAAAGCAAGCTATGAGTTTAAGGGAAAGACCCTGCCTCAAAGAATAAGATGGAGAGTGACCAAGGAAGATGCCTAATGTCTGCTTCCACACATGTACATACATGTATGCACATGCATGCAAACATACATGCACACACCATGCCACACATGCATATGCAAAAAATATTAAAATAAACAGAAATTGCATATCAGGAAATCCCAGTTCCTGAACCTTAAAGAGTTCTATTTGGCTGGACAAAACATCCATAAAACGATGGTGACAGGTGAATTTTACACTCAAAATTGCAAAGTACTTTCATAGTTTTTAAATTACAGAAAAGGAGATTACTTGCCATGCTGATTCCGATAACTTCCCCCATTCTTCCACTCTCCAGTGCTGTAGTTTGTGAACAATATACAGTCTAAGTTGACGCATTACCATAGAGGACTATTCTGAGTATTTTAATTCATTCCATGAAGTTCTTCTGAGAATTGACTGTATTCCAGGTACCTGGGTCTGTCTTTGGTGCAGTGTCTACCTGGGTATCATGACAATTGCTACCCTGGGGGAATTCAAACCAATTTTACTGTAGCTCAAGACTAGCATTGAACAAACTTAAATTATCAACAGAATGGGAAATGGAAGGTATCCATGGCGACGCGGAAGGAAAGCAAGGAGTCATTTCATATCTTAAAAAAAAAAATAGATTCTGGGAAAGAGCCAGAGAATGCAGAAAACACGGTTTTAACAGTGTTTCTGTCTGAGTATCAGGGTTGCCACCTACTTCTGGTTGCTTCCATGAATCCTCTAAATGTTCTACAATAAGCCCGATTCATCTTTTATCCCTAATGCAAGAAAATAGCTGCTCGTTTATTTGGACTGGGGAGGAAACATCATCAATTGCAAGCCTAACAGCCATGTCTCCCTCTTCTTTGCTAAAAGAAAACTACTTTGGAGCTGCGGAAATGGCTCCGTGGGCATAGCAAAGCGCTTGCTATGCAAACTGGAGGACCTGAGTTTGATCCCCAGAACCCATATGAAAAGTTACTCATGCTGGTAAATGCTTGCAATCCCAGCACTGGGGAGAAAAGATGGGAGGATCCCCAGGGTTCTATGGCTAGACGGACTAGCCTACTTGGCAAGATCTAGGCCAGTAAAGGACCCTGCTCCCCCTCAAAAAATAGAGGGAAGCACTTGAGGGACAGCATTCAAGGTTGATCTTCATTCATCTTCTCCAAGCACCTCTACCTACACATACTCCAGATAAAGTGGAAGGGAGGGGGAGGAAATGCCAGGAAGGGAGGGAGAAAAGAGGGGAGGGAGAGAGGAATGGAGGGAGGAAGATGGGGGAGACAGAAAGAGAGATAGACTAAGATCCAATTTTGTCCTAACATTGGGAGGAAATGTGTTCAGGAAACCTGGAGCCAGACTCAGGAACTATATGGGAGTTTTACATGTTAGAGGAAATGTCTATAACCTGAGATGGCTCCAGAAAACATCTTTTCTCTTGTTGTGAAGTCTGAGTCAGTTTATCAGCAAGACAATGCTAAAGGCCAGTGCCTGATGTCTCCTTGTTTGTCTGGTATCTTAATTAGAGTTTCCATTGCTGTGAAGACACCATGACCATGGCAACTCTTATAAGGGTAAACATTTAACTGGGGCTTGCTTACAGGTTCAGAGGCTTAGACCATTATCATCATGGTGGGAAGCATGATGGCATTCAGGCACACATGTTGCTGAAGAAGGATCTGAGAGTTCTACATCTGGTTTTGGCAGGCAGCAAAAGAAAGTGTGAGCCAGGTTTGAGCTTCTGAAACCTCAAAACCTACCCCAGGGACACACTTCTTCCAACAAGACCACAAATATTCCAATAAAGCAACACATCTCAACCCTTTCAATAATACCACTACCTGTGAGCCTATGGGGGCCATTTCTATAAACACCACCACACTTGGCTTTAGAATTCTCACTCTCTGCAGGATTCTCTGGCATAGAAAATGTGCCACTCTGAAATCTTTGCCTTTCTCATCACCCAGATTGCTCGCTGTTCTCTGTCTAAATGACTCTTTCCTAGTACAAGAGCAGTCACTGGATTAGGGCCTTGATTACTTCTGGATAGATTATATTTCAAAGTAGGTCATATTCACAGGCACTGGAGAATAAGCTTCACATGTCTTTGGAGAAACAAAGTAAGACCACACAGGTTGTGTAGCAACCATCTCAAAGGCTTTTAGGCAAATTCAAGACCAGCCTGTGCACCAGAGAAATGGAAGGGGACCCATGGAAGAGAAATGAAGTCTAAGGCAGCTCCCTGGTGACTCTGAAAGGCAACCTGATGTGAGTGCCGACACTTTCTTGGATTAGAGAGCTAGTGATCCTCAGTGAGACGCTGCTGTTCATTTTGGTCACCTGGAAATCTATAGAACTCAGGTACTCACCCCAGGATCTGACTTTCTTATTCAGGTCTTACTGAGTGAAGGGCAAGTAGTGATGCTGGTTAAGATTTGACATGTTTGAGAACCTGTGGTCTAGGTCATTCGAAATCGTCTCTCTGTCCTTGATAAGTGATAGGTGTGGGGTTAGGTGTATGATGCTTTTCAAGGTTGCCAATAAGGCTGTGTGTTTGTAAAGAATCTTAGCATAGACTGCATGGTTTAGGAGAGAATGTAATGATGTTCTTCTTTTATGTACACAGTGATGCTATTTTCTTGCCAAATAATAGTGGCTCCATATAAGCCTAGTCTACTTAGGAGAGCTTTTATGTTTTATGCAAAAGTGCTGCATGTATCAGTTGCTATCACTGAATAATTCTCTCTCAACCACAGCAAGATTCAGGTAAGAATTCCCTCTTGATTTTCAAGTGTTTGTGGTTCTAGGAAGATGTGTCTGGGACTCTAGCAGCCATATTGTCACCATGACGAGTTAGAAACCAGGCAGGGTTCTAAAGATGGCAGAGATCCAAAAATAGATGTCTAGGACCCTGAAGGGTTGTACATTGGCTAACCAGGCTACCTCTTGCTTTGGATTAATACATCTAGCAAGATATAATTGTCAAAATTTGCTTTGCAATTAGAGTCACAAGACTTAGAAATAGTTGTAGGAAGAACTTTTGAGAGAGAAAATTTCATGAAAAATTCTAGAATTTGGGTGAAGTGTGGCATAAGGACAACTTTATGTGGGAAAATAAATATTCTCACATATGAAATGGAGAAAGTTTAGCAAACATATTGACAAAGTAATATTGAGAAAACCAGATATCCGCATGTAAAATAATGAATCTAGGCTTTCACCTCACACCACATACTAATTCAACTCAATATACGCTAAGCATGAGAGCTAAGACTACGCATGACAGAGAGGGGAGCAAGGGAATGCTATGTGGCATTGGATTCAGTAAGAATTTCTTACAAAATTAACCATCACAGAGCTAATATCCAGAATATGCAAACAGCTCCACTCAGAATTCTAACACAAAAGTCAGCAACTCGATGGAAATGGGCAAAGGAGTAGAAGGGATATTTCTTTGAAGCTGCAAATGATGGCCAATTAACGTGAAGCTATCTAACATCATTAATCATTAGGGAGATGAAACAAGACCATAATGAAGTTGGGAGTGAAGGGCATGCCTGTAAATTCATCACTCAGGAGGCAGACGTGGGCTGATCTCTATGAGCAAAACCCTGTCTTAAGAAACAAGCAAAATAAATAAATAAATAATGCACACCCAATGAGATCTCACTTCATATCCATCATAATGTAGGGGGGAAAACAAGATTGTAAGATACTGAACACTTGTACAATGTAAGACTATCTAACTATGCAGCCTCTGTGGAATATACAACCATTCCTCAAAAAAAAAATTAAAAGGGAACCCTGATTGCTCTTTGGGCTAAGGAGGGAGGGGGACTTGATTGGGGGAAGGGGAGGAAAATGGAAGGCGGTGGCAGGGAAGAGACAGAAATCTTTAATAAATAAATAAATTAATAAAAAAACAAGATAATAGAAAGAAGTAGAACTACCATATATCCTAGATTATATGGTTGAAATAGTTAAAGAACACTGTCTCAAAGAAATATTTATACACCCCTATTCTTTGGAGCTTATTCATATTGACAGGTTGGGGCATTAGAGGATGATGGACACAATGTGGTATTTCTCCATACATTGGGATATTTTACAGCCTTTAAAGAAGGGAATTTGAGTCCCCTCCCTACTGTGGTATAGGTGAACCTTGAGAATCTTATACAAAGTGAAATGAATGAGCTATTTGCACAAAACACATATATATTACTCATTCTAACTTTATAGGGGCATCTGGAGTAGTCTATGTTTCTGGGAAGAAAACATAGAGACAAAGTCACCAGGGGAAGATCTAAGTTATTGATTAATGAACATAGAGCTTTAGTCTTGGAAGATAAATGTCTTCTAATGATTGGTTCATAACAATATAAGTATACTTCATAATATACATTTGAAAATAAGTTGATAATGTGTGTACCTTATGGTAATTAAATTTTTAATCCCTGATGAATACAGTTGTAATTTTTCTCAGGAAAATACTAGCAATCAAATCTAATAATAATGAAAAAGATTATTCAACACGACCAACTGGAATCCATCTGAAAAATACAAGGGAGGCTGGTTTACAAAATGGGATAGTACTCAGGAATAAAAAAGAAAGCCGTGTTGATACACACAGGGCCTAAGAGCAATCTTTTTTTCTTTTTTGTTTTTGTTTCTATGTATAGCCTTGAACTCACTCTGTAGACCAGGCTGGCCTTGAACTGAGAGATTCATCTGTCTTTTCTTTCTGAGTGCTGGAATTAAAGGTATGCACCACTACTGCCCAACCCAAAATGAATTTTTAAATAGTTCTTATCATTGAAAGTTAGTGAAATTGGTGCTTTCTAAAATTATTCTAATTATATATGAATCTAGAAAATTCAAACTAATTTAATCACAAAAAAAATTGATCAGCAGAGACTGCTGAGATGTCACTTCCCTTCTCGAGGGCCACAAGGAAAATGTTGTTGCTGATTGATATGCTAATTACATTGGTTATGCTAATGTTTCTGTTAGTGTTTACATAAGTAAATAAGTCATATACTTTAAATAGGAATGGTTTATTACATAATATATATAAACTTTTATGGTATATCTTGTTATATTTATGCATATATGGGTAAAATAAGCCCATGGCTAACTTCATATGGTAAAAGGCTAAATAAAAGACCCCGTAAGATCAAGAAAATTAAATGTCCACTCTTCTACTAAGAGTTGACAAGATATCTGGCTTAGGCGCTGTTCTATTGTCATGAAGAAACACTATGACCAATGCCACACAAAGAAAACATTCAACTGGGGTCTTGCTTACAGCTTCAGAGGGTTCATCCATTATCATGGTGAGCAGGGTGGTGGCAGGCAGGCAGGCATGGTGCTGGAGCAGTAGCTGAGAGCTACATCATAATCTACAAGCATAAAGCAGAGAGAGAGAGAGAGAGAGAAAGAGAGAGAGAGAGAGAGAGAGAGAGAGAGAGAGAACCATTGGGGCCTGACGTGGGATTTTGAAAACTCTGAGCCAATTCCCAGTGAATTGGCTCCTCTAACAAGGCCACGCTTCCTTTTTTTTTTTAATTCTCTTCATTTATTTTTTAATTTATTTTTTATTTTTTAAATTTATTTATTTATTAAA
>NW_026067935.1:3012233-3017635 GCF_014885135.2 Alexandromys fortis
TGTGTGTGTGTGTGTGTGTGCGTTTCACACAACAGGCGGAGGTCCCCAGCAAGATCAGGAGCTCAGGATCCCTGAGAGATAGCCTTCGGGAATAGTGAGGGTAGATTGAAGATGGGTATGTGTCTGTGTGTTTTTTGCATCCCCAGAACCTTACCCGATAGCAGTTGCAGATGGTGCAAGCACCACAGGAGGCACCTCTGGGATGGAGAACTAGGGACGCTCTGAGGGGCGCCCTCCAGAAGACTGGCCATCAGGAACATAATAAAGAAAAGACAGGAGAGTGAACTGAAGGATGGGGGTGGATTTTTTTCAAGTCCACTCTGGCAAAGGAGAGTGAAGATGAGAACCTGTGGAATCATTCCAAACTAATGTGGTTTGATGGACCAAGAGCCCCTGAAAGGTTGCCGTGAACAACCCTCCCCCCCCAAAAAAAATTACTTTGAATTACTTTGCCTAACTAGCAGCAGGAAGCAGATTAGAGAAAACTATTCCAAAGTTCACTAAATGATTGTATACTGAAGGTTATGGGGTCAGGGAACAGCTTGGGGAGGCCGTTAAGTTTATACCATCAGCCACGGGCAATAGGTACAATGGGCCCCAGTCAGGAATCTGCCAGTGCTGATGCCAGTGGCTCTGGATAGTTCCATATGACTAAATAGGCTACAGGCAGCCAGCAATTCTCATACAGCTGTCTGTACCTTGAATGATTCTGCCCTTAACTGCTCTCAAGTTTCAACAGCTGTTGGGTGAAGGAGACGACTGCCACTATGGTCCAGGTTAATCAGCTGTGCTGAGACATCCTGGTTGAGACTTCATGATCACTGCAGCTTGTAGTGGCCGCTACTGTCACCAATGTGGCCTCAGCGGCAGGTGAAATTGCCATCAGCAAGACAGCTGCTGTGGTGATCTTGTAGCCAGAACCAGCATTTAGTTTCTAGTTGAATGTAGAATGAGCATGTTCACTAGGGCATTTTCCAGCTTACAAGAGCAGTTGGATTTCTTGTGGGATTTGCATGTGGTTAGTTGTTCTCCTTCCTTCCATCAGATTTGTGCCACTCCTAGGTCAGTCAAGAATCTTAGTGCTAATGATATAGAAAATGGGGAGCTGTTGAGAACTACAGACCCTCAGACCTGAACGGACCCCTTGCCTACCAGAGTAAACAACTTGTTTTACTATGCTTGCAGCTGTACTGAGCACAAGATCCTCGTGAGCTCCTGATGATAGGGGAGTGGTTTCTGGTGGGATTGCAAATGAAAAATCTCAAGAGTTAGGAGAGCCCTATATAAGCTTCCCTGGAACACAATAAAGGGAGCATTCTTGTTTCAAGGATGACCCCTCTCTCTCTCTCTCTCTCTCTCTCTCTCTCTCTCTCTCTCTCTCTCTCTTTCTCTCTCATCTCCAGCCCCTGTCCAACTCACAAACCATCCCATACAATAGGCAGGCCACTACAAAATACAGTGGGGCAACCCAAATGCAGTTGAGTGACTGGATGGGAAATTAAACTGTGGTGTAGCCACAGAATTAAACAATGAGAATTGATCTTAAAACCATCATGTTAGGATCTGGAGAGATGGCTCCGTGGTTAGGAGCACTGGCTGCTCTTTCAGAAGACCTGAGTTCAGTTCCAAGCACCCACACAGCAGCTCACAACCATCTGTACCTCCTGTTCCAGGGGACCCAGTGCTCTCTTCTGGCCTCCATGGGCAGCTTCACTCACATGAACACGCGTGTGGAGAGACACACACATATTCACACATAAAAATATCAAAGGTTTAAATCATGCTGAGAGAAAGAAACAAGACAGAAGACATATTGTCACATGTTCTAGGATTGTGTGTGTATGTGTGTGAGAGATCATAAAAAATATCCTAGACAGAAAAAGCCTAGACAGAAAGAGTAACAGAGTAATGTAGAATTAACTACAAAAGAACATTAGCCAACTTTGGCGTGAAGGATTCTCCCCGAACTAGACTATGGTGATTACTGTGCAATCGCATACATTTAGTAAAAGGCACTGAACTGTCCTTTAAAAATAAGCATGTGGCATGTAAATCATACCTAAATGGGCCCATTAGCTGACTGAGACATAGCCCAACCAAGGCTGGTCCCTGGTGGTGGCAAGATTTCTTCTCCCAGATCAGGTGGGAGGGACATAAATTCAAGTTTTAATTTGACTGGACTTTGTATTTAAGTTATGCAGGAAAGCCCGTGTTGCCTCTAATGAAGTGTTCCAAATGTGACTTCAGTGCACACTTAATGTACGTCTAATGAGATTCTTTGGCCAGCTAATTATTAAGCATGCTTAATGGGGTTTAACAATCGCATACGGACGCATAGAGCTTTTTACATATATTTTTCCTTATCAAAATACCCTTAAGATAATGGATTTATCCCACATAGATTGTCTTTGCGAAGAAAAAAATCATTAGATACTCCTACTATAATGGTGCTTATATTTCTAACAGTTATTAAAAACCTATCCTATTAACATACGTAAGTCATTATTATTGACATTACATATGGATTTTGTGATTCCAAGTGACTGTAATATTTTAAACAGATTTAGGCAAAATGGGAAATTTTATGAAACATACTTTCTTTTAGAAAAGAAACGAGAAAAATCCTAGCTTTGTGTTCGGGGCAGACAGGAACAAGCCTGCAGGTCATTATAAAACAGATTTTACAGAAATGTAGCCATTTGGAGGCAAAGGCTTAGTCAGAAGGAGATTTATCTTCTCGAGTAATGTAGACTAGGCATTAGTGTAAATTCTCTTGATAGGAGCCTGAGAAAATTAGAGTTACAGCTGAGCCTCCGACAAGCAAGGACTCGAATCCTACACTCGCCACTGATTTCTGAGGAAATTGTGACAGGCAGGTTGTGTCTCTTCACCGCAGTGCCTCCTGTTCCTCCTTTTCAAACCTCCCTAAGATCTGCAAATGAGAAGGCTTGCCCCCCCCCTCTTCATTTCATTTCCGTGCTTTCATTTTCTTAGCATCCTTCCTCCATGACATCAGAGACACTGTGTCATGTGCTCTCCTGGAATCGCTTTTATGAATTCTTTCTGCAATGGTCTAACTCTTAAATTACGTTTTGCTGCAAGCCAGATTAGAGTTTCATCTCTGAACCTCTGACTACACACAGACTCAGTTCTCCCCTCACTAAAAAAAAACTGTATCCCGTAATGAGATGTGAATTCAAGGGTGTGCCAAGAGTCCGTGGCGGAGCATGCGTGTTTTAATTTTTTCAATTACCTGCTCTGTATTCCCTTCATGCTCCCCATTCTTCCCTCCCTCCAACTCTTCCCGTTCTTCCTCTCTTCTCAAATTATTCTTTACTATTCTTATTCTTTATTATTGGATCTACCTAGTCCATTTGGTGTTGCTCATATATGGAGGTGATCAGATGATGTTAGATAACCTACCAGTGGGCTTGTCTGTGCAGAAGACCGACTCTCCCTCTCTCAGTAGCTACAAGAAAAGCTTCAAGCAATTAGCATGGAGTCTTGTGATATTTACCATGTTCATACTGACACATCAGCTGGCATTGATATTGCTCGGGTTTTGTTTGATGGGTACAGTTTTCCTATCCTATATAGATACCACTATCTCAGAGCAGATGTTCTGAACCTCCTGGCTCTTCCAATCTTTCTGAGCCCTCTTCTGCAACGTTCCCTGACCCTTAAGGTGTGGAGGTTGTGTTGTGGATGTAGTAACTGAGGCTGGGCCCCCCCCCACAATCAATTATCCATTACATTTTGAACAATTGTGGCTTTTTGTCACCATGGTCTAAGTGGCCAGCATGAACAGTTTTATCAGAAGTGTGAGCAAGTCAAGGAAAGACTAGAACCTTTTCTATAACTGGGGTGACCTGTTTTTGAGCTTTGGAATATATATATAAAATTTCTCCCACTGTGCCATGGGAGAAGACCGCAGTGGTCCACCCTCATCCATCTGTGATCTAGAACAGGGGACAGACCCCTTTTTAAATGACAAATGAACGGATGGAGAAATGGCTCAAGAGCACTGACTTTTTTTTCACCTGAGAGGATCCATGTTTGATTCCCAACGTGTGCACAGCAGACCACAAATACCTGTAACTCCAGCTCTAGAGGAACCTGACACCCTCTTCTGGGACCTGTGGGTACACACATGATGCACAGACATACATGCAGGCGAAACACCCATATGCATACAATAAAAATAAATAAGTCTGAAAGTCACAAAGGAGGTATAAAAAGTAAGATCACTGCCGCCTGTTTCCATATGCTGCAGAAATATGAAGGAGGCACTGGAATGAAGGGAGAGGTGGTTGGTTGGGGGCCATAGCAAACTGGTGGGGCTCAGAGTCAGAGAAACCCCAAGGGACCTTGACAGCAAGCTGAGACGTGAACAAGGAACTTCTAAGTCATTATGGCATCTAGTCTCACCTGGGGCACAGCTGGTAATCTATGAGCCATTGTGTTGTTGACCCTGTAAATCACAGTTCCTATTGAACTTCCTGCTTCCTGAAATGAAGTGTGTGTGTGCATGTGTGTGGGTGTGTGCGCGCTCGCGTGCGTGTTGGCTTAAAAATGTCATGGAGCATTGAGTGGAGGTCAGATTAAAAATGCAAGACTAGCTTCTCCTCACCCAGCTTGTGGGGCTTGGAATCAAACTCAGGTCTTCGGTTTTAATGGCAAGCACCTTTACCCCACTGAGCCATCTTGCCACCCCACCAACAATCTCTATTAATACACCTTAAGTAGTAGGCACCATTAAATCTTTTTGTCTGACTTGAGTTTCTTGATTTGCCTTGTATATTGACTGATCTATCTCGGCCCATGTTCGTGAGTGCATATGGTAATAGGCCTAAGCAAGCCTAATAGGATCATCTTTGAAGATACCCACCCTGCTAAATTTCAATCCATAATCAATCCAGAATCTAAACATGGGGTTAAGGTCTAACCCCCTCAGGTGATTTCAGCCTGTCCCTCTTTGATGAGGATGGAGAGATGCACTGATCAATGGCTCTCACCATGTATCTTTAGGAGTGGGTAAATGCTGTGTCCATTTAGCAGGATGATACTAGTAGGTTCTCCCCAGGGGCTTAGGACCTGTCTGGTCGTAGGTTCCTGCCTCCAGTAACAGTGCCAGGATTTCAACTTGTGGAGGATGTGGTTTCAACTTGTGGAGGGTGGCTTTAATCTAATCAGAAACCTAATTAGAAAGTGGTTGATTACTCCCGCACATTCATGCTTCTTAATAGTCTTATTTAAAATAACTTTCTACCTTTTTATAAGGAACAATTCTATGTCAGTGGACATAAATCCAACTGAAATTCTTGACTCTCAGCCTCTGGGAGGCTCCAATCAGACTCTGAAACGAGGAGCTTTGTTCCCTTCCAAAGTCCCCCCTTTTTTTT